>NW_024080910.1:0-494927 GCF_003009895.1 Hyaena hyaena
GAGGACTGATGGATGTGGGGGGGAGGGGGGATGGGCATGGAGGAGGGCACTTTGGGGATGAGCACTGAGTGTTATGTGGAAACTAATTTGACAATAAACTATTTGTAAAAAAATATATATATATATTGGCTGCTGTCAGAATTGTATGAGAATATTAGTGTATTTGTTTATCACTCAGCCCTTCTGTTATGTCAACTCAGTGACAACAGGGAACTTGACAATCTGGTTCAGTCTTCTACCTCCAACACCTACAACAGATCTGAGCACATGAGTGCTCAGTAAATATTTGTTTATATTAACATAGTATCCACACATAGTCTTCTAGAACTTTTAAGTAATCTTTCAATGCAAAAAGACTTTTGTGTGACTATAAGCTCAGTTTAAAAGATTGTTTTCATTTTCTGCCATTCAGACCACATGCAGTTTGTGAGCACATTTTAAGAGGCATATTAAGACACTAGACAGTATTTAGAAGACAACAGAGTCAACAAAGCCTGGAAATGAGATCATCTGAGAGATGGTTAAAGGTACAGAGCATGCTTCTCTTGATGTTGAAGAAAGGATTATCTTGGAACGAACATATGAACTATTTTCCAGAATTTAAAGATATATAATTCAGAGGAAAAATAGACTTATTATATGTAGCTCTTGAGGACAATACTGGCAACTTAGGAAGCAAAATCCCACTCAATAGGTGAAGAAATTTAAAATAATTGGAGTGGTTTTTAAATTGGAACTGCTTCCAAAAGTAGTTCTGTAATTCAAATCAATCAACATTTTTGAGCGTCAAAATTACCCAGAGTACATGCTGATGGGCCCACCTGGAATATGAAACAAAATTATCAAATTGTCTAAACTTTCTACTTTTTGATCTTAAAAGAACAGCTTTTGTAAGCTACCATAAATTCCCATACTTGGCCCCACAATATAGAAACATGCTTGTTCTCTGTTGGTGGACTCTTGTCCTGAATTGCTTTTTTGTCTTAACCTTGGTATTCTTGGCTCCAACTTCACCACTTGCTTTTCCATTTTTATCACCAATACTTCCTTTCACATTTTACCACAATGTTGTCTTCCCACTTAGAACTTTGTTTTTGAAGAAAACTCTAACTACCTTTCCATTTATGTTGCCTTGAGCCATAATGGAAAGGTCTCTCCCAAATTGTATAGGATTCACAATCCTCTGTCTGTATTACCTTATGGGTAATGGTCATTCTTGCCTCTCAAATGGGTCAATTTCCAATCCTTAAAATTTTGCATAAAGCAAAGTATAATAATAAAATATTATGAGTCGAAATCTCCTCCATCATTTTAGAACTATATACAATGGGTAATTATTACAGGTATGGCTAAAAATTTGGTGTGTGGGGTGCTGGGGGGCTCAGTCTGTTGAGTGACCCACTCTTGATTTTGGCTCTGGTAATGATCTCACAGTCTTGAGTTATAGCCTCACACTGGGCTCTGTGCTGATAATGCAGACCCTGCTAGGCATTCCCTCTCTCTGTCCCTCCCCAACTCATGTGCATGTACACACATACATGCTATCTCAAAAAAGTAAATAAAAACTTAAGAAACCCATTATTTCTCCCTCTCCTTCTGCCCTTCTCCCTCTCATGTGCTCTCTTTATCTCAAAAAAAAATCTCTTGCTCAAACAGTGGTCCTTTCTTCACCATACACTGGCACAAGACCTGGCTAAGGAAGAATTGCATACATAGAAAATACAGAAGAACAGAAGTTCTGTCTTTGAAATGGTGCATACATAAATTACAATTTTGACCAACCAATTAATTTTAAATATGCTATGTTTAGGAATTTTTATGCAACCGTGTAACATTATATTTGCTCAAGTATATCTGAATTGTAAATGACTTGTTCTTTTGTATTTCTGAGACCAAAGTCAGATCTCCTTGTCTAAGTTTCCTAGCACAAAATATATCTTTTTCCTAACATTTACCTCACCCATAATCATTTGCTTAATATCCGTTTCCCCCACTATACTCTAAGCTTCATGAGTCTGGGATAGTAGACACTATCTTGTTACAACACTATTGTTACTTTGTCATTAACACTAAAGCCATACCCAGAACCAACACGTTCCAGACACTAAATAAATATTTGCTGAGTGAATGAAAAAATAGAATGTGGAACAAGCATGGTATAAGGTATTATTTAAATATAAAGTCTGCTTCTAACCAACTGCATACCATTGAGCAGAGCACTAACCTCTCGAGCCTCAGTATTCCAGAAGCAACATAACCTGACCTGTTTCCAGTGCAGAGAAGTCATGATGGCTGAATGAGGAAATACATGTGAAAACACAATATTCAGAGATATTGTTATATAAACATGACATCAAAGGAATATATCTGTTTTAGGCACCTTGGTTTGCCTTAATACATTGTGAGCAGTGTAAATCAGGTGAAGAGAAAAATTTGTTTACATTCCAAAATATATAACTTCATAAGTGCCTCTCTATTACTTTAACATTGTATTATTTTTTTCTCCATAGTATTTATCACTATTTTTCATAGAATATTTGTTGGTTGGTTGCTTGGTGGTTTATGGGCAGTCTCTACTACCTAGAATGTTAGATCTTCAAGGTGAGACATTTTGTTTGTTTCAGAGCTGTACCCCTGGTGCCTACAACAGCACCTGGTGACATAGTGTGTTTTCAGTGAATATTTGTTGAATGAATGGAGAGAATGGATAGATATATGAGAGTGGGTGCCATGAAGGACTAGCAAGCAAGAATCTGCAAACTTTTCCTTGGCTGTTGCTGCTGCATTTGTAGATTGTGAGTTATGGTGCTGTACAAGTTGACTGCTTGTACCCCATTTGATTTCCATTTCAGTTGCTTAGAACCTTTCAACTCCGAAGTCACATAAGGCATCCTCTTATTCGAGCATGACCTTTTTGCAGAGAACGTCAGAGCAGGTGTCTTTGCTCTCCTCTAACATTTCTCTGCAATGCCTTTACAGCTCAAGCTCCAGTGGGAGCACTCAGCTATCCTCCAGGCACTCAAAACTCTTTGGGAGACAATTTCCCACTCTTTCCAAGTTCCAGCCACCCATCTGGGTGGCCAAAAACCAATACATTTGATCCACAAAAAGCAATGTGTGTTTGGAATGTCTCCCATTACTGGGAGTCAAACATAAATTTAAATTGACTAAATCCTTCTGGAATTCCATAAGACAGCAATTTTTCCTAACTCCCAGCTCTACCACATTTGCTGTCTTATATAGCTTCAAATTGTAAACACTTTAACACCTCTTCCTGCTCAGTCATTCCGTCCTTTGATCCAGCTTCAAGGGGTGCCAGGGAGTTTGAGACGGAGAGAGAAAAGAGCCTCATGAGATTGAAACAAAACTGTAATAATAATTTTTGAAAAATTTCTTGCTGGAGATATAAACTTAAATAACATGTTCTGGATGAATATGAATATATCATACATCCTTAATGTAGCTTCATGGTCATTTTACATTTCATCATTCCTGTAGGAATGATCATATATTTTTTCCTCTCTCATAGTTCAAAATTAAACCTTCCCTCCATCCTCACACCAACAACCACATTGTTCAGTTTTTTAAAAATGTTTTTCTTGCCCCAGTTTCTAATACTCTAGAATAGCAGCTGTTGCAATCAAAAGAAGATTCTTTAAATGGAAAGTGCTTTAGTCCTTACTAGGACAGACAAAATTATATTAAAATTACCACCGGCTTTTACTAAGGTTGTGGTTTGGGCAAAAATTCCTTCAGTATTCACTGCTACTCCTTACCCATCTTCCTATCCTCGCCTTCCTCTCTCCTTCCCCAGACAGGGGCTAGGGCTGCAGTATGGATACATATCATCAGTGAATGGATGTGGATGAGTGGATGGATGAATGCCAACACTTGCAGGGCACCACCCATCAGCAGGAGAATGCAAGGCACATATGAGCTTAGTGATGGATTTGTCAAGTGAGTCCATTCATTTGCTACTCTGATCAAGTTAACTGAATTTAAGTAAAATCTGGATTTTACTGTGCTTAGAGTATCTTTAAAATATTATGATGTGATATAACACAGAAATAAAAAGTACCATGCATTCTAAAGTACAGAAGTAAAGTTATGGAACATATAGTTATAGAAAGCCCAACAAATATTTTTCAATGGGGGTACAAGTGAACTTCATGTTTTCTTAGAAAGACTACAAAAGATAGAAAACACAAAAGAAAAATGATATTGGACTTTATCAAAATTTTAAATTTTTTCTCTTCAAAAGACATCCTCAAAAAACAAAAAGGCAGGGGCTCCTGGGTGGCTCAGTTGGTTGAGCATCTGACTTCAGCTCAGGTTATGATCTCACAGTTCATGGGTTTGAGCCCTGCATCGGGCTCTGTGCTGACAGCTCAGAGACAGCTCAGAGCCTGGAGCCTGCTTCGGATTCTGTATCTCCCTCTCTCTGACCCTCCCCTGCTCACGCTGCCGCTCTCTCTCTCTCTCTCTCTTTCTCTCAGAAATAAATAAAACATTAAAAAAAAAAAGGCAAGCCATAGGGTGACAGGAGATATTTGAGATATACAGATGTTTGCATGTGTGTTATTTGGATAGAAGTCTTTCAGAAAGAGAGAGAGAGAAAGAGAGAGAGAGAGAGATCTCAGAAGGACTTTTACCCAGAATAATAAGACAAAACTCCCAAGTGATTTGAATAAAGCAAAGAAGATATACAAAAGGCTAATAGGCATTAGGGAAATGCAAATTAAAATCACAATAAGTTACTACCACACACATATTAGAATGACTAAAATTAAAAATACTGACACTACTACATTTCAGCAAAGAGATGAGGCAAATGGAACTCTCATATCTTCCTGGTGGGAATGGAAAATGGTACAACCACTCTGGAAAGTGGTTTGGCAGTTTTTCTAAAAGTTAAACATATGCTCCAGCCATTAAACTCCTGGATATTTATCCCAAAGAGTTAAGAATGTATATCCACACAAAGATATGTGAACATTCATAGCACATTTATTTAAATTACCAAAAATTGAGTGATTAGAAATTAGTTTCCTAGAACTGTTGTAACAAATTACCACCAACTGGTGGCCTCAACAACAGATAATTTTTTTCTCTCTCACTGTTCAGGAGGCCAGAAGTCTGAAATCAAGTTGTCACCAGGATGGTTCCTTCTGGAAGCACTAAGGGAATATCTGTTCCATGACTCTCTAGTAGCTTCTGGGGGTTCTGGGAAGTCTTTAGTGATCCCTTGGAATACAGCTGTATCACTCTAATCTCTGTCTCTGTTATCACATGCCTTCTTCCCTTTGTGTTTCTGTGTGTCTGTCTTCTTCTTATAAGGATACCAATGAATACATTTAAGGCTCATCATACTCCAGTAGGACCTCCTGTTAATTACTTATATCTGCAAAGACCTTATTCCCAAATAAGGTCACATTCTCAGATACTAGGGGTTAAGATTTGAACATATCTTGTTAAGGAACACAATTTAACCCACATCACTGGGGGAGAAATGTCAAGCAACAGGTTAATAAATAAAGAGATGTGGTCTATCCATACAATATAATTCCCATCTAGCAATAAAAAAATTATTGGGATGCCTGGGTGGCTCAGTCAATTAAGCATCCAACTCTTGATTTCAGCTCAGGTCATGATCTCTCGGTCATGGGATAGGGTCCACACTGGGCTCCACACTGCACTGAATGTGGAGCCTACTTGGGATTCTCTCTCTCTCTCTCTCTCTCTTGCTCTCGCTCTCGTTCTTGCTCTCTCTTTCCCCCTTTCTCTCTCCCTCCACCCCTCTCCCTGACTCACATGCTCTCTCTCTCTCTCAAAATAAACATTTAACAAAAAAATTATTGTTGACACAAACATAGAAGAATCTCAGAATCATGAAGCCAAGTGAAAAAAGCTGGACCCAAAAAAGTACATACTCTATGATTCTATAAATTCTGGAAAACGCAAACTAATATATAGTGACAGAATCTTATTAATGATTTCCTGGGGCTGGTGGTTGAGGGAGAGATTGCAAAATATCCTGAGGAATCTCTTGGAGATCATAGAAATGTTCCCCATTTTGATCATTTTGATAGTTTCATGGGTATATACACTGTCAAAACACATGTTCAATTTAATTTGTACACTTTATTAGATGTAAATTATACCTCAATTATAAAAATTAAGGTGTTTAAGTTCTAGCTGTCGATAATTTAACATGTAAGTAAATGAAATAAAGAACAACTTATCTGAAGATCCTTTATGCCTATATTTTAAGTAGCCCAACAGATGTGACTTGAGAAAATCTATATACTTGGACCCAGATTCCAATATAGCTACTCCATACAATGTAAACCAGTATTCAGTGATATACATATATATACAGAGTGCTTGTGTATAATGTGTGGCCTCACTATCTCTGGTTTTGAAGAAACGCATATGCTATATTCTCCTTATTTCTTCCCTGAAATGCTAAACTTCTAGTTTTAAATTTTAATTCAAATACTATCTCATATTGGAGATTCCCAAAAATCAAGCCCAGAAAAAGCTCTAAACAGCCTGTACAAAGACCATCCTGTCCAACAACGTAACAACTCTTGGAAATAGTTTTCTTTCCAAGTACAATCATGTGTATATTGTGAAAGTAAAGTAAAAAAATTGACTTTGACCTAAGGAAATTATTCTTCCATGGCAAAAGCTCAGTGAGGAAGACAGTGAGGAAGTTTGGGTTCAGACCACCTGGAGCAGAACAAATTTCCTCAAACAAATGCACATCTGAATCCAATCCAATATTTTACTCCTTTATTCTGGTTTCAACTTCTGCCTCACTTCTGCACTCTCCCATTATATCTCTTCTCATCAGATTTCTAAAGAATGGGTCTCCTTTGCATCATAGGGCACTGGGGACTTAAATCGCTTGGTCATAATTATCATTTCCGGTACTGAAGAACATGTTTGACATGGCTAGAAGGCTGACAACATCCCAGCCCAAGCACTGAGGAACTGACACGTCTTCTTGTGTCTCAGATGCCTGTCTCTGGAGATCTGAGTAACTGACAGTCAGACCCCCAGTAGATATCCAGCTGCTCAATCAGAAGCTAGATCATATATGTACAACACTAATTGGATTTTTTTTCCCCAAGGAGGTTTGTTCCTTTATTTATTTATTTATTTATTTATTTATTTATTTTAATAGTTTATTGTCAAGTTGGTTTACATATAACACCCAGTGCTCATCCCCACAAGTGCCCTCCCCTATGCCCATCACCCCCCCTTCCCCTCTCCCCCACCCCCATTAGCCCTCAGTTTGTTCTCAGCATTCAAGAGTCTCTCATGGTTTGCCTCCCTCCCTCTCCCCATTTTTCCCCTTCTTCTCCCCCATGGTCTTCCATTAAGTTCCTCCTATTCCTCTTATATGTGCAAACATATGATATCTGCCCTTCTCTGCCTGACTTATTTTGTTCAGCATAACACCCTTCAGTTCCATCCATGTTGCTACACATGGCCAGATTTCATTCTTTCTCATTGCCATATAGTATTCCATTGTATTGATAAACCACATCTTCTTGATCCATTCATTAGTTGATGGACACTTAGGCTCTTTCCATGTTTTGGCTATTGTTTTACATCTCTATTCTGTGACCATGGTCCACAAAGTCTTTCCCAAATAGCAACTGGACACTTTGTACAAAATTATTTTATATCATTGAAATTACATGTCAACATTGGTACCTATACTAGGTTGAAGTCAATTTACCCCAATTTTCTAGGACTCCCAAAAGGCCCTTGATCCAAACAGCCTGCTCCATTTCAATTAAAAAAAATAAACAAACAAAAAATGAGGCTAAGAGGTCACACTCTACAGGTACATGAAGAAATTATAAATTTACATGAAGGTTTACTTGTTTATATCCCATTTTACTTTCAGGAATAAAATCCCAAGTTTTCTGGAGACAATGGAAGCTCAGATTTCCCAATCCTGTCCCTCCTCATTAATTCCACTTACCAGGCAGGTGGATTTTGTCACCCACTAAAATGGACTATTTAAGTCCTTCCTCCAGTGTCAATATTAATTGTGTTTTACTTAATTGCGTAATGGCTTTTTCCTCCAGCTGAGTTTTTCTAGAGTGTAAGAATGGCAAATGATTTTACAGGGTATATACATGTTCACATTGATTTATTTATCTTCACACTGCTAAGATATTATTTTTATATTGTTAAGAGGACAAAATTTTGACAGCTTAATGTGAATAATAATAATAATAATAAAAAATTGTGCTTCAAATTTTTATCTACTTTGTTAAAATTTTTGTCACATTTTGTAGGGAAGAAAACTTGCTTTCATAATAACCCTGTCATTAAAAGAAATGCGAATCACAGTCTTTCCCAAAATTATTTTAAGAGAATGTTTCATATTTTATTTTAATGTCTTCACTGCACTGGAAATTTTAAGGGGAGATTTCTCTTTACTTTCACCAGAGCAAAAGAGGCAGTACACTGCTCTCCTGACATCTAAAGAGCAACTGGCCTGGACAACTTATGGATTAACCAGTTAAGCTGGCAGTTGCTGCTTGCCTTGGTTTTTATTTATTAATTTATTTTTTTAAGACTCAGGAAGCACTGACATCATTGTGGAAGTATAGAATTTAATTTCACCAATAAATCAAATTGGGTTCAAGCTGTAATACTGTCACATCTACAGAATCAGGCAGAAACAATGTGATTCAATTAACCGATAACAAGATATAAAGCTTTTCACCTCCAGGTCCCTGGTTTTAATCAGGCCAGATTCAGCACAGGAAAGACCAAAGCTGCTCACATTGCTGGTCAAGACCCTGCAGGCCCAGTTTCAGGGGTCATTCACAGAATCAGCCTGATAAAAATCCACATCAGCAGAACCATGAAGACAGCAAGGCCAAGTATTGTATCTTCATAAACAAGTAAAGGTCTAAAGTGCTGGCTGTGGTCAATGAGACTGTCAAACAGCCAGGCATAGAGGATTTGAAGGTAAAAGAAAGCTTTAAAATGCCCACCCTATGACATGACAGGAAAAATGGCTATCCTCACATTGGAAAGCTCTTAACAACAAGAGTTCGTGATAAGCATCTAGATAGAGGTATTAACAGGTGTGATGTTTGTGTCAACTTGGCTGGGCTAGGCCAACTACTCAGATATTGGATCAGGCATTATTCTAGAAGTTTCTGGGAAGGGTTTGTTTTGTTTTAAATAAGATTGCCATTGAAATCAGTAGACTTTCAGTAAAGCAGATTATCCTTCATAATGTGGGTTGGCCTCATCCAATCAGCTGAAGGCCTTAACAGAAAGACTGACTTCCCCCAGAAGAGAGAATTCTGCCAACAGATGACCTCTGGACCACACGATCAGCTCTTCCCTGGGTCTCCAGCCTGCTGGCCTATACTTCAGATTATAAACTTGACAGCCTCCACAATCATATGAGCTAATTGTCTATAAAAGCAATCAAACTCTCTCTCTCCCAATATTTATCTATAATTATATCTATATAATGTATACCTAATTATAATGTATATAATCTATACCTGTATTTAAATCTTCTGTTTATTCTGCTTCTCTGAAGAACCCTAATAATACATCAGGATATAGATATTTAGAACACATATTAACTCTGTGTAGTTGTGTTGGCCTCCTCATCCTTTACTCAGACCATACCTCACTTTGGTAGAAAACACAGAACTATTACAGATGTTTTAGAAGAGAGAATCACATGACAAGAGTCATGCTTCAGTAAGCTAACTTAGACAGAAATGTGGAAGATGGACTGGAAAAAGATAGATTGGAATAATTAGAACAGTAATGCCTATAGATCATGTTGTCCAATGTGGTAGCCATTGGTCATATGTTACTATTTAAGTTAAATTTTGAATTAATTAAAATTACATAAAATTAACAGTAATTTCCTTAGTTGTACTAATCAACAGTTCAAGTATTCAGTAGCCACACAGAGCTAGTGGCTACTCTATTGGAAGGTATAGATTATAGAACATTTCTATCATTGCAGAAAGGTCTACTAGAAAATGCTGCTGCAGCAAAATCAGGAGGGCCTCCACTCTGGCTATGGCAGTAGAAAGGGAGATATAAGGGAAAGTAATTTTCATCAGGTGTTCAATATGCACTCAGTGATGTACTGTTCACTTTATACTTCTCGTCTCAGTACATTGTGAACCATACTCTACAAGACACAATGTTATGCACATGTGACACAAATAAGATATAAATTGTATTAGGGCAGTGACACAAATAAGATATAAATCGAGGCAATTTTAATTCCAAAAGCTCTCATGGACATAGACAACTGTTTCTCTAGACATGGAAAGAGAATCTTTTAAAAATAATGGAATGTTATACCAACCTTTCATCACACCCCATATAAGGGCTTTCTCTTTAACAACCACCTTTGAACCTCCCAAACCTAAGACACAAACAGCATTCCACAAATCTTCTGAAAGTTCTCTCTCTGACTACAATTTGCTATCCTTCCATTTCCTCTTATTTCTTCACACCTGCTGTATTGGTGTCTTGGTCCACTAGGGCTACTATAACCAGATTCTACTGACTGAGTGGCTTTTAAAGAACAGAAATGTACTTCTCACAGTTCTGGAGGCTGGGAAGTACAGAATCACAGCACCAGCATAGTTGTGTTCTGGGGAGAGTTCTCTTCCTGGCTCATACCTAGCACCTTCTTGCATTGAACTCCATGGTGGAAGGGGCTAGTGATCTTTCTGGAACTTGTTTTATAAGACACTAACTGCACTCAAGAGGGCCCCACCCTCATGACCTAAGAACTTCCCAAAGGTGTCACCTCCTAATACCATCATCTCTGGGGGTTAGGACTTCAAGGTATGAACTATGAGAGGACCCAAACATTCAGACCATTGCAACTGGTTAGTCAGCCTCAGCTGCTACAACAAAGAACCACCCCTCCCCAGCCAAACTCAATGGTTTAGGCCAATACAATTCTATGTGGCCAGTCTACTTAGTAGTGTGTTGGTTAAGTATGCTAACTATGTTGCCATTCTGTGACAAGACAAGGAGCTTGTATGGGAAGGTAAAAGAACATACTGTTTCCATTATCACTGAGAAAGTCTTGCTAAGAGGAAAAAATGGCTGAACTAACCAGTGCCCTTAGTGATACAATTGATTTATATTCTGGTGCAAGCTCCCTCTGTGGTCTCAAACTGAGAGCAAACTGGTTTTGGATAGGCACTGGCTAGTGGATCCTGAAGGGCATTGGCTTTTCCAGGCTTTATTATTCTTCCAAAGGCCGTGATCTTGTGGTCACTACCAATGCTCTCTATTCATCAGAATCCGTTAGTCATTAATCTCTCAAATTCCCTGTTTTGCTCTGTTCCACCACTTCTAAACTAATGAAATATTTACCTATCCTTATAGAGCTTCTCTTTTTTCAGTTTAACAGGCATATCTGCTCCTTTCAGATGATAATCCTTGCTGTTGAGATCACATCTACCTTCCAAGTTCTTGAACAATTTGATCCATAAATTATTCTTTTTTTTTTTTTCAAATATCATGTCTTTAACTTCTCTTTGAATCTATACCCATGCTAATGTTTCTTTCATCCTTAAAAATTCATTAGTTCACCCCATCTGGGCCACTAACTCTATCTCCCTTCCCACCTAGATTTCACTTCCTGACTTCCATTCAAACTCTATCCATCACACTACTGAAAATTCTCTCAATAATAATCATAATATGTAACATCTTAAAATGCCCATTATGAGCCAGAATCACAGTGCTGATCATTCATCTGTTTTTAGTTATATCTGAGGAAGCAAATATTATTAACTTATCATTTGTAAGAGAAAATAGCAGATCAAGGACATTAGGTAACTTGAAGGTGGCACGGCCACTAAGCTTTATTTCCACATCTAGTTCTATTTGCTCTCTCACTGTCACTTCCAGATATTCTCTGACTTTGCAGTCCCTATTCCCTTTGGGTTTTTCTGTAGGCTCTTGTTTGTCACACTGGGGGAACCTGCTCTCTATCTTTGTTGGTGACCCATAGTTGTTGCCTTCAGGGCAGCTCCACCAGCAGAAAAGCTTTAGGGAGTCTGCTCTTAAATTGCCACAATGCTGATCGGTTGTCTGTGAGGCATAGTATGTGATCATCTCCCAGAATCATGTTCTAAGGGAGGGAAGGCTGCTTGCAACACAAGGGCACTCTTTTGCCCTCCAGGCTCTAAGCCATGCAATGAGTTCCCAGTAGAAAGTGAGGAAAGCGGAGGGGGATATGTGGGTTAGCCTTCCACACCCTGTAGGGAATGCACAGAGAGAAGCCAAGACCAAGAAAGAATAAAGGCAAGGCTGGAAGAAAAGAAAGACAATCCCAAATACCATCCTAAGAACTTAGCTTGATAAAGAAAGCATGTGACCCTGTCACCACACTTAGTAGGAGGCTGACTCACTCCCCAGAACAGACTGTGGGTATGGACAATAGTTCCAGCCCTGTGAGAAGAATGTTTTTTCTCACACACAGCTGCAACATACCAAACTTCTAAGCTTTTCCTTATGCTATCAGATGAGAAGGTCTAATTCTCATGAATGCTCTCAATTCTTAAAACTACCGTGTTATCCTTTCCTGAGAACATGTTTGCCATTTAACCTAAAGACGAAGTTATGGTGAAACCTTCAGACATCTTTACTGACCAGTGACAAAATATTGGGGTGGGGGGCATCAAATCAAGCTAGACAGACAGTTGTCTTCTTCCCTTGGAGATAAAGCTTGGTTAAGAGTGTCACCCAAGCGTTCCCTGATTCAACCCTGGATCCATCATCCATGAACTAATGTGCTCTCCCTTGATACCATTTGCATTTCCACATTCCTCTTAGAATCCAAAGTCTAACCTTCCCATGCCCTGGTAGGAGGGAGTGAAGACACCATTACTGAAGCAGTTTGGCTGCTCCCATGGAAGCCATTACACTCCTGATCCAGAGCTTTGCGGCCCCCATTTCCCCCACTTATGTGAAGAGGCTGTCAAAAAGCTTCTCTTAGCAAGGCAGTGTTGGGTTACCAACAGCTGGTAGCTGTTCTCTGCAATCAGGTTCCGGGTATATGGACGATTACAGGTTAAATGTGTGGCAGCATTGCCTATGGGTGGCTGCACTCTAGCTGGGGCCTTCTAGAGACACAATGCTTTTAACTAGAGTATGGCTCTTGTGTTGGGAATTACAGAACCTGGCAAGATGGCAGGGAGAGATATTTTAGGGCATGCAGGCTTTCCAGCACCAAAAATAACCTCCAGCAGGAGGCTGCCTACGTGGCCCCCAGAGAAGGTCAAGCCACCCCTGCTCTGTCAGCACGAGCTCTTTGAATCATCTCAACACTTTCCATTTAGCCAAGCTCTTCCCCTTCCCCCACCACCACTGTCCTTCTCAGGCTTTAGAGCTATCTTTGAAATGGAGAGGCAGACAGAGATCACTTCTCTTTTTATTTGGATTTGATAGAGAATGTAAAATGAGTAAGGCACAAGCAACTGGGAACAAGCACCCTCCCCTGATCCACAAAACCACAGGAGCTCAATACTGGGGCAGCCTTAGAAATCTGGCTGGAACTCACATTGCCAAGATTACTCCCACAAATCCAATTATCCAAGGGATACCAAATCTGTTCCTTCACACTGCTTCTTTCCCCTCAAAATGAGAGATGTAAGTATGACAATCATCTGCACACATGATTCCTCCAGCACCACTCACTTTCCATTCCTCCAAGAGGCTCCAAGGCACAGCGAATTAAGCTAAAGATTCCCTGGATTCCCCACAACATAGCAGCCGTGCTTCAGAGAGGTGCTGCAGCTTGTTATGAGAGATGCCACGCGTGGTTCCTGGAGGGTATATTTTCATTTAGTCTGGATGTTTGGCACACTCAGACCATAAACAGAAGCCCAAGGTAGAAATAGATGGCGTGACTGGTTTACTCAGAGAGTGTTGAAAATGTTTAATCAATTAATGGTGATAATAAAGTGTCTCATTGGAAGATAAAATGACAATTCCTCAAGCTTGGCCACATTTGTGTCCAGCCTAACAGCTTACAGGCATTGAGGGTGACTGATGGACAAACACGAGAGCTATGCAAATTATGAGTGTCTCCTTTTATGTTTACATTTGCGCATATTTCTGGCTATTTTTGCAGATAGGCAAATAGCAGCCCTGCTGATAATTTGATCTCCCTGACAGAAGTGAAAAATCATTCACTCATCCCAAAACCTATTCCCCATTTCCCCCATGTATGCATGTCATAAACTGACTGGGTGTTACTCCGCAGGCAGCAGCCGTACGCATGAGCAAGCATGGAGATTTCTATGGCAAAATCAGTCTGTAAAGGGACAAAAAGTAAGCAGTCAAAGCACAAGTAGCATCTGGTGAAATGAAATTTCAAATATTTCATTCAAATAATTTAAGACCACAAGAGTTTGTGACATAACCATAAAAGAATGTTGTAGTATTTACTCATTCATTCATGATCCAACTTCGTTTACTAGCATAGAAGCCCCATAAGAGAAGGGATCTTGTCTGCTTTTATTCACTGCTGTGCTCCCAGCTGTTTACTATATAGAAATAGCTCAAAAAATATTTGTTGAATTGAATGAATGAATCCATCCATCATTCAGAAAGCATTTAATAAGTAATGTGGTACACAGGCTCTTCCATTTATCTGCATTCTTCTATTCTTCTGCCTTCTTCTGATTATTGTGCAATTTCACTTTCACAAGATCTTCCTTTTTGGAAGAATATGTAAATATGTTGGCTACCTTCCCCCATGAGTTTGATCTTTGGGAAGAAAGTAAACTTTTTAATATAAAAATAAAAAATAATAATCTAAGCCTCTCTTAAACAAACTAAGTTATCAGCATACTGTATAAGAAAATGAAAAATCAATCATTACAATGATTGTATATTTTCTAAGAGGCAAATAATCTAAATATGTTTATATAGAAGAATGGTGTTCTTGGGGCGCCTGGGTGGCTCAGTCGGTTAAGCGTCTGACTTCGGCTCAGGTCATGATCTCATGGTTCGTGGGTTAGAGCCCCGCATCAGGCTCTGTGCTGACAGCTAGCTCAGAGCCTGGAGCCTGCTTCAGATTCTGTATCTCCCTCTCTCTCTGACCCTGCCTTGCTCATGCTGTCTCTCTCTCTCTCAGAAATAAATAAAACATTAAAAAAAAAATTTAAAAAAAAAGAATGATGTTCTTTTCCTTACTATAGTTATCATGAATGTTTATATTTCATTAAATGTGTGATATATGTAGATCTCCAAAATAATATAAGTAGGGTATTTTTAAAAATTCAGTCATTTTAAAAACAATCAAATGTTTATCAGCTATTTGGATAATCCAAATCAGCTAATCAACTAATACAAATGGTTATTAATTTAGTTTACCATTTTAAAGTTATTTTAGGACAATACTCAGATTCCACTACACTCCTATTAAAAATGACTAAAGCAAAACAAAACAAAACAAAACAAAAACTGGCCCCACCAAATGCTGGCAAGCATCTGAAGCAACTGGGACTCTTACTCAGTACTATTGTGAATGCAAAATTATAGTACAGCCATTTTGGAAGACAGTTAGTAGTTTCGTACAAACATAGTCTTACCATAACAATCCAGCAATTGTGCTCCTGGATATTTTCCCACTCGATTTGAAAACATACATCCTCACAAAAATCCTGCACATAACTATTTATCATAGCTTTATTCATAATCTCCAAAAACTGAAGGCTACCGAAATGTCCTTCAATGGATGAACGCATAAACAAACCATGTTACATGCATATAATGGAACATTATTCAGTGTTTAAAAAAAAAAAAGACATTAGCTATCAAACAAAAAAGACACCTTACATGCATGTTTATAAATTGAAAGAAGCATCAGAAAGGCTATATACTATGTGATTCCAAATATATATATGATGTTCTGAAAAAGTAAAAAATGAAAACATCAGTGATTGCCAGCGGTGTGGCGGGAGAGAGGTTAGGTTGACTATGAGAAGCACAGGTGACTTTTAGGCAGTGCAACGGTTCCATATGATACCATAATTATAGATACATGACAGTATGCATTTGTCAAAACCCACACGACTTTACAGCACAAAGACTGAACCTTAATGTATGCAGTTTTTAGAAATTTTCTTTAATGTTTTATTTATTTTTGAGAAAGTGAAAGTGGGGGAAGAACAGAGAGAGGGGGACAGAACTTCTGAAGTGGGTTCGTGCTGACAGCAGTGAGGACCTAATGTGGGGCTCAAACTCATGAGCTGCGAGATCATGACCTGAGCTGAAGACAGAGGCTAAACTGACTAAGCCACCCAGGTGCCTCTAGAAATTATTTAATTTAGAAAGTTGAGAGGAATCACAGGAGCATGCAGAATGTTACAAAACAATCTATTGCAAATGTATGAAACAATCTCACTGAAGTTAGGGGAGAAGTGTTGCCTCAGTAGCTTTAGAAATGAGCTGTGATGAGTACTGGATGATGTATGGAAGTGTTGAATCAATATATTGTACACTTGGCACTAATATTATACTATATGTTAACAAAACTGAAATTTAAAAGCAAACTTAAAAAAAATAAAAGCAAATTTTAAAAAAGAGATGAGTGGAGTCTGCAAAACTAAAGGCAAAAGGAACATGACATAAATAGTATACTCTAGTTGACAAAGTGGTTTCGCATGAAGATACAAATTAACAATTCTGCTACTACTATAGATATATACTAGAATTAATAAATGTGGCAAAGAGTCAGACTGGAAATAAATTAAAACTTTTAATATAAAAATTAAAAATAATAATTCAAGCCACTCTTGGACTGGTAATTTACAGATAAGCAAGGTTAGGAGGTCAAAATGATCCATTTTATAGTGGATTAGAATTGGAGACATCAAGCTGAACTCATATTTTATTTAATATAGATACAGATAGTTATATGTAGAAATATTTATAGACACATGTATACACATGGGTTTGCATATACACACGTTTGCTCTGTAAGATGAAAATGCTTAGAAATAATAACAATCTGGTAGCAATGAGCACACCTAGTACCTAGATCCATTTTCCAATAAAAGGAAACAGGTCTTTTTTTTGGGAAAAGAGTGGGGCATAAAATATACGAGATAAGCATGGAAAATTTTATAATGCCAGAAAGTAAGGAAGTGATCAAACATTTTAAATCTGGCCATGTGTAGCAACATGGATGGACCTTGAGGGTGTTATGCTGAGCGAAATAAGTCAGGCAGAGAAACAAATATCATATGTTTGCATGTATGGGAGGATTAGGAGGAACTTAACTGAGGAACAAGGGGGAGAAGAAGGGGGGAAATGGTGGGGGAAAGGGAGAGAGGCAAACCATGAGAGACTCTTGAATGCTGACAAAAACTGAGGACTGATGGATGTGGGGGGGGGGGAGGGGAGGATGGGCATGGAGGGGGCACTTGTGGGGATGAGCACTGGGTGTTATGTGGAAACCAATTTGACAATAAACTATTTGTAAAAAAAATTTTAAAAAATCTTCAAGTAAAAAAAACAAAAAAATTTTAAACTTAATTTAAAAAATTATAAACCTACATTAATGGGGGGGAGGTGATATGCTCAAGGGACACGGGAGACAACTAAAAGAACTCCAAGTAGTAAAGCTCCAAATGATCAAAGATGAAAAAATTTTGAGAAAAAAAATAACAATAGTAATAGTAAATTAGTATTGGATTAGAACCCAAACTGTGAAATAAATATTCATGAATCTATACTGAAATAAATAAATAAATAACAAAAAACAAATAACTAAAAAGAGAAACACCTAATCCTAAATAATATATGTAGAAACTCTGCATTCAAGTAAGGGAGCATAACACCCCACTTCTTAAGTGTGAGTTTCACATAGTTGTTTTCTTCTAAGGAGTACAGTGTGAAAAGGAGAGTCAAAGAGTAACCTGACAAACTGTGTCTCAGCCAGATGATCAAGGTCAGCATCAACAGTGATAAATCATGTTGGTAGTACACATACTTATTATGATGTAATGAGAATGATACTTTACTATGGTCTTCTACCCAAAAACTCACAACTCCAGTATAATCCTGAGAAAAATTTGAAAATAAATCCAGTCAACTGAAGACCTGAGTTAGAGGGAACTCCTCCATCCTGACTACTGGAGCCCAAATATCAGTTTTTTCCTGCCTTTGGGCCCTAATTGAAACATCAACATTTCTTGGGTCTTGGGCCTGCCAACATACTATCAGTTCTCCTGGTTCTTAGGCCTTTACACTTGGACTAGAACTCCACCAAATTTTCTAGGTCCACCCAAGTCTACAGATCTTGGGACTTGTCAGCTTCCATAATTATATGAGCCAATTCCTTATAATAAATCTATTACATAATGAATAATTAATAAATATATTTATAAATAATAAATATGTATCTATAATTATATAAATAAATATGATATATATATTCTTAGTTCTGCTTCTCTGGGGAACTTTGAATAATGCAATGGGAATTAGTAGAACAAGGCTGGAAAAATGAAAATGTTGATACAAAGAAGGGGTTCATTATACTATTCTCTTCACTATTGTGTGCCTGTTGAAAAATTTATATAGCTTTATAAATTTAGATAAACACATTTAAAAAAAGAAAACCTAGAAACCACAAAGGATCACCCATGCACTATGCTTCTCTATGTATTTGCTTTCTTGGTACTTAAGCTGTAACCCAGCTTTCTAAGACAAATTCCTCACCACCACTATCATCTAAGCCTACAGGCTGAAATTCATCTCTGTATTTCTTTAACTTTCATTCAGTAGAAACAGAAAATTTTCTAATTGTCTTTATTATGAACGTAAGACAAACAAAGAGGAAATAAAAGAAACACGGAAAAAGGTACCAACTGACTTGTACAAAACAGATATTCATATTCTTAGGACTGTACTCTGGCCACAGATGAGCTGGTAGAACAAGTACTACATTCTGTTCAAGTTATCCTCCAAAGCAGCCCATCTCCTTCACTTCTTTCTAGATTTCCACGCTTATGTTGTTCATTTATTCATTCACTCACTCAGCAAATAACTGAGTGTCCACCGTGTTCTAGACACTGGAGAATCTATGGAAACCAAAGGAAACAAGGTTTGTGACCACCTGAGGCTTCTAAAAAGGAAAACAAATATTAATAATATAGATGTAACAAAATGTAAAACTGTGATTGTGATTTTTGCTATGAAAGAAGATATACAGTGATAGGAAACAAGAGGTTTAACCTGATACAGAGTTCAAAAAACAATAACTAAAATTGAAAAATTAGGAAGTAGCAGTAAAAACATGTCATTGGGAGTCTTGGCAGTAAGTGTCAAAATAATCAGCTGGAAGAAATGGAAGCAGTTGTGTCTGGGAAAGAGGAAATGGGAAACAGGAGGCAGGATACTCATTTTGTAAAAATTAAAATTTTAACCTAAGTTACTCTCTAAGTTGTGTGCTCAGAAATGTTGATAAAACAAAATGTTGTTTTGAAGAAAGAAAACAAAAATACAAGAAAGGGGAAATAAAATCAAATGTTGAGTGCTTGAAAAGGCTAAAAAAATTGACAAATCTCTGGCAAGTTTGATAAAGAGGGAGAAATCAAAATTACTAGTATCAAAAATATAAGTTATAAAACAAAACATAGCCACAGATATAGTAGAGATTTAAAAGATAAGAAAATCTACAAACAAATTCATTCCTGTAAATTTGAAAACTAAGACAAAATGGTTAAATTCTTATTTTAAAAATCAAAATCGTCTCCAAAAGAAATGGTAAGTCTATGTAGTCTTTAAAAGAAAGCCCTATTAGGTGCCTGGATGGCTCATGTGGTAAGCCTCTGACCTCGAGGCTTAGGTCTTGATCTCACAGCTCCAGAATTTGAGCCCTGCATGGGGGTCTGGGCTGACAGCTCAGAGCCTGGAGCCTGTTTCAGATTCTGTGTCTCAGCCTGTCTCTGCCCCTCCCCCGCTTGCTCTTGCTCTCTCTCTCTCTCTCTCTCTCTCTCAAAAATAAACATTAAAAAAGAGAGAAAGTCTTATTAAAGAAGTTGTATCACAATTGAAAGTTATTCTACAAATAAAACATCAGATTCAAATGTTTAGGCAACTTACGAGCAAGTTTTATCAAACTTTCAAGGAATGAACCATTTTAATTGTATACAACTTCTTCCAGAAAACAGCAGAAGAAATACATCCCTACTCATTTCAAGTGACTAGCATGTTTGATACAAAAAAGAAAACAAAACAAAACAAAAAAGAAACAAGGAAAACACAGGGAAAAAATTACTTTCCTAGGTCACTCATAAACATGAATGCAAAATCCTGAATAAAATATTTAGAATATAAGTATACCAAATCTAGCAAATGCATTGACATAATTTATTATATTAATTGACTGATTAAAGGGGGGAAATCTATGATCATCCCAATAGATACACAGAATAGGTATAAAAAAAATTCAGCACCCACTCTCGGTAAAAATTCTAACCAGACAGGGAAAAGAAAGGAAATACTTTAACTTGGCAAAGAGGTAACATCCAATACCCAAATTATTTTAACAGTGAAATATTGGAAATGTTGTTTTTAAAATAAAGAATGAGACAAGAAAATTGACATTGTTGGTTATATTCAACATGGTACCAGAGATAATGTGTGACATATGTGAAGATAAGAAGAGCAAAAAAAGTATTGTTGTTGGAAAAGAAGAAACAGAAATATCATAATATTCAGATTAACAAGACATAAAACTCCAAAATAACCAAGAAATTATCAGAATTAATAAGAGAATTTAATAAAGGGAGTTGGTTATTAGAAAGAATGGGCTTATCAGCCAGTGAGGTTTTTATAATTGATTAGCAATAATCAAAGTGGATCCTTCCTTTATCTTCTACACAAAAGTCATTTCCAGATTTTAAAAGAATAAGAATGTGAAAGTCAAAATATTTAAACATTTAGAAGAATGTATAGGAGAGTATCTTATCTTAATGAGCTCCATATAAAGAATGACTTTCAGGAGCACCTTAGTGGCTCGGTTAAGTGTCCGACTTCAGCTCAGGTCATGATCTGGTGGCTTGTGAGTTCAAGCTCCACTTTGGACTCTGTGCTGTCAGCTCAGAGCCTGGAGCCTGCTTCAGATTCTCTTTCTCCCTCTCTCTCTCTCTCTGCCTCTCTTCCGCCCATGCTCTCTCTGTCAGTCTGTCTGTCTCTCTCTCAAAAATAAATAAACATTAAAAAATTTTGTTTAAAAAAAAAATTTTTAAACAGGGCACCCAAAGTACAAACCATCGAGAAAATGGTTTGATCAATTCAAAATTAAACTTAACATCCTTTTATCTAAACATACCATAAAGAGAATGAGAAAGCAAGATATGCATGTAACCAATAAAAATTCATATCTGGAATATGAAAATTGTCTCTAAAATTCAATAAGAAGAACAAAAGAACTCCAAAAGAAAAATATACAAAGATCATAAACCAGCATTTCATACACACACACACACACACAACACACATGCCCAATAAGCATATAAAATATTTTCAATCTCAATAGAAATTAAAGAATGTAAGACCTAAATAATATAACATTTAAAATGCACTCAAGTGGTAAAAATGAAAAATTATGAAGAAGATTGTTGGTAAGAGTATAGAGCGACAGGAATTTATTCATTCCTGGTACAAACCTTGAAACAAATTGGGATTATCTTTATAATACAAACCTGTGCATACTCTATTGCAAGGAATTCAGGCTATCTTAAAGAAACTCCTTTGAATTTGTACCATGAGGCACAATGTGAAAATGTACATAGTCTTCCTTAAAATAAAAATGAAAAGAAAACCCAAGTATACATAAATACACAACCCCCGCACCAAAAAGGAATGTTATATAGCCATTAATATAAGTGAACTACAGCTCCTTGAGCAACTTCAATGAATTTTAGAAACAAAGTTGTATGGAGAAAGAAAGGCTTTGAAGTCTGATTGTAAACAATTTTATAAAGTTCAATAACATGAGAAAGACTTTTTCAAAATATATCTTTAGGAAAGTATACGTATGAGTTAAAAACTATTATGCAAGACATGATGACACAAAATCTAAGACCATTTTTATTTCTTGTTTAGGGAGAGGAGACAAGGAAGGAATATTTGGAAAGGGGACACTTCTATTTTCAAGGGTCCTGGTGATGTTGTAGTCCATACATAGGAATTAGAATAAAAAAGCTAATTTTATTATTATTCCTGAATACACACACTTCTATCAATTTTCAGATAATTAAATGTACAGACCTTCTTGTGTAAGTTTATACCCACTGGTCCACTGATGATAAGAGGATCACACACACACACACACACACACACACACACTCACACACTCACACACACACACATACACACACACCACCAGAATTTTTGTGGCAACGTAGAGTTGATGCATTTCTTCTCCATTAGATAATACTGTTAGTAGGATTTTTGTAAATGAACTTGAAAAAAGTAGTAACTGCCATTAAATCATTCACACTGATGAGTAAAGTGTATAAAATTCCCTATTAAAGGGGAAAAAAGTAGTCTTTGATTCTTTTTAGCTCCCTCATGTGGCCACCAGGGAAAAAAGCAAGCATTGTTTCTAATTAGAGATACATTACCTTCATAACAATGTCTACACTGGGATACCCATAGATTAGTATCATGTTGCACCTATTAGATAAATTAGAAAACAGTATATTTACAGAAACAAACTAACAAGAAAGCTCTTGCTTCTCCTTACAATTTATTACTGGAGTATCCAAGATTAAAAAAGAAGACACTTTATACAAGACAGAAATAAGAAGAAAGTAATTTTCAAATAAACCAGCAATGCTAAGTATGTTCCCTGGGAGAACATTAATGCACAAGATGTTCCTTGGTGGATAAAAAGTACTTATTGATGAAATAGGTTTGATAAATTTGGCATACTATCCCCACAAGTATATTAACAATGAACATTAATTCAGTAAAGACTCTGAAGAGTCCTGTAGTCAAAAATTGACTACACTCTGTTTCACTTAATGCAACTCTTTTAATTTTTTTATTATTTATTTTTATTTTTCAGAGAGAGAGCACGGTGGGGAGAGGCAAAGGGAGAGGAAAAGAATCTTAAGCAGTCTCCACACCCAGCATATATCCCCATGCAGGGCTCAATCTCACAGCTGTGAGATCATGACCTGAGCCTAAATCAAGAGTCAGATGTTTAATCAACTGAGCCACCCAGGTGCCCCTTAACATTACTCTTTCAAAGGAAATTTCTGTGAAAATACTATATGACATAATTCATTTTAAGGCATGCTGAAGCAAAGCTTTAAATTTCAGTAATTTTTTTCACTTATTCAAGAAATTAATAATGACTTGCATTGTGAAAGCCATTACACAAATATAGCACTGTGTTGTTCAGTGAGTATTTAATGTTAAATATCAGGTAGTCAGTTGAGTCAATCAATCAATCCAGTGCAGAAAATAAGAAAACTATTCATTTAGAATCCAAGTTACTTTTCTGATGACATTTCTAATTGATTGTATGTGGTTTTTGTAAGAAGGATATTTCAGTCTGAGCCCCAAGTCCCCTAGCTATAAAATGACTTTGTTCATTTCTGCTGTAGTAGTTATCAGTTAAGCATATCAATAATATATTTCAGACCTTCTTCAAATTAACCAGAATAAATAATGTTAAAGGAAACCTATGTCTGCAATAACTAGGAGTTTATACTTGTTCCTGACTGTCTTAGTTTAAAATTGCCACCACATAAATCATATAGGAATAATTGCATATCTATGACTGATTTTCGGCAAGGAAAATAATTACAGTGCCATCTTAGCCTCATCATCTTCTTCCCCAAATCACGCTTTCAAAATGTTCTCTGAATGTCTTACATTAAGAACATGCAATGTTCTTAAAATCCTTGAGTGAGTTGACCTTTCAGAGAAGTGCTTGTTCAAACTGTATAGTAGATTTAGTCCCTCTCTTGATGAATAAAACTTGAGTTAGTAAAAGCTTTCCTTGGACCAACAACACTAAAGAATGATAAGAAATAAGAATATTTCCTGACAAAGCTACCTTCTTTTTTCTGCCATGTGCAAATGTTCATATTTTGTTTTATACAGACATATATACGGTAATATGTACTATAACATATAAATAAATACATACACATAAGTAAAGACATATTCTCACTAAAAAATTTTGCTAGCAGATGACCATTCCCAATTTTCACACTGTTTCCTAAGAAGTAATTACACTCTGACCACTTTTTGGAAGTATAAACTGAAAGGTGCATTGTCCAGATTCAGGCAGTAAGGAGTCATTAAAGTCAAATATTGACATTGCATTTTAATGCCTTAAAATTTATTTAATATGTTCCTTGTTTTAAAATTTATTTTTATTGTTTTTAAAGCCAAAGTAGTTTACACCCATTTTTAAATAGGAGTAAGTATGGGAACTTAGCTCAGACAGGTAGGGTGAAATTCCAACTAGCAGTTACATCCAGAAGAACAGGCAACCCTCACTCAGGGAAGAGATATAAACACCCACAAATCTTTTTTTTTTAAAAAGATTTTAGTTTTTTTCAAAGAACGAGGCTCTTTGAACTCATGAATGTGAATTATCAAATACAAAGTTGAGTACACAACCAGAAAGTACTAGATGTTTGAAGAAAACAGAAAAATCTAATATTATAAAGGAAAACCACTGTAATAATGATACTTTCTAAAAAGTATGATAAACAAAAATAACTTAAAGTAAGTATTACTGACATCCTCAGAGGTTTGAAAGGACAGGGAATCCCTGAAAAAGAAACTACTAAAGACCTTGGATATGAAAATCTGATGTTATACCTTTTAAAAATGCACAACACATGAGTTAATTAGCAGACCATTCAAAGATTAAAAGTAAATCAGTAAACTGGACCATCAGACTGGGTAATTATTCCTGAAAATTATGCAAAAAGCAAAGGGATATAAAAATAGAAGAAAATTAAAAGGTTCAAAGATAGATCCAGAAGTTCTATTGTCTACACCTGTATTGATAGATGTTTCATAAAGAAAAGAAAGAAAATACAGAATTACTGAAAGAAAATATCCAAGAACTGTAGAAAAGCATTAGCTTTCAGTTTGAAAGTTTCCCACAATACCAGCCATAAAAAGTAAATAATAAATAACCAACAAAGATTTATAACTAAACATACCACTGTGAAATTTCGAATACCAAAGATAAAACTCCAAGCTTCCAGAAAGAGAGGGAAAATTACTTAAAAGGAAAAAGATTCCAATTGATATGAGATTCCTAAACAAGTAATAATGGATGTTAGAAGACAATAGAGTAATATTTTGAAGATCCAAAGGAAAATTACTTTTAACCTGCAATTCTATACCCAGCAAAACTAGCATCAGGGGCAAGGGCAAAAATCATTTTAAATATGTAAGATTTGAGAATATTTATTCATCACAAACCTTTTCTTAGAAGAAATCCAAAGAAGAAACTGTAGTGAACAAAGACATAAACTAATCATATAATCAACTCTAAATAGTAATTTATAAACACTGTTTAATAAGATGATATTCAAGCTGAATCTAAAAATCCCAATGCCTGCAAAGTATGAGACAGGATTGGTGATGTAGATAGATAAGTAGAGCTATACTAATATATTTTGTTTGTTTATAGAGAAAATGTAAATATAGATTAATGTCAGACATCCATCTTTTAAATAGGTATTAAAATATTAAGGGAAATTATCAGAAGAATGAAAGTAAGATCTAAAATCAGAGACAATAAGATCCAAAACACTAGAGAAAGAAGCAAAGATAAAACTCAACGAAGAGAAAACTCAACAATGAGAACAACCCAATAAAAAAATGGACAAAACACTCGACTAGATGCCACATCTAAGAACCTATACAGATGGCAAAAAAGAATATGAAAAGATGCTCCACAGCATATGTCATCAGGGAAATGCAAAACAAAACAACAATGAGATACCACTACATGCCTATTAGAATGGTCAAAATTCAGGTGCCTGGGTGGCTCCTTTGGTTAAACATCCAACTCTTGATTTTGCTTCAGGTCACGATCTCATTGTACATGGGATCTAGCCATGCCTCAGGCTCTTCAGTGACAACATGGAACCTGCTTGGGATTCTCTCTCTTTCTCTCTCTCTCTCTCTGCCCCTCCTCAACTCACACACTCCCCCCCCTCAAAATAAATAAATAAACTTGAAAAAAATGTCCAACACCAAATACTGACAAGAATTTGGAGCAACAGAAACCCTCAGTGTGGAGCCTGCTTGGGATTCTGTCTCTCCCTCTCTCTGTCCCTTCCCTGCTCATGCTCTCTGTCTCTCAAAATAAATAAGCTTAAAAAAAAAAAAAAAACTCTGAAGAAAAAACAAACAAAAAAGAATGATCAACACAAAATGCTGACAATAATTTGGAGTAATAGAAACCTTCTGTCATGATGGAATGCAATATGATACAGCCAATTTGGAAGTTTCTTACAAAACTGAACATACTGTCATTACATGATCCAGCAACTACACTCCTTGGTATTTACCAAAAGGTGATGAAAATTTATTTCCACACAAAAACCTGCACATGAATGTTTACAGCAATGCTATTATAGTTAGCAAAACTTGGAAGCAACCCAGAAGTCCTTCAGTAGGAGAATGGATAAACTGTGGTATATGAAGACAATGGAATATTATTCAGCCCTAAAAAGAAATGAGCTATCAAGCCAAGAAAAGACATCAAGGAAACTTTAAATGCATATTACAAAGTGAAGGAACCCAATCGGAAAAGGCTACCTACTGTATGATTCCAACATTCAGTGGTTGCCAGGAGTTGTGGGAAAGGAGAGATGAATAGGGGAAACACGGAGGATTTTTAGGGGAGTGAAAATACTCTGTATGATGTTATAATGGTATGATGTTATAATGGTGGATATGTGTTATTATACATTTGCCAAAACTCATAGGATGTAAACTCTAATGTAAACTAGGGACTTTGGGTGATAATGGTATGTCAATGTAAGTTTGTCGATTGTAACAAACGTACCACTCTGGTGCAGGATTTTTATATTGGGGTGACTGTGTATGCATGTGAGGCAGTAGGATATGGAAACTCTCTCTACCTTCTGCTCAATTTTTCTGTGAACCTAAAACTACTCTAAAAAGTAAGAATATTTTTAAAAATTATATACTAGTAAGTAAAAATTTTTAAAAAGATCACTTACTGTTTGGAAGACTTTTACATATTCAGCTAAAACAGTTATGTACTTTTTAAAAATTGTTTTATGTTTATTTAATTTTGAGTGAGAGAGAGACAAAGCGTGAGCTGGGCAGGGGCAGTGAGAGACAGAGACACAGAATTTGAAGCAAGCTCCAGGCTCTGAGCTAGCTGTCAGCACAGAGCCCAACATGGGGCTCGAACTCACGAACTGGGAGATCATGACCAGAACCAAAGTCAGATGTTTAACCTACTGAGCCACCTAGGCATCTCAGTTATGTACTTTTTAAAAATAGCCTTCAAGCCACTAAATCATAATAAAAGATAAAAATTTTCATTTTGTATTTAAAAGGTAAAGAAAACTATCAATCCAACATACATGTAGAACAAAAAACATATGGTAAACATACAGTTGAATAGAAAGTAAACATATAAAGGACCCTTTACCTCTCATTATGCTACTACTCTCACCAAAGGTAATGGCTATTAACAGTTTGTTGTGTGTACTTCCACCATTTTTTTATGCAATTACATAGATATATTAGATGGTAGACAGGTAAATAGATCATTGGTGTTTCTCCATTTTTAAAAAATGTTTTTCTAGACAGCACAATCAAATATGCCTTTTCTAGACAGCACAATCAAATATGCCTTTAAAAAATATTTGTTATAGAAATGTTCACCCATTATCTACCAAAAGTAGACAGATTATTATAATAATCCCATATATGCCCATTATCCACTGTTATGGGATGATTGTATCCCCCCGAATTCATATGTTGAAGACTTAACCCCCAGGATGTCAGAATGTGACTGTATTTAGAGATAGGCTTTTTAAAGTAGATTATGTTAAAACGGGGTCAATAGGGTGGATCATAATCCAACCTGATGGGTGTAATTGTAAGAAGAGGGAATTTGGACACCCAAAAGAGACAGCAGAGATGTATATGCATAAAGGAAAGACCATCTGAATACACAGGGGTAAGATGGCCATCTGCAAGCCTAGAGAGAGGCTCCAAAAGAAACCAAACCTGCTGACCCCGTGATCTTGGACTTACAGGCTCCAGCACTGTAAGATAAGTTTCTATTGTTTAAACCATCCAGTCCATGGTATTTGTTATGGTAGCCTTAGCAAACGAATACACCTACCTCCCAACAACTATTAACATTTTGTCAGTCTGGTTCATCTATCCCACACCCACATATTTTTTATTCTGGAGTGTTTTAAAAGTAAATCTTAGACCACTTTGTCATTCACCTATAAGTGCTTCATTTTGCAACTCTATTAAGAACTTTTTTTACATATGTATAAGCTATTTTATGCCTAACAAAATTAATAGCAATCCCCTAATGCTTTCTAATACCCAGCCCATATTTAAAATTTCCCCAACTGTGTCAAAGACTTTCTTTTACAGTTGGTGTGTCTTTTTAAAGTTAGACCAAAGAAGGTCTTCATAATACATTTTGTTATTTTTCCTCACCCTAACCAACACTGGATGTATGTTTAATATGTTCCAAACAATGGGATAATTTATCTTTTTATTTTTTATTGGAATATCCCCCAATTACAAATGAGATTAAATAATTTTTCATATATGTATTTGCCTCTTACTATTCTTTTGTGAATTGCCTCATCATTTTCTTTGCTCACTTTCATGTTTGCCTCATCTTATATTTTTGCAGAAGCTCTTTATAGTCTGAGAATTTTTTTTATTTTTGTTGCACTGTATGTACTTTAATCTGCCTCTTGTTTTTATAACTTTTTAATTTTCATGTTTCTTTCAATCTTCTTTATGATCTGCTTCTCTATAATTTGCTGATATGTTAAACAGGCATAAAACTCCTCGTTCTGAGAATTGTTTTCTCATCAGCTAGAATCAAGCATACTGATTAGTAAACTTCTTTCCCCGATTGGAGTTTAGCCTAGTTTCCAGGCTGAGTCTTAAGAAGACATTCTGCAAGTGATCTAGGCATACAAAGTTTCATCTTCTACAACACATACACAGAAAAAAAAACCCAGAATTCCTAGTTTCTACATTTTGTATCCCCCAAATCACACAAAGACTTTTTTTCCCTAGCCCAGAAAAAGTAGCTCACTTATTATGAGCAGCACTGAAACTGATAAAATTCCAGAACAACCAAAGACAATTCCAAGCAGGTTATGGACTTCTCCTTAAAATGTAATGTTAGTTTTCCAGAAATACTCACAATGATCTCATGCTCCTGTATCAGAACAACAGTTTGAGGAGATTATTTTAAATGTATCTTTGAAATCTTACCTCATGAAACCTAGATCTCTAAAAACCAAACTTGAGTATTCTCTAGCATCAGCGCAAGCAGAAGGAAAATAGCATGACAATTTTGATGCATATTTGTAGAATACTCTTTTTATGCATATTATTTCTAGTGAGAGTAGAACAGCTGCAGGAGAGAGAGGGAGAGAGAAGGGGGAGAGAGAGAAAGAGAGGGAGAATACTGAGAAGTACAAAAAAGAGAATCTTGTGGATCTTGTTTAAGGAAAATCATCTCAAAGTAAGATCCAGGAGAGTTTGTGTTTTTGCCCTTTCTCAGACTTTCAGGAACAAGCTATTAGCATCTCTCTCTATTTATTCAGACAACACTTCCATTGTTTACAAACCCCAATGTAGGTGGATCAAGAGCTATATCCATACAATATAGAATTTCAAGACAAAACATAACACAAGTAAATACAGCAGTTTCCTCAAGTAAGTCAATGTCTCTCTAACTGTTCATCTACCATTAACTGATCTATATATTTTTTCTCTTTTTCTTTCTCCACAGACTCAGCGTGCTAAGCCCGAATCCTTGAAGTTACTCTCTTAAAGCGTGTCATACACCCTGTGTCCAAGTATGGTCACTATGAGGGAGCTGTCACTGAGAGCCCTTGTGGAAAATTAATGGCTGACTACAGAGGGCAAAGGGATAGGACAGATGGCTCTGTCACCACCGCCAGCCTGGGAGGCTGAAAGAAACCCAGTGTCTGGGCAAATAGCGCTGCGTTTCATGCACTTGCTCCTTTGTTAATCCAATCTCCCTGTCAGCAGCTGTCCTTCATTGTTCGGTTTGGGAGGGAATGTTGTTTCATTTTCTACAGACATTTTCTATATTTTCAATTTGTTAATGACTCAAAGAGCACATTTCAGAAATTCTTTGAGACCCCAAACCAAAAAAGGAGACTTCCCTATCATTTCTTGGAAGAACAACAGTGAAATGTCTATTTTGCATAATCTAAGAAAATACTGGTCTCCATTCTGCTATGGATTACTGGATTTTAATTCATTCAAGAAATCCTGCAAAAATCAGCTAGGGATAATTAATATCCTAGGCTTACAGCCAGCTAATACCAACGTATAATTAGGTTAATGCAATGAAGGGAAAGGAATGGTCAATATGAAAAACAATCAGTCACATTAGAGTAACTGCGTGATTCATAAATTTTGTACCTTTCAACAGTGTCTTGGAGTCAATTTAATGTCTCTTATTTTCCAATTACCTTCTAGTCCAAGAAAAAGTGATGTAAGATGAAGTCATAAGATGTTCCAAAAAATCTTTTCCCTCCTACTCCGTCTTTTTGGCCTGCCTTAAATCTCGTGTCCCCTCTGTCAGGACACTTCCGGTGTTAACAGCTGGCTTCAGAAAAGAAGCAGAACATTTTGGCCTCTCAATATCAAGGCCATGTCCGAATTGAGCAACGCAAGAGTGCGTCTCAGGAGAGAGGCTCACTGGCATTCTAGTTTCTTTACAAAAGGCCAAACATGCATCCTTACCAGGAAAATTCTTTGATCCTTAAGAGTTTCCACCACTCCTTCCTTTCCCATTTTTGATGTGTGAATTTTGACCAAAAAATTACCATCATTGCTGTGACCCTGTACAAGCAATGGCCACCAATTTCACTACAAATGTTGTTGGTGCCTCAGTTTTCCTCCCTTGTCTTTTCTGATATTTTTATCAAGTAACAGTCCTGAAGCTCTAGGGGATGCATGGGCACTTTCATACACTTTTTTTTTTAAGCTTAAGAAGGGGCCTTTACTTTCACATGTCCTCCCTATATAAACAGCATAACTAACACTCTCCATGACTCAGAGTTATCACATACTCCATAAAATATCTTGGACATTTTCTTTTTTCTTTTCCTTTCTTTTCTTTTTTTTACAAATAGTTTATTGTCAACTTGGTTTCCATATAACACCCAGTGCTCATCCTCACAAGTGCCCTCCTCCATGCCCATCCCCCCAACACCCATCAGTCCTCAGTTTGTTCTCAGCATTCAAGAGTCTTTTTTCTTTACTTTTATTCAATTTACTTAAACTAAAACAAAAAGTTTACCTATTTCTCCCACTGGCCCTGACCCCCACCTCTTACAGCCATCAACCTGTTCTCTGTATCTGTGGACTTGGTTGCAGTTGTTGCTGTTCTTTTATTCTACATATAAGAGAGACATTAGAATATTCATCTTTCTCTGTCTGACTAATCTCACTAGAGATCAATAATCCCTCGAGATCAATCCATGTTGTCATAAATGGCAAGATTTCATTCCTTTTTATGCTAAGGAATATCCAGGATATATTATATATATGCATATACATTCTTTGGATGGTAAGATTTCATTCTTTTTTTATTCTAAGTAACATTTCAGGATATATTATATATATGCATATATATGTATATATATGGATAACAAGTTTATGAGATTATATATCACAAATTTTTTATCCATTCATCTATTAATGGACACTTAGGTCGCTTCCATATCTTGGCTATAATGTTGTAATAAAAATAGGGGAGGGTATACTTTTTCTAATTAGTGTTTTCATTTTCTTTGGATAAATACCCAGAAGTGGAATTGCTAGGTCACATGGTACGTTTTTAAAAATTTTTTGAGAAACCTCCATAGTCTTTTCCATAGTGGCTGCATAGTGGTTGTACCAGCTTACATTCCTACCAACAGTGCACAAGGATTTCCTTTTCTCCACATTCTCGGCAATATTTGTTAGTTCTTGTCTTTTTTATGTCAACCTCTCTAACAGGTGTGAGGTGATATCTCATTGTGGTTTTGATGGATTTCCCTGATGGTTAATGATGTTTAGCATGTCCCTGTTGGCCATCTGTAGATCTTCTTTAGAGAAAAATCTCTTTAGATCATTTCCCATTTTTAAATTGGATTGTTTGTGTTTTTAACTATCCAGTTATATGAGGGTTTTATTTTTTGCATATTTTGGATATTAGCCCCTTTTAGATACATGATTTGCAATTATTTTCTCACATTCAGTAAGTTCTTTTTTCTAATTTATTTTGTTTCAAGAACAGAAAGACAGAATGAGCAGGGCAGAGGCAGAGAGAGAAGGAGGGAGACCTCAAGCAGGCTCTGTGCTGTCAGTTGAGAGCCCAAGGCAGGGCTCCATCTCACAAACCATGAGATCATGACCTGAGCAGAAATCAAGAGTCAAATGCTTAACTGACTGAGCCGCCCAGGTCCCCCTCAGTAAATTATCATTTCATTTTGTTGATGATTTCCTTTTAAAAGTTTTCAGTTTGTTGTAGTCCCACTTACTTATTTTTTGTTTCTGTTGCTTTTGCTTTTGGTGTCAAGTTAAAAAAAATCATTGCTAAGACCTATGTCAAGGAGCTTATGTTTTCTTCTAGGAGTTTTATGATATCAGGTCTTATATTCAATTTTTAAAGCCATTTTGAGGTAATTTCTGTTATGGTGTAAGATAGTTGTCCAGTTTCATTCTGTTCTACGTGGTTGTTGAATTCTCCCAACACCATTTATTAAAGAGACTATTTTTCCCCATTGTATATTCTTGGCTTCTTTGTCATAAATTAATAGACCACATATGTGTGAGTTTATTTCTGGACTCCTTATTCACTTCCATGGGTCTACATGTCTGTTTTTAATACCAATAGCATGCTGTTTTACTTATGGAGCTTTCCATTACTGTTGATAGAAATGTAGAGAAAATTCCCACAAAGCAACTTATCCAGTTAACAAGTCTCTCATCTGGATGTTAGAAGAAGTCTTTGCTGAAAGGCTTCTTCCAAGGCACAGCTCACACTGTCAAACTCATCATCACCCTTCAGTTATGTGATTCCTTGTCATTGTCAAATCTGATGGGTAAGCTCTTTTGCAAAGGCAATTTGTAAGAGGGCTGAGGTATGTTCAATTTCTTGACATCTCCATATGCTTTTTACTAAAACCTATTAGATACTACACTCTACACTAAAGTAAGAAAGTACTGTAATAACAAGTCCAATCATGTGAGATTTATGTGTTATTTTAGAAGAAATTACTATCTACAATTTTTCATCCCAGTATGGCAAGTGGCTTTTTTCATGGCCCGTGAGATGTCATCAACTCCTACTCCATGCTCTTGAGCATTAAAATCACATTGACTAAGCACCTCTTGTATTAAAACACCAAACACTGGCTCCACATCAACTCTTCTGCTCTCTCTTGGGTTCCTGAAATTGCTGCACCCCTAACTTTCTCCTGCCTAAGGATGTACTGCCATCCCCACATAACACAGTGTAGCACATGTGCTCCACACTCTCCCCACCACACCCCCCATGTTAACATTGTATTCCTTCACAAAAAGTAAAGTAAACCATTATAATTCTGAATTGGCTAAAAACTGGTGGATTTGTGTTTATTTTGTGTGTGCAAGAACAACTATATAAACAAAATTGCAGGCAGAAAAAAATGTTAAACCACATCTCAATTTCAACAACTAAGTAAGTATATGCTAAGCACTTACTTTGGGCGAATTACTGTGGAACAAATAAGAGAAGTGTAAGAAAATGGTTTTCAAAATGTACTTCAAAGAACCCTAGGGCTCTCCAAACATTTTAGGGAGAGACCATTAAATTAAAACTATTTTCATAATATTACTAAGGTATTGTTTGCCTTTTTTTACTTACTTTTTTTTATTGCCTCTAATTTAAGAACTTTTTTTTTTTTTACAAATAGTTTATTGTCAGGTTGGTTTCCATATAACACCCAGTGCTCATCCCCACAAGTGCCCTCCTCCATGCCCATCTTCCCCCTCCCCCCCCCACACCCATGAGTCCCCAGTTTGTTCTCAGCATTCAAGAGTCTCTCATGGTTTGCCTCTCTCCCTTTCCCCACCATTTCCCCCCTTCTTCTCCCCCATGGTCCTCCGTTAAGTTCCTCCTAATCCTCCTATACGTGCAAACATATGATATTTGTCCTTCTCTGCCTGACTTATTTCGCTCAACATTACACCCTCAAGGTCCATCCATGTTGCTACACGTGGCCAGATTTCATTCTTTCTCATTGCCATGTAGTATTCCATTGTATAGATAAACCACATCTTCTTGATCCATTCGTCCTTTGATGGACACTTAGGTTCTTTCCATGTTTTAGCTACTGTTGAGATTGCTGCTATGAACATTGGGGTACATGTGCTCCTATGCATCAGCATTTCTGTATCCCTTGGGTAAATTCCTAGCAGTGCTATTGCTGGGTCATAGGGGAGTTCTATTGTTAGTTGCCTGAGGAACCTCCACACTGTTTTCCAGAGGGGCTGTACCAGTTTACATTCCCACCAACAGTGTAGGAGGGTGCCTGTTTCTCCACATCCTCGCCAGCATCTAGAGTTCTCTGATTTGCTCATTTTAGCCACTCTGACCGGCGTGAGGTGGTATCTCAGTGTGGTTTTGATTTCTATTTCCCTGATGAGGAGGGATGCTGTTTTTACTCTTACTTTTGTACAAGAAAACAGTGAAGTTTTCCAGAGGGTATAAGAGATGTGATATTGCAACAGATTCAATGCAGAAGTAGATAGGAGAATCTAGCTGTCTTTTGTTAAGCCAAATATTAACAGGACTTGAAAAAATATATAACAATACACTCTTCTGATTAAAATCATGTTGTTTTGGAAAATACAGTTATGTTTTATAAAAATACATTATTTATGCTAACATGGAATGGATTCATTTTCAGTAAATTAATAAGTATTATTTAATCAGTTTTAATTTCTAACATAACAAATATCAACAGATATAACCACATAAACATCTCTTTGGGGTTCATGTTATTGTGACTTATAATAAAAAATATATATTTTTGGTCTTTGTCTTCATTTTTGGCACAGAGCTTCTAAAACCCTTGTAATTTCTTAAGTGATGAGAGTGATAAAGCTATCTTTTGTTGTAGTCATGAGGTGAATTTTGGACCTCACCTAAGGATGGGGGGCTAGTTGCCAGAGAACCAATCATAATAGAAGTTGGAACTTTTAGCCCCACCCCCTGATCTCTGAAAAAAAGAGAAGGATTACAGGTTGAGTTCAATCACCAATGGCCAATGATTTAGGGAATCATGACTACATAATGACATTTCTATAAGGACACAAAGGAACAGGAACCATAGAGCTTCTGGATTGATAAACACATGGAGATTTGGGAAGAGTGGGTGCTGGGAGAGAACATGGAAGCTCCTTGTCCTTTCCTCATAATTTGTATGCTTCTCTTCCATTTGGCTGTTCCTGAGATATACTTTTTATTCTAAACCAGTAAGCCAGTAAGTAAAATATCTTCCTGAGTCCTGTGAGTCAATCTAGCAAATTAATTGAACCTCTACCCTATAGCCAGTCAGTCAGAAACACAGGTGACAACCTGGACTCGCAATTGGCATCTGAAGTGGGAGAAGGGGTGGTCTTGTAGGACTGAACTCTTAACCTTTGTGATCTGATGCCATCTCCAGGTATTAATTAAGTTGTACTGTAAGACACCCAACTGGTACCAGAGAATTACTTGGTGATGTTGGGAAATCCCCCTCTACACACTGGAATTGGTGATCAGAATTGTAAGGTTCCTAATAGCATATAAGAATGTAATGGAGTCTTGAAATCAAAAGGCTAGAAGACCACTAGTATAGGGCATAGTTTTTTTTTCTTTCATAGTTCATTGTCAAGTTGGATTCCATATAACACCCATTGCTCATCCCATCAAGTGCCCTCCTCCATGCCCATCACTCTCTTTCCCCTCTCCCCCACCCCCATCAGCCCTCAGTTTGTTCTCAGCATTCAAGAATCTCTCATGGTTTGCCTCCCTCCCTTCCCCAACTATTTTTCCCCTTCTCCTCCCCTAGGGTCCTCCGTTAAGTTTCTCCTAATCCTCCTATAAGTGAAAGCATATGGTATCTGTCTTCCTCTCCCTGACTTATTTTGCTCAGCACAACACCCTCAAGTTCCATCCATGTTGCTACAAATGGCCACATTTCATTCTTTCTCATTGCCATGTAGTATTCCATTGTTTAGATAAACCACCTCTTCTTGATCCATTTGTCCGTTGATGGACACTTAGGCTCTTTCCATTGATTTGGCTATTGTTGAGAGTGCTGCTATGAACATTGGGGTCCATGTGCCCCTATGCATCAGCACTCCTGTATCTCTTGGGTAAATTCCTAGCAGTGCTATTGCTGGGTCATAGGGGAGTTCTACTGTTAATTTTTTGAGGAACCTCCACACTGTTTTCCAGAGTGGCTGCACCAGTTTACATTCCCACCAACAGGGTAGGAGGGTACTCATTTCTCCACATCCTTGCCAGCATCTATAGTCTCCTGATTTGTTCATTTTAATATAGGGCATACTATAGATGAAAAAAGAAAATAATTTAATTCCATGTGACCAAGTATTAGTCAGTGTGCTATAAACTCAAAGTGAAGAGTTTAATAGAAAAGGAGGATGGAGAGGAAATGGCAAAAATAATTGGGAGGAAAGATTATATTGAAAATAATTTACTAATCAGTTTGTTATGGAGCCTGACTTACCTGGTGGACTCTAGTTTATTAAGCCATGGTTGGGAGGGCTTATACAGCATTGTGTTTGAGCAGGGCCTTGTGGGTAAACCTGGTTTTCAGAATGTGGTAAAGAGGGGGAAGAAGTTCCTGTGATGTAGAAGCAGCACGAGCAGTATCATTAGGGAAGAGGCAATGCCGAGCATGTGGGGATTAGTAAAGAAATGGTCCTTACCGCAGGGAAAGGCATATACTGGCAAGGAAGAATAGAAACAGGCTTTCACTAACAGTGTTGGTATATGCACAGGCAGAATAGGCCATATTCCATGATGATATTGTCTTCATTCTGCCCACTGGAATTTCTACAAAGAGGCTTATTGGGTTACCATTATTAGCTTCTTTGAGCATCAGCTCCCTGAGCTAAATCATGGATATAATTTCATTTTAAAGAGTGAGGTTTAAATAAGGCAACTGATAACAGAAAATCTTTGGGAAAACTCTAAATCCCTGGACACTTCCTGGATAAAATCCCTCTTTTAAAATAAAAGCACATGTTTTTAGGTAAGAGCTTTCCCTAACAACTTTGTAAGAATTCAATTAATCAGATTATTTTTCTCTAAGATTCTTAGCTGAGCTCCAATGTAGTAAAGGAAGCTCCAAGGACAGAGGATGACATGGTAGGAAATTAGAGGCAATTCTGTGTCACAGGACACTTCAGTGTGACAGAGAGCAGCCAAAGGCCCTCCAAGGACCCTGGTCATAAGGATATGGAAGTGCCAACACCAGTGGCAGCAGCATAGGTTGGTGGTGAAATCAAAGGCTCTCTAGCCTGGCTGTGACATTTGCTAACTACATGATCTTGAACAAATTACTTAACATTCTCTAAGTCTCTGTTTCCTCATCTATAAATGGAGACTTAAAAATAGTACCTTCTTTTTTGGGAAGAGCCTGTTCCTGCCTCTGCCTGATCTTCCCCAATATCTTCTTGTCTTTCAGATCCCAACTCCAATACTATCTCCTCAGTTAATAACACTCCAATTCTCCTCTCTACTATAGTGTCCTATTGTGTTTTATTCATTGCACTTATTTAATAAAATTTTCTCATTTATATTTAGTAGTTTATTTTTCTGTCTACCCCAACTAGAATGGAAGCCCCCAGAAAGTTCACATAATAGTTACCTGGAAAATCTTATTCAGTTCATTTCTGTTCCTCAGTACCTAGAACAGAATCTGGCATATGTAGGTCCTCATTGGGACTCTGAATAAATAAATACGATTGTTCAGTGTGGCATCAAATATGCCTGATTAGTGGGAGTTAACACTTTACTTGGTGCTTTGATAAGATTATTTTAATTATTACGTAGTTGTTTAAAATATCTTATGGAAGTCATTATAAGGTTATGTCAAAGCTCCTCTAAAATGGTCTACACTTTCTTATCAGTGTAATTAGTGAGATCTCCCTTGGATTTAGTAGAGTAGGGGTTAATTGACTGATTATAAGTCATTATATCAATATCAATATTGACTGATTATAAGTCATTATAACAGATATAAGTTATAATAAGAATTGTGCTTATCGAGGAAGGTTATCATGGACCCTGATGTCACAGAGATTATAGGCTAGTGGGGAAAACTACTTTAAAAGTTAATTTAAAATCAGGGGTGCTTGGGTGGCTCAGTTGGTTAAGCATCCAACTTCAGCTCAGGTCATGATCTCATGGTTTGTGGGTTTAAGACCCGTATCATGAGAGCTGTCAGCACAGACCCTGGAGCTTCGGATTCTGTGTTTCTCTCTCTCTCTCTCTCTCTCTCTCTCTCTCTCTCTTCCCACCCCGGTCCCTTGTCTCTTTCTCTCTCAAAAATAAATAAATATTTTAAAAATTAATTTAAAACCAAATGGTTGGCAGGGGGACATCTGGGTGGCTCAGTTGGTTAAGCATCTGACTCTTGATTTCGGCTCAGATCATGACCCCATGGTTATAGGATTGAGCCCAGAGCTGGGTGTAGAGTCTGCTTAAGATTCTCTCTCTCTCCCTGTCCCTTCCCTACTCATTCTCTCTCATTCTACCTCAAAAAAAAAAAAAAAAATTAAAACCAACAATGGATGCAATGTATGAGGGAGGGGTGAGTACAATTTTCTATAGAAACAAGAACAGCTAATCTAATATGGGGCAGGGAATGGGAGACATTAGGAAAATATCTCCAAGGTAGTTACACAAATATACCTGAAAGACAAGTTGCAGTCGGTGAAGTAAAAACAGGAAATTTATCTTCTGGATTAAAAAATAAGGAAAATATTTGGGTGCCTGGGTGGCTCAGTTGGTTAAGCGACCAACTTCGGCTCAGGTCATGATCTCACAGTTCGTGGGCTCAAGCCCCACATCAAGCTCTTCACTGACAATGTGAAGACTGCTTGAGATTCTTTCTCTCCCTCTCCCTCTCTCTCTCTACCCCTCCATATGCCAACCCTCAAAATAAATAAATAAGCTTTTTTAAAATGTTAAGGAAAATATTGAAAGTCTCTTTCTGGAGCCTGCTTCAGATTCTGTGTCTCCCTCTCTCTCTACCCTTCCTCCTCACCTGCTCTTGCTGTGTCTCTCTGTCTCTCTCAAAAATAAACAAACATTTAAAAAAATTTTTTTAAAAAGAAAGTATCTAAGAAGAGGCAGAGCACTTTTGACAACCTAAAAGGAGGTCAGAATGTACTTGATCTAGAGGGCAGTGGGAAGCAACAGAAGAATTTCAAATAGGGGAATAGCCTGATCAGAGGTGGTGGCGGCTATTCCATGGAGGATAGGTTCAAAGAGATCAAAGCTAAAGGGAGTAAAACCAGTTAAGAAGTTATGACAGCAAGCCACATGGGAGCTGATTTGCCCCAGACTAAGAGATTGTTAGTGTGTATTGCAAAGAGTTGGACTCTTTCAAAAATCTTTAAGAGAAAGAATTTATAGATTTTAGTAGCCAATTGGATGCTGAAATGAGGAACAAGGAAGGATCAGTGGTGATCCAGAGACTTCTGGTATAACCCTGTTCTGACATGCTCCCTGGTATTTAGAGAGTTAAGCAAGCTTACTCCATTACCAAAAAGAAACTAGCCTTACTAAGTCATCTGAAGTCTAGAGCAGGGTGGAATTTTTTTTTCTGTCTCAAGTCAAAGTTAGCCTCAGATGGATGCCCAGAGCCTCTTTCCTTTAGCTTCCATTTCTGACAGTTCAGGATCCACCCTGTAACTGCTCCTAAGGCCGGTGAGCTTCTAACCCCCTGTCAGAGGCTGTCAAAACCCAGTTCTGCGTCCATCCTGGGGGAGCAGTCTTGGATCCTGGTATTTCTCAGAGTATTACACCTACACTTCAGCCACACCTCTTTCTTCCTAATGTTGATCCCTTCAGATCATGACTTTGGTGTTATTCTGCGAGTTCTCTTCCTCCTCATCAGGTATAAGGGCTGAAGGTGACAAGAAAACCAACGGGACAAAACCTCCATCCTAACACAGGCGCTCGTGTGCCTGGCTAGATGGTAATACAATTCATGGAGCCCAGGAGCTCTGGAAGAGAGCAGAAATGGGAGGATGGCCATAATAAGGTGCATGTGAGGCATCCAAACAGGGACTTACCGTAGATCATTGAACGAATGGGTGAACTAATGATAAAGATAAGGAGTTGCAGCAGATAGAAGTTTGTTTAAACATGGAAATAGATGGGCTTGTCCAAGAAGTGTATATAGAGCTATAAGAGAAAACGCCAGGACATAATGCCAAGTGATCCAAACATTTAAGACATGGGTGGCAGAAGAGGGCCCTGCAAAAGGAAATTGAGATAAAGAGGAAACTAACCTCATAGAGCTTACTGGCTATTGGGGAAGACTACCTTAAAAAATAATCTAAAAACAAGTATGGGTGCTATGCCAGTGGGTGGTTGGGGTGGTAAAAGTTGTTATGGAAACAAGGACATCAAATTCAATGTAAGGTAGGGGGTAGGAGGCATTAGGAAAGAGAGTCTGAAAAGCAGTTATAGTAATATACCTAGCAAAAGAGCTGGAGTTAGTGAAGATAGAGGAAAACTAAGAGAGTGTGGTGTTATAGGAGCCATCAGAAAAGAACATTTCAAAAAGGACAGTGTCATATTAATTGAATGCTGCTGACAGATCAAATAAAATAAAGATGGAAATGTGCCCATTGGTTTCAGCAATAAGGTCCCTAAGCCTTGTCAAAAGCAGTTTAGTGGAATAAAATCCTTTTCTTTCACCCTGGTATATAATAAAACTAAAGTTTTGACTCATGAGAGATGCTTGACAAAACCTTTTCTCAATTATTTATCCACATATTTCATCATGCATGTAACTAGAAATACAAAAGGGCTTTACAACATGTTGTTTTGAATCCAGCATATTTAAATGTTGTCTTTCTTTATTATTCACTACTGAGTATGAATTAAGTCCTCTAAATGATAAAATATAAAATACTTTCTTGCAGGAAGAAGGTATCTTCAGCCTGAAAGTTGCAATGGAACTGAGACGTTGGGCACCTTCCCGTATATACCCATCCTAGAAACCTGGCCATAGAAAGCACCTGTCTCAAGAGAAATTGGATGGGTCACAACTACATCTGAGAGGGAAGAATCAAGCCAGCATTACCTTAACTATAACATGATTATATTTGGAGAGGAAGAGAGATGTTATGTGGTTGATTTGGTTTGGTTTATCTTTTGTTTGGGTTTTAGCCTGGTATAATGAAAAGAGCAACAGTCTAATAGGCTGCCTGAGCCAGGGCCCCTGCACAGGTGATCAAGAGATCTGTGTCTTCAGGTTTCCTCTGGACTTACAACAGCTTTATCTCTCAGTAAGTGTTTAGTTATGTACCTCCTATGCTAAAACATCCACTTCCCCATTTAATCCCCAAGCTTCCATTTTAAAAAAACTGTACCCACCACCCGCTCCAGCCTTTGTTGTACTTCACATCACTCTCTCCATATATTCTTGAAAATCTCATCTCAAGCATCACTAAAACCAGAGTGATCATTTCCCTCTAAATTCCTCAATAGAAGGCATGTGAGAGTCAATCACTCACTATCATATACATATCTCTTGTACTATCATCTCAAAAGTGCTATTAAATTATTTTTTGTTGTCTCATTTTCTATGCACTTTTTTCTTTCTTCTCAATAGATCCTATGCTCCTTTATGGGAGAGAAAATCTGATTCATCTCTGCATCCCCCACAATACCACACCCATAAAGTGGGTGGTCAAAAGACATTGACTGAGGTGTTTGGAAAAGTATATGTGGGTGGCTCAGTAGTTTAAGCATTCAGCTCTTGATTTTGGCCCAGGTCATGATCTCATGGTTGGTGAAATCGAGCCCTGTGATGGGCTCTGCACTGACAGCATGGAGACTGCTTGGGGTTCTCTCTCTCTCTCTCTCTCTCTCCTTCTCTCTCTGTCCCTCCCCTGCTCGTGCTCTTTCTCTCTTCCCCTCTCTCAAAATAATAAATAAACTTAATAAACAAACAAACAAACAAATAAATAAATGTAAGGTGTTGTGGTTTCTCTCCTTTGGTTTACTTTTGATGACAATCCCACTTCTATCAGACATTTGTCAAATAAGAGAGAATCTCATCACTCTCAGACTTCAAATACATTCAAGATGTAACAGACTTCAAAACTTTGACATCTTTGAAATCACAAAATTAACATTAATTCAGAAAATATGGCCATATATATTCACTCTTGCTTTTTACCATTCATGTCAATAGTTTGTTGTTCCTCCTTAATCTCTCCTCCAGCTAAACAAGACCATTTACAGAATTGCCTGCTGTGGTAATAGCAGAAGGTTGGAAGCTAGAATGCAATCTTGGTAGTTGGTCTATTCTAGTTAAGATTTTGTATAATGGAAAGAAACTGCTAAAATCCATGTGACTGATAATTAACCCATGGGTAGATCCAATCTTTCTTAAATAGATGCTTCTTCTTTGTTGCAGACAAGCATGTCTTGTCACAATTAGGCTGCCTAATTTTAGCTTCAACTAGGGTTTGCTTAGCCACCAAGCTCCAAATCTGGGCCAGAAATAGGGAGAAGAGTGATGGCCATGTGTTTAACAAGATCCCAGGCATCGGGCCAACACACATTGGAGCTAGGGTGGAATTTCTTGCCCTGTGAAAATGCAGTGCTAAATCTTCCCCTCTCTCTTCACTCTTTCTCTACAAGTGGATCTCTCCCGTACGGTGAGCTGAGCTGTCACCTGAAACTAATGAGGAAGATGTGTCTTTCACCAATCTGAGCTTCAGTCAAAAGTGTGTGACCTACCGGCCTTGACATGCCAACTTGGACCAAGATTTCTGGAATGGTTGAAAAAAGTATTTTAATATGGGTCATCTTGGTAGACTATTTCATCAATGACTTCTCAAATTTCACAGGATACATCTTTAAAGTCCTCAGATACAACACATAATACATTTTTCACTGTCAGAAATGAACTCCTTATTCTTCCTCTTTCACTCACTCTTCATGTGGACTTTATTTTGTATATGAAGTATGATCCTACACATTCACATCTCTCTTTTGGTCTCTTGATTACCAGGAGTAGCTGAAAAGATTTACTTATAAAATTACTTCTAAGTTTATAAATGTATCTCGTATTTTGTGGATATCTAAGTTTGGCTATATGTTCATACCCCCCTTACTTTCTGGGGCTTTCATACTCTTTCACAGAAAATTTGCTATATGTTAAATCACCTAGAGAGTGAAAGTAAAAATATCATATTTGTAACTCTGAGGGTTTTTTTTTCCTAGGACTGATTCCCTAGAATACTTGAGAAAGAACATATAAAGAACAAAAACAATTTCAAGGATCAGAAAAGACAGAGAAGGACTTGACCTCATTTAGCATAAAATCCTTAGGTCATTTTCAGAAAAATTTTTGTGATTATTAGTTACCTATAGTTGCTAAAATCGGAGTTAACACATATTACAACTAACAACAATATTTTAAGACTAATTAAATTTATTTATTTTTTTTATTTTTTTTTAATGCTTTTTATTTATTTTTAGGAGAGAGAGAGACAGCGTGAGCAGGGGTGGTCAGAGAGAGAGGGAGTCACAGACTGAAACAGGCTCCAGGCTCTGAGCTGGCAGTCAGCAAAGAGCCCAACGCGGGGCTCAAACCCATGAACCGCGAGATCATGACCTGAGTGAAAGTCGGACGCTTAACCGACTAAGCCACCCGGGCGCCCCAAGACTAATTAAATTTATGAACTCTAATAAAACATTTTACTCTAGGGAAACTCTCAAGGCATGTTAACTGTGCTCCACTCAGGGGGATATATGACCTTCACACTGGATTTAGAAAAACAGACTCGGATTTTCCTTTATATACAAAGGGCATGGGCTTCCAAAAGTATTTTTCCTGTCCTGGTAGCAATGGATTTGCCATGATCCTTCCTTCTTACCTGTTGCCCATTGTGGCCTAGACACTGAAGGTAGGGACCCCACATCTCACTACAGACCTAAATCATTCCCATCTACCCCACACCCCAAAGTGAGCTTCTGTGATACAAGCTAATTAATTTAGTAAACTGTACAATTAGACCAAAAACATCACTGATTGCTTTTTATATTTTTTTATATTTTATATTTTAGGTGTCCCTGGATCCTCTCCATCTACCAGCTCATTAAACTGTACAATTAGACCAAAAACATCACTGATTGCTTTTTATATTTTAGGTGTTTATGTATAGGCTTAAGCAGAGTATTGAAGAGAATATCACTCAACAAAAGAAATAATGAGGAGATGATGATAATTTGGCTGATGCAAAATGAGCTGGTAGATGGAGAGGATCCAGGGACATGACAACGATCCAAACTTTAGTGTTAAGGAAGTTTCTATGCATTACATTAATATACTTTGTTAAATATTTGATTATCATTATTTTTTACCTAGAGATAAATCCGAAAAGCTTATTTGGAGGCTCTGGAAGGGAAGAATAATATGCTTATAATTCTTGGACAAAAAACCTTCCTTCTCCCCCCATGAAGGCCATTCTTTCTTGGGACTCAACTTGCTCCCTCCTGCCTCTGGGCCTTTGCACCTGGCATCCCTTCCACTTTTGATGCAGCACTCTTTTCTCCCCCTGGCTCCTTCCCTTTTGTCTGGCTAAATTCAACTAATCCCTTAGATCTTAGATTCTGAAGTGTCACTTTTCCAGGAATAAAGCAATGAGAGAGCAAGGACACTCACTGATCAGCTGGAAAAAAACTTGATTGTTGCATCAGCCAAATTATCAGCATCTCCTCATTATTCCTTTTGTTGACTGGTATTCTCTTCAATACTCTGCTTAAGCCTATACATAAACACCTAAAATATAAAAAGCACAATACTAAGTCAGAGAAGTAGAGTCTTTGCTCTCAAGGAGAGCAGTCTAGCAAAAGCAAGAAAGATACAAATAGCTAATGACAGCACAAAGTAGTAAAGTTATATAACCATTGTAATGTACAAGTGCTGCAGGAACACAGTATTTTTATAGGAGGAGCTGAGTGTGAAAGGGTGAATAGAATTTTAATCAGTGAGAGGGCAGGAAGGTGATTCTAAGCTGGAGGAACAGCATAACCAACGGAATGACAAGATGGAAGGACACTGTGGGTTCAAATATTGGAAAGAAGTGTGTTAAGTACCTAATAGGAGGTGAGTGATGGTAGAGTGGGTGGGCAAGATCAGCTACATATTTTGTGGAGCCCAAAATATGAAACTGTATGTAATTTGTACTGCACAAAATGAAACCATAAACCCCTTTGTTCATAAAGCAGGGAGAAAAAAGTGAAGTTAACAGTATTAAAATACAAAGTTTTTTTGTTCAAAAAAGAAAGTAAAGGTGTAATAGTGATATATGACTAACATATACCTATAAATTAACCAAAAAAATCTATTTTGGGTGTCATAATTTTATATGATACACTGAATAAATACTTTATTAATGTGATATGTCAGTTTCTGGCTCATTTGTCTAAAAATTCCTTTGTAAGGAAAGAAAAGTCTGTATTTTTAGGAACTGGATTTTCAAACTATTTAATTAAAAGCAACATCAATCACTCCCAACTAATGCAAGATCAGGAGTAATCTTTGATAGCTTTTAATTTTCAGAATGATCTTTCTACTAATGCAGATTTACTGGAATTGTTAAGGATATTTGCTAGGCTGTGACAACATTGGGATTCATTTCTGGTCAATTATTACAAAATATAAACTTTAGCACATCTAGAGCTGATGACTCTCACAGAACAATTTTTTTAAGACTTCAGTTTTGATACAAATCAATTTCATTTAAATCCGAATTTAATTTTAAATGTAAATGTATACAATGGCATTTAAATATTTCCTCTGACATTTCGTGAAATTTGTGTAGGTTGTATAAGAAACTAGAAATAGCTTCATGATTTGCATGTAATTCAATATAGCTATTTATGTATTCCATCTCTGTGTCTTTAATTACAGGGAAAAATTGATCTGAAAATTGTCTTCGTTTTAATGGTTCATGTGAGTGTCATACGAAAATCGCATTTTTTCCCTATCAAATGAGATCATCTTTAAATCTAATTTCTAGGGGCACCTGGGTGGCTCAGTCGGTTAAGCATCTGACTTCAGCTCAGGTCATGATCTCACGGTTCGTGGGTTTGAGCCCCATGTTGGGCTCTGTGCTGACAGCTAGCTCAGAGCCTGGAGCATTCAGACTCTGTGTATCCCTCTCTCTCTGACCCTCCCCTGCTCACGCTGTCTCTCTCTCTCTCAGAAATAAAACATTAAAAAAATTATAAGTCTAATTTCTATTTGCTTTGCAGTATTGCAGTTTTCAAAACCAGAAATTCAAAACTCTTTGAAGAATTCTAATAAATCCCTGATATACTCTAAAGTACTATCTGTTTCGGCTTTGTAATAATTTACTGACGAAGTTCACTGCCCCATCTTCAGAGTTCTTGGCCCTACACTCAGGCTGGACAGTTCATATTTCTGCAGATGCACAGAGATGGGCCCCACGGATGAACAAGAAGCCCCGCTCCCACAAAATACAGGCATTGACCCCATGTAAAGCCCTCTCTTTCTCCCAAGGCAGCCATTGCTGCTACTGCGCTGCCTAGACTTCTACTGCCTCCCTTGCCACTACAAATCTGGGTCCAGGTTCTAATCCTGGAGTTCCCCTTGGGGACTCAGGGCATCCCAGACTGTCCCAAGTACATAGGCCAGGAGGCCAAGCCAACTGCTTAGCCATTCATTGAATGGATCTGAGCGCACACACATGCAAACTGCAGCCTCACTGCTCATACCTTCACTCTATGGTTACATGTGACCTCACTTACAAAACACAAGTTCAAAGATAAAATCATTAAGAATTTCAAGTCCATAACAGAGCATTAAACCGAGGGTGGGGTCCCTTTTGAGAACAGGGCTCTGGGTGACTACATAGGAGCTCATTGCCTAGGAAGCCTGCCTAGGGGATGAGGAATGCAAACTAGAAAAGAAAGTCTTTAAAAATAGTATGGGAACACATTTTATAAGCTCTTTGAATATCTTAAGAAAGAGCCTAAAGATTTAGGCACTAAAGATTTTGAAGTGGGAAACATACATTAAATTTGTATTTTAGAAAGATCACTCTGGTGTCTAATCAGATAATAAGACCCGCAGGTCAACTAAAAAATTTATACAATCTAGGCAAGCAATTTTGAAAGACTAGATTTAGGAGTAGTAAGAGATTTAAGGAAAACCATATTGTTTTGACCACTCAACATGTGCTAGGCCCTTTACAAACATTCTTTCTAATCTTCTAATAACCTCTAAGGTATATATTATGCTGATTTTTCACCTGAGGTAGCTGAAACCATTGGGGTCTAGTTATCCAAGGTCACACAGTAAGCAGAGCAAAGACGGCATTAAGCCCTGAGCATACCCTCCCCTCACTGGGCAACATCTCTTCTGAGCTCAAGGAGAATGCCTCAGATTGTGGTGACAGATCTATGCAAAACCTCAGGGAGAGGAAACAGTCAAAGATTCTGTTAAAATTTCCCCCTCTACATCCTACAGCCTGGAAAGTACTCCCAGCTACCCATGCTTATTTCATGTGTATTTCAAAAGATCCTATAAAAGATCCTGTAAAACTAGGCCAAGGTCTAAATTGTGAGACTTTGCTATAGATTCCTTCCAGGTCATGTGTGCACAGTGCCTAATACATGGCTGGAATTCTATAAATATTACCTTCCTTTCTTACTACTACTCCAGTAATGGTCTCATAGTGTTCCAGTTGGATTTGGCTTGATTGGGCTTTTCCTTTTCTTTTCTTACCATGCTTATACCCCACTTAACCCCATCAAACTCCAATGATTGTAAATTTGCCCAAAAGGCCATGGGAAATATGTGAATTTTCCAAGCTTTGGAGACATTACCCTCATTCAGTTCAGAAATAGCACATGGGACAGTGTAGGGCATGGTTGGGAGAAATGAAAGAGATAAGGATGTAAATGAGTGAGGTGATTAGCACCCAGGCATCATCCAATAAATGTCAACAGCCCGTCAGCCACAAGAGAAGGATCTTTAAAGGGCTCTTCTATTATCTACTACAGAGCAGTTGAGAACTCTTGCACAATGAACACTCTTAGGCTGCACACAGGGAAACAGAGTCACAGCCTTATTCTGAAAGTCACTATGCATTCATCAGTCAACAAAAATATATTGAATGTCTACTATGACAAAGACACCACGCTTGATATTTCCCATCCATTTAACCATTAACGTCTTAGAAATTGGTAATGTTGGAATATATTATATTTGGTCATATATGTAAAAACTAGGAGAATGAGACCCATTGAATTATTATATCAGGTCTTGGGCCAGCGTTCCACAACTCATGGCATTCAGTTACTATCAGTTTGAGTAAGTCAGAAATTATTTTAGAAATTATTCAAATGACCATTCTATTTCTCATTGTACTATTCCTTATGATATTATTCCATAAGAAGTGAATATTGATCAGGTTATCCTTTCCCCAAGATTAAAACAAAGTTCAGTGATATGTTCAAGTCCATATAACAGACATTTATTGGTGGGGGCGGGACATCCACATTTGCTGAGCAATAACTTTGCAGCATACACTAAGAAGCCCCTGGACACATGTCTTCATTTAATTTCACAATGACTATTATTACCTCCATTTTATAGAAGAGAAAATTGAGATTCAGAGAAGTGCAGTAATTGACCACACATCACAGCACTAGTACAGAGTTGAGCCAAAATTTGATTTGTTCCATTTATTTTCAAGTGACCTCCATGTGTCAGAGGTCAGAACTTGTGCAGCTATACACAGTTTACTTCAAGTCGCGTGACTAGAACAAAAAGCTAGCACATAAGTATAAATCTGTCCCAATCCCAATATGTGGTCTTATTATCTAAGTCAGGCTTCAGGCCATCTCTTTCCACTTTTTATTATAGCTTTATTGTGCCATAATTTATAAACGATATAATTAGCCAATTTAAACTGTATAATTCAGTGGTTTTTAGTATATTCACAGTTATACATCCATCACCACGCTCAGTTCTAGAACATTTCATCACCCAAAAAGAAACCTGAATAATCATTGCAGTCATTCCCCATTTCTACCCAAATCCCCCAAACCTAGCCATCTATTTCTTTAGTGATAATTTTTCTCCTGCAGAGCTAGTCACTATGCTGCCAATATGATAAACCAAATTAACGTATGTATGTTCCCTGGGGTTTGAGTAAAATGAAACTCACCGAACGTGAGTTCTATCATTTTCATAACAGGTTATCAAGGTACATCGGCTTTTGTAGTAAACTGGGAAATCATTGTTTCCGCCACTGATAATCCAGGCAAACTGCGAAATAGCATGAATTAGCTTGAGTTAAACAGTTGGCTACAGTTGTGCCCTGTATACTCTGCTTAGCAACAACCGTCTGGTCTTCCAATGATGAAAGAGCCCTGGGAGCTGAGTACTGACTCGGTGGAATGTGTGGAGCGCTGGGTGTGCAGGGTGCTGGAAGGCAGGAGATTAGGAGGGCTGGCAAGCGTGGGCTGGACGGAGAGGACAGCACTGAAAGACGTGTGTGTCCTGTGAGGGAGGAGAGTGCACCACACTCACGGATCGGAAGGACCAAGTAGAGGCAAAGGATACCTGGTTGATCTTTCAAAAGGCGGGCTGGACTTGTGGGAAGTATCCAAACCCTAAGGCACACATCTGGATACATGCCTAACTCCTCATTTCTCACCAGCCCTTCTGGGAACATCTCGAAGATCATTTTCATACATATTGGATCCCATGTCTCATTGCAGCATAACTACTCCTGCTGATCTGTTACAGCGCTGAAGAGCACCCCTCATCATCCTGCCCACTCTACCCATTTCCTCCTCCCTCTCCCCATCTCTCAGGTGCTTTCCTCAGTTACACAGGTTGCCACAGCAGGCCTCCAGCCAGGTCTAACAGAGGACCTTGGGCTGCGATGCTTGAGCCCTCATGTTAGGCAGGTACTCTCTTCAAATGAGAAACTGCAAAAATGACCTCCTCACATTGATGCGGGAGCCCATAATCCTATCACTTAGCAACAACCACCCTTAACATCTTAGTGATTTTCTTCCAGGCATTTTATATATACAAAATTTTATTTATATGTACATAATTTCATATATACACATACATAACACATATGACATATATGTGGATTATTAGCAGCTATAGCTGTATGTACATATCTATAAACTATAGATAGTTCTATGTCTTTTTTCATTTATATAATCAGCATTTTCTCATGTCAATGGATATTCTTAGGAAACAAGAATTTTTAAACAATTGACATTTCATCTCATAAATATAACTGTTTTAAGCATTTTCCTATGGCTAGACATTTAAGTTTCTTATATTTTTATCAAAGTAACACCATAAATATTTTGTACATAAATTTAGCTTTGCATTTATGTTTATTTTCATAAAATAATAACAGCTAACGTTTACCAGTTTCTTATTCTCTGGGAACTCTGAGCTAAATGTTTTACATGCGTATTATCTCATTTAACTTTCACAAAAGTCTCTGAGGTAGGTTCTATTATTTTTTTTTATTTTTTTATTTTTTTTTAAAGACGTAAACCAAGAAACAGACTTTTTTTTTTAAGTTTTATTTATTTCTAGGAGAGAGAGAGAGACAGCGTGAGCAGGGGAGGGTCAGAGAGAGAGGGAGTCACAGACAGAAACAGGCTCCAGGCTCTGAGCTGGCAGTCAGCACAGAGCCCGACGCGGGGCTCGAACCCACGAACAGCGAGATCATGACCTAAGCAAAAGTCAGGCGCCTAACCGACTAGGCCACCCAGGCGCCCCGGTAGGTTCTATTATTATCTGCATTTTACAGATGATGGGTGTCATAGAGAAGTAAACCCCCCAAGCTCACAAAGGGCGAAAACAGAGGAGTCGGTATTCAAATGCAAACAGCTGTACTCAAAGGTTGGCTGTAACTTCAAAGGCAACTCAATTACATGGAAACAAAGACTATGGAGATTTTATTTGTGTGTTTGCTGTATAAGAACAATTCCTGAAAGTAATAGATGAAAAGTCCAAACTGCACAGAGAGATACTGAATGAAAAATAAAATATCCTCCTCCCCAGTCCGACCCCTACAAGTGGTAGTTAAACCTTCCTCCTTTTTCTTCCTCCTCCCCGACTTCTTTTTGTTGTTATTTTGATGATTACCACAATTTCCAATAAAGTAGAAACTTTAGGACAAGTAGTTGATTATTTAATTGAAAAAATCAATTAACATAGGAAATTATAATAAATTACCTATACAAGACCATCAATGCACGCCTGAGGTCTTTTCTCTTATTGGAGGCAAACCTGCCAATTTGAATGTTACATGGCCTGCCGTATGTCAACCACAACGAGAATCCCTGGTCTACAATTTGTAGGCTTCATTTCTTTAAAGTGGGGTGAAAAGCTAAAGCGACTGGCAAAGCAACTGTATGCAGAATCACTGTAAGCAGTTTTTCATTTTCTTCCAGTTTTTTAATATTGCCTCCCCATACCTAACTCAATACCAGTATTTGTAGTCACTTGCCTTTTGCACAACATTCAACATAGCATTTTCAAAGCATTCAGTCAGCTTTTCAGATGAAAGCACCTCTTATCTCACACGTTTTATTACATTACTTACAATGTAATTAAGTTACATAATGACAGTATGCACTTCATATGTATTTCTATAATAGTTGTATTAGTCTGCTAGGGCCGCCATAACAAAAACCACAGATGGGGTGGCTTAAACAACAGAAATTTCTCCTAGTTCTGAATGCTAGAAGCCCAAGAAGTCCTGGTTTGTAGACAGTTGCCTTCTGGCTGTGTCCTCAGCTCGCCTCTTTTCTATAGATCTCTATAGATCATCTGATGCCTTTTCCTCTCCTATAAGGACACCAGTCCTATTGGCTTAGGGCCCCACCCTTATGGACTAATTTACCTTTAATTACTTTCCTAAAAGTCTTATCTCCAAATACAGTCACATTGGGGGTCAGGGCCTCAATATATGAATTTGGTGAAGGGGACATATTTCCATCCATAACAATAACATATGTATTTCACATGTAGGTATGGGATTTTTTCTCATCATGTTTGGGAATAAATAGGTGTGGGGCAATACAACAGACTCTCAGGTAAGTTTACAAATCAGTACATAAGCACTAAAAGGCAGAGATGTCTGCCTATTCACCATCAGTCAGTCTGTTAGAAAGGAAATGGAAAACATTGCTCAGCCAACCTAAATGAGGTCATTTACGGGAACATCTGTAGTATTATGCTTTTATTTTCTTCAATGTGTCAACTTTTTAAAAGTTATGAGTGTCTCCAATAAGCCCTACTCTATGTCTCACCTCCCCCTCCTCCCTCCTTTTGCTACTAAATTATTTCAGTTCTTCTGTTGTTTTCCTTCATAACTTAACACATGAAATTCTATTTCTTGTTTCATTAGTTTTAGACAGTATATCTTAACACAATCATCTGTCAGATGAGCAAATCAGTACCCTTATAATTGTCTCCACATTTTCCCCCATCTCCATGTCCCAACCTCTAAAACCTATATTATCATTTTTACTGTGTCTGGGTTTCTAATTTTTTTTTTCCAATCTGCAACTGTACTTAACTCATAAGTGTTTATAAAATGATTCTAAAAACTGGGGAAAAAATAAGCATTAAAAGTCTGTAAGCATTACTGTTGGTGGGAATGTAAACTGGTACAGCCCCTCTGGAAAACAGTGTGGAGGTTCCTCAGGAAACTAACAATAGAACTCCCCTATGACCCAGCAATAGCACTGCTAGGAATTTACCCAAGGGATACAGAAATGCTGAGGCATAGGAGCACATGTACCCCAATGTTCACAGCAGCACTCTCCACAATAGCTAAAACATGGAAAGAGCCTAAGTGTCCATCAACAGAAGAATGGATCAAGAAGATGTGGTTTATCTATACCATGGAATACTACGTGGCAATGAGAAACAATGAAATCTGGCCATGTGTAGCAACATGGATGGATCTTGAGGGTGTTATGCTGAGCGAAATAAGTCAGGCAGAGAAGGACAAATATCATATGTTTGCACGTATAGGAGGATTAGGAGGAACTTGATGGAGGAACAAGGGGGAGAAGAAGGGCGGAAATGGTGGGGGAAGGGAGAGAGGCAAACCATGAGAGACTCTTGAATGCTGACAAAAACTGAGGACTGATGGATGTGGGGGGGAGGGGGGATGGGCATGGAGGAGGACACTTGTGGGGATGAGCACTGAGTGTTATGTGGAAACTAATTTGACAATAAACTGTTTGTAAATAAAATAAAAAAAAAAGCGAACATCTGCTAGGTTCATTCCCACTGATCAGTTGGGTAACTAAAGGTAGCAAAATTGGTTTTCCATCTAACATAGTTTTTGTTTTATTATCAGCATTTTAAAATTGAAGTTTTTATCACCCTTTTATGCATCTAGTAATTTGTACATTAAAAATAAAAGTATTGAAAACAATGAAAAAAAAAAGAGTCTGTAAGCATTAACAGCAAAAACAATAGTATGGTTAGACCCAGAGAGAAGGAAATGGCAACTCTATTTCAGTAAATCTGTGTTGCTTATGGAAGAATGACATGAGTATTACACGCAAAGGGATCTTCATTTCTTATATCCATCCAGTATCACAGAAAAAAGTAACAAATACTGGTCTGATTTATATTCTGCTTTGAAAACCTCTTTTTATCTTTAAATCTTCTATGATATTCTCTTTGTTTCCAATGTTCTAATATTGAATGATGATGCGTCTGAAGGTGAATCTTTTTTCCATCCATCCAGCTCAGTATTCGGTGGAATGTTTTCAATCTAAAGATTTGCATCCTTCAAGTATGGGAATATTTTTTCTATTTTTTTTTATTACTTTCTTTCCTTTTTTCTCTTTTCTTCCACAGTGGTGGATCATATGGAGAATTCTTCAAGTCTGGGATTTTTTTCCTATTTTTTTATTACTTTCTCTCCTTTTTTGTCTCTTTTCTATCCACAATAGTGGGTAACATGGAGCCCAGTCCATCTAATTGTGTGGCTTATTTATGTCCCCTAGCCCTGCTCATGCACAAGCCAAGATGTACCAGTTCCATTTTACAATGAGTTCTACTAGGCATCATAATTTGGCAAATTTGACAAAATGCATGATGGGCATTCTAGCCCAATGGTCATCTAATATCTCATGGACAAGTGGTGCTCCATCTCTTGCAGGGCTCAGTAGCATATCAGAAGTGATTTTTGAAAGATGCCAGAATGTTATGTGTCTGTACTGTAATTTTTTTTGTTGAGGTCGGCTGTAAACCGCACATGGTATCTTTTCTGACTACCAATACATCTAATAGAGTCTGCCAAGTTGTATGGCCCCAGAGGAAGAGCTGCTTGCAATATGGCCTGAACCTGATGAAAGCCTTTTCCTGTTCTGGGCCCCCCTCTAACAGTATGGAAATTGCTATCTCCAGAACCTAAAAGGAACTCAAGACATTGACTTTCTTCCTTAGTGGGAGGAGATACAAAATCCAATTTTTTTCTTTATCTTGGAGAGGTTGCTCCAGCAAGCCTCACATTGGAGTTTTAAAAAGTTCAGTAATGTGGCAGTCTCCTGCATCTTCATAGGGTTTATCACTGCCCATCCTCTGGAGCACAATTGCACTTCCTGCTTCTTGCTGATCTGGTCTGATTAAACTGCTATTGGGATCAATAATATCCTAGAAGCTTGGGGAATGAAAGTTTCAGTTCTAGAAGAGGGAGTCTGGACAGTACACCAACAGCATCTACTACCTTTACGTTCTCCAATTATTCCTTTTTCATAGTAGACCACTCCTGTTTTATGTTGCAATATATTTTTTACTTTCTCATAGAATGCTAATTAAACATTTTAAAAATATTCTTGCTATTCCTTAAAGTAACTGCTTCCTTTAAGGTCAGCGATCTTTATGGTCCATTTTGTTTTGTTTTGTTCTTTTTCCTTTGGTATTTCTGGTTTTGCTCAAAATATAGTGCTTCTTGGTTGTTTAAGAATGAAAGACCATGGGGGCACCTGACTGGCTCAATTGGTAGAACTTGTGACTCCTGATCTCGGGGTTGTGAATTTCAGCCCCACATTGGGGGTAGAGTTTACTTTAAAAAAAATAGACTATATCGATTTTCATGGGAGTCTACTGGTCTTTTATAAGTCTGTTTCCCCAGCATGCCCTTCTCCTAATTGGGAGCGTTGACCACAAACCAGTGGTGATATTAACTAGCAGGTTTCTCTTTGGGTGATCTGGAGGGGTTCACATAAGCAGTCTGGGTGCCTTCATCCTAATTGTCCAAACAAGTGAGGATTTATTCTGGAGCACTAATTCCCATTTAAAACCCTAAATTTTCCCATGTAGAGAGTTCAAGTTCTTTAAAGAACAGTCTTTGGTTTTTATCCTGGGGGTAAATAGTGTTGCTACAAGTCACTATCCATGTGTAGGGGAGTCCAGAATATTTTTACAGACTTTCATACTGAGTGTTAAACTGTCCTACAAAAAGGTTGCCAATTTATTTGCCAACTTACTCACCATTTCACCACCCTCTTGAAAGCACAGAGCCTTACTAAGTTTTAAATGTTTGCCAGTTTTATAAGCAAAATATTATATTATCATTTAATTTGGATCAAACTTATTTTCATATATTGATGAGCTCATAGCTTTCAAACCTGTAGGAAGACTAGGACAGCAAGACAGGCTGCAACACTGATAGCACTGTGTTTTTCTATTCATTTTCATATTGAAGAGGTCACATCTAGAAAAACATGTTTATCGCTATGCCATTTTTAAAAATATTCACGTCTTAGAATATTTATAGTCCATTTGAAAGGTAAATTAATTCTGTACTGTTTTTACCAGTCAGGTATGATTTGTAACAATTTCTGTTTCCTGTCTCAAATCCTTAACATTAAGGATATATTTAGGCAGCTGTATGAGCTATGTCATTTTTCCCAAAATAACACACTGACCCTAAATCATGCAATCAGATAATAAGGAATTACCGTGCAATGACACACTGTAAACAGACAAAATATTTCTGAATGTGAAGAGGATTTGACCCGTCGAAGGAGCTCTGTCATATTCATATGTTCTGTCATGACATTGCTGGGTTTCTCTTACAAGCCTCAGCCATGCTTTCTTCATTTGTCAGTCTGTAGTCAGCCTATCCAGCCCACAGGCAGGTCCTCCACTCTTCCTATTGGCCAGGGAAAGAGTGATGGATGGCAGCAACTGTGGCCTCTGTCAGTCCCAGGCTCTACCTTCAGCCTACAGAGATCATTGATTGAAATGCATCAGAGACCACTCAGCTGTTCATTAAAGAGCCAACATAGAGGACCAGCATCTTCTGCACTTATAATATGAACTGAATCTAGAAGGTCTGGTTCATAGAAAAATGGATATTGGTTTTCCTATGAACCAGACCTTCTAGATTCAGTTCATGTGCAAGTGCAGAAGATGCTGATCCTCTATGTGGACTCTTTAATGCAAAGACCATGGGGGAGGGAAAGAGGGAAAAAAAGTTACAGAGAAGGAGGGAGGCAAACCATAAGACACTCTCAAATAATAAGAACAAACTGAGGGTTGATAGGGGGTTGAGGGAGAGGGGAAAGTGGGTGATGGGCATTGAGGAGGGCACTTGTTGGGATGAGCACTGGGTGTTATATATGTAAGCCAATTTGACAATAAATTATATTAAAAATAAAAATAATTAAAAAATAAATTAAAAAAAAATCCAGCCCTATCCCATTCCCCCCCCCCCCCACAAACACAATGCACAAACTAGGGCCTAGTGCTGCAGGCACCTCAGGCATGTGTGTGCAAACTGGTAATTAGTAGATCAACCTTAGTTCCTGAGAGAAAAGTAGGCAAAGTGGAAAGCGTCTGACCAAGCATTCTGGAGCTGGGTCGGCACTAACCTGTGGACAGTATTCCACAAACAGGTGTTTGCAACACTTGTCTGGTGCGTCTCAGGAACTCCACAGTCACTAAATCTGGACCTGGAGTAAGGTGATAAGGAGGAAGTGGAATAAGAAACAGGCAACATCTCATGGTGCTAAGACCTCTCAGAGACCCTGGAATGAAGAGATCAGTGATTTTTATCCAGCTGCTTCTCTGAGCGTGCAGATTTTGGGGTATATACTTAGCATTAGTTTTTGAGGTGACGACTGGATATCAGTATTCTGTGCATTGGGCTGAGGATCTACTGCCTTCTAAGAGCTCCAATATTCTGAATTTGGGACCCATATTGACCCCAGGGCTCCTCCACTGAACCAGAGTATCAATAATCTCTGCAGGCTGAGCAACAGGGCTAAGCTGAGAGCAGCATCTGCTGCTCGTCCATCATCTCTTCTGGCCAATAGAAACAGGACATGGTCCCTGTGGCCTGGGAAGGCCCTCATTCTCCCTCTCCAGTGGTTGTGCCAGATGAAGAAGTCATTACTACTCAGGGCTGGAAAAGAAACCAAGGATGCCTGGAGGGAATAAAAGAATGAGAGAACAGGATACAGTCAGCCAGTTGGTCACTGGGGCACATTACAGCCTCTGGGCACTCTTTCCAGATGCCTTGCATTTTTCAGTGTGCAGCCGCTTTCCCCATCCCTGCACTAGGGGAGTTCAAGGTTTCGACATCCTTGTATACTGTAGCATTTGGGAGAGTGATAGGGATGTCTTGAGAAAGAGAAAGCAATGTAGCAGCCCAAGGAGAGATTCAACATACAGTCATTGATTTGAGATTAATTCAGGAAGCTCAGGAAAGAACCATGGGTCAATGTGCATCTCATAATTGCCTTTCATCACTATATTCATGTGCTGTTTCTCAAAACACTTATGGTTATTATTAGTGACAATAATACTAATAATATCTCCTTTCTGAACCATGCACAGCATTGACAAAAATTTTTCACATTCATGACTTCACCTGAAACCTTAGGAAATAAAGAAAGCACGTAGTATCATGCCCATTTTAGAGATAAAAACCCAAGAGGTCAAAAAAAGTGACAGGAGCCCCAGGTAACAGAGCTGAGAAGAGGCCAAGATGGAACCTGACCTCAGATGTTACGCTTCAAGTCCAGGGCACTTTCCACACTCACGGCTCACGTTACATCAGCTCTGTCCACAACTCAAGTTAACACCAGTCAGCTGTGATCCAGAAGCAGGGGCAAGGTGAAATACCCAGCACCTAGGAAGTTCTGGGGATGTTTTTGTCATGATGTAGTTTCCATGAAAGAAGCCACACCCATGCCATTAGTTGGGGGGGGGCGGGGGGGGGCCAGGGAAGCGTGCACGCCCAAGTAATAACATTGTAATGTTCCCACTCTCCAGATCAATGACTACTGAGCTGGAGTCACTGATAACCTCAGTCCCCTTATGAAGAACATCACCCCTCATGTGAAATTTGACATCATTTTCTCAAATCCTTATGAACTGAAAAAGGGAGTAAGTAATTAACCAAGTAAGTCAGTTGATTTATACTGAACTCTGAAAGGTAGAGTCCTAGATGCTGGTATATGTGTTTGTGTGCGTGTGTGCATACGTGTTTTTAAAAGCAATACGATTCGCTTTACTAGTCCATAGAAAACAATTCTGAACATTTAAGAATAGAATTTATACAGAAAAGCATTTAGATACGGTAGAGCATACACAGAGCAGAAAGTTAGCTGTCCTCAAGCCATTGTCAACTTCTAATAAATGGTGTTTCACTTTCCGTCCCTCAGCAATCATACTTTTAAATGTTCTTTTCTTTGTCTTTTACCTCTCTTCATAAAAATGAAATATATGACAATAAAATCTTTTCCCCTAGACCTTCTAAAATATGTAAGAAAAGAACTCTGTTGTTAGCTTGAACTCAGTAAAGTTAAACAGCATGACCAACCAGTGTCTCATTATTATGAGGACAATCTTTTTGCTGTTTTGACTTTCTACACTAATTAAGAGATTTGGATTAGACCTGGAGCTTGGACAGACTTTCACAAGCCCTCAGAGTAACTCTTAGCAAACTTTGATTCATAAACCCTAGAGTGCATGATATTGCACAAAAAAGACCCACAAAGTACATTCGTTAACCAAAAAGAATAACAATTCTTGATCTTTTTCAGATAGTTGTCATAAGGATTAGAAATATGAGATGAGACCATTAAGAATGTATAAAAATGGAAATTAGACTAAGATCCAAATTATCCTCTGTACTAGAAAAGTCACAAAAGCTTTGATCTTTCTCTAAGTTGATCCCAGAGCAGACTTCTCCTACTCTTAAGTCCATTTTCCTCTCAAGTTGTAGAAGCTGAAACAAAGAAAAGGAAGGAATAGGAAAAAGGGGAAAATTAACAACCATACCCCTGAAGCATACCATCACCTCCTCTAAGCACAAATAAACTAGAAAATGTATTGAGCCAATTGTATCATTTACTCTCTTATCAAGGAATAGGCAAGAGGCGATAATTCTAATTTATTCCTTAAAGTATAACAAAGATTGTCTTTATGTTTGATTTTTGAATAAAATTAAGCAGGAGTTCTAGAGTAATGTATGATCAATATCATTCAAAATGCCCTTACCAAAAGAAGAAAAAGCATTCTAGCATTCAATGTGCCTTTAATGCAAATCACAGTGGGACTGAAAAATTTAAAAAGTAATTCCCAACATCAGCTTCTATAGTACATAGAGCAGTGCTTCTCTGTACCTTATCATGCGTCTGAATCACCTAGAGGACTTATTAAAACAGATCCCAGGTCCCACCCCCAGGGCTTCTGATTCAGTAGGTCTGAGAATTTGCATTTCAAATAAGTTGCCAGATGTTGATGCTGATGCTGGGGACCATACTTTGATTATCACTACTATAGAGGAATTAAGAAAACAAGAAATATTAAAGGGACTTTGGCTTCCCAGCCAAAGAAATTTATTGACTAACTAGAGGAAGTAGTTTCAGAATAGATAGTCAATTCATTCAACAAATATTTAGGTTCCCACTAGAGGCCAGTAGCTGTTCTAGTAACTGGAGATAGAGTGGTAAACAAAACTGGCAAGATCCCTGGAGAAGATGCATGATAAGCAGGTAGTCAAAGGTGGTATAAAGAAAAAGAAAGTGGAATAAGTGGGTGAAAATGATGGAGGTGGGTTACTATTAGACCTGGTGTTTGGGAAGAGTCTCTTTGTGTAGGGGTTTGGTTTAAGTAGGAAGGAAGGAAGCTGTGGCAAGGAAGACTTCAGGAGCATTCTATGCAGAGGAAGAACAAAGTTCAAATACAATGTGTTCTGCTATTGCTGCTACGTGTTTCATAACCAACCTTCATTGAACAAAGAAATTAAATGTCAATGTAGAATATTAGCCTAATGTTATTAAAAGAAAAATGTCATGTGAACATTATTTAGCCAAATGCTAGAGCTATCAGTATGATATATACAGAAGGCAGTGAAATTTTTCTAAATTGAATGGAATGGATCTCAAAATTTGATGCTAGAATGGTTAAACATTTAAGATAGATGAAAATATGGCACAAAAACAGACACTCAGATCAATAGAACAGCATAGAGAACCCAGAAATGGACGCACAAATGTATGGCCAACTAATCTCTGACAAAGCAGGAAAGAATATCCAATGGAATAAAGACATTCTTTTCAGCAAGTCTTGCTGGAAAAACTGGAAAGTGACATGCAGAAAAGAGAACCTGAACCACTTTCTTATACCATACACAAAAATAAACTCAAAATGGATGAAAGACCTAAATGTAAGACAGCAAGCCCTCAAAATCCTTGAGGAGAAAGCAGGCAAAGACCTCTTTGACGTTGGCTGCAGCAACTTCTTCCTGAACACATCTCTAGGGACAAGGGAAACAAAAGCAAAAATGAACTATTAGGGCCTCATCAAAATAAAATCTTCTGCACAGTGAAGGAAACAATCAGGAAAACTAAAAGAGAACTGATGGAATGGGAGAAAATATTTGCAAACTACATGTCAGATAAAGGGTTAGTATCCAAACTCTATAAAGAACTTACCAAACTCAACATCCAAAGAACATAATCCAGTGAAGAGATGGGCAAAAGACATGAACAGACACTTCTCCAAAGAAGACATCCAGATGGCCAAGCAACACATGAAAAAATGTTCCACATCACTCATCATCAGGGAAATATAAATCAAAACCACAATGAGATACTACCTCACATCTGTGAGAATAGCTAACACTAACAACTCAGCCAACAACAGGTGAGGATGTGGAGAAAGAGGATCTCTTTTACACTGCTGGTGGGAATGCAAACTGGTGCAGCCACTCTGGAAAACAGTACGGAGGTTCCCCCAAAATTCAAAATAGAACTATCCTACGACCCAGAAATTGCACTACTAGGTATTTATCCAAGGGATACAGGTATGCTGTATTGAAGGGGCACATGCACCCCAATGTTTACAGCAGTACTACCAACAATAGTCAAAGTATGGAAAACATCCAAATGTCCATTGATGGATGAATACATGAAGATGTGGTATATATGCATATATACAATAGAGTATTACTCAGCCATCAAAAAGAATGAAATCCTGCCATTTGCAACTATGTGGATGGAACTATAGGGTATTATGTTAAGTGAAATTAGTCAGAGAAAGACAAATATCATATGACTTCACTCATATGAGGACTTTAAGACACAGAACAGATGAACATAAGGGAAGGGAAGCAAAAATAATATAAAAACAGAGAGGGGGACAAAACATAAGAGACTCTCAAATATGGAGAACAAACAGAGGGTTACTGTTAGATAAGGCATTGTGGGAGGGGGGATGGGCTAAATGGGTAGGAGGCATTAAGGAATCTACTCCTGAAATCATTGTTGCACCATATGATAACTAACTTGGATATAATTTTTTTTAATTTTAAAAATAAACATTCAAAGGAAACTTAGGAACTTAATATCTAAAAAAAGATGAAAATAATAAAGCAAGGGATCGCTGTCTAGTGTGGAGATTTCAACATGGAATTAATTTAATAAGTAATAAAACAAAAAATATACATAGAGAGATAAAATTTGAAAAAGCAGGTGTTACTCCATTAAACTATATTGTACCAAAGATAAAGCCACCCTGAAAAGTTAACATTGATTTGTATGTACTGTTGGACTATTAGAGAAGAAAACAAGAATATCACAATGAATTAGAGTTTCCTTGGTTTTATACCTAATGTAAACATTAAAGAGTTGTCTTATTTTGTAGGTTTTGACTATATGAAGAATGAAACAATAACTTTAAATTTTGGACATTAATTTTAAAATTTAGAGAAGGGAATAGTTGGAAAGAAAAAGGTGTAAAAGCCACAGTTTTAACTAAAACCCAGAAAGGATTCTTTGTGCCAAGTACAATGCATACTTTGAATTTGTTACTAAGAGACATGGCCTCAACTGTGCAGATAGTAATGGCTTTTGCGGAACAATTTAACAATTATAAACAACATATTCTGGATCCACTCAAATTAGAACATCTTGATGAAACATACCAAATGTGACTTTAAAACTACTCTTGGACACACGACAGGAATCCTGACTAAATATTGTCAAAGCAATTAAATTTAATTTTGTCGAGATATGAGATGCAGACTGAGAGTTAAGCCAAACCACAGAATATCCTCAAAGAGTGAATCATGGTCATTGGCAGGAAATGAAATTAATTTTGAACTTGTAGTAGCCACAGTTATTGGTATGAACTATTGCTTGCTGTTAATAATGCTAGCAAAATTTACCAAGCCAAACAAACCAAACAAAAAACAGATAACTTTATCAGTTTCACTTTGTAAAGGACTTTTTTAAATTTTTAAAAATGTAAAGATAAGCTAAATACATACATATAAAATGCTACAAAAGTAATTTTCCAATAAACTATAAGGAAATTAAAACAGGAAGGAAAAGTTCACATGACTGTGAAGTTGATGATTCACATACAATTAAATCTGAAAAGAATTTCCATTCATACTATTTCCTGGCCATTGTAAATCAGGTTATACTTGATCAATATACTACTTTTTTTTCCTCCTTGGAATATAATGATATTAAAATTTTTGAAAGAAAATAACTTAAGAAATATTGTGTTTGATCTAGATATTGCTTTTAAAGTTAATGAACAATTGTGATATAAATGATAGCAATTTATATGAAATTGAAACATCTTTTAATATTTTCTACAATAACAATACTCTCTCACATGCTAAACCATAACAAAGTTTGAACCTGATTTATAAAATTCATTCAGTCAATTAAGTGTCCGACTCTTGGTTTTGGCTCAGGTCATGATCTCATGGTTTTGTGGGTTCGAACCATACGTTGGGCTCCTCACTGACAGTGTGGTGTCTTCTCGGGATTCTCTCTCTTTCTTTACGCCCTTCCCCAATTCATGCTGTCTTTGTCTCTCTCAAAAATAAATAAATAAATAAATAAAATAAAATAAAAGAATAGAATAAAATAAAATTCATGGTTCATTTCAAATCCAATCATTCCTTTAAGAAATTTATTGACAATTCTAGTAAATATATATTGAGATCCTACTGAGATCCTACTATGGGCTCTCCACTGTGCTCAGTCCTGGGGTAAGAGTCTCCAGCAAAACGAGACATTGTTCCCTTTCATGGAGCCTAAAGGCAAGTAGGAAGCATAGAAACCGATCCAATACTCACACCACTGAATATATTATTTCGACTTGAGTTCTGAGATAAAGTCATGCTTCCATGAAAGGAAGATTAGTGAATTTGAGAACATATGGAAAGGTCTGAAAAGGCAATCTCAAGTCAGAATAATATTCTTGAACTTAGTAGAGAAAGCAAAGAAAAGCACAGGAAAGAGTAAGACTCAGAACCATATCTGAAGGCAGCTCACATCTCTTCCCTAAAAGAGACCACTGTGTGACTGGGAAATCACATGTCAGATAGTTTTATTCTTGTATAAATTGTGGCTTACCTCTTGATCTTAAAAAGTGGACAGTAAAAAAGAAATATTCAAAAACCCAAAAAAATCCACAAATGTTCTTAAAAGTGAATGAGTGACGAAATCATGAATGAACTGTTAACTCACATCACAACTTGGGTGAATCTCAAATGCTTTTAGTAAGTCATAGAAGTCACACAAAGAAAAGCTACAAACTGCATGATTCCATTTCTATGATATTTTTGAACAACTACAGCTACAGAAAAGGTATCAGTGGTTGCCAGAGTCTGGGGCTTGGAGGCATCTAGAGGTGACTACAAAGAAGTTTGAGAGGATTTTTCTTGAGTGATAAACTTTTATATTTTGATGCAGTTGGGGATATATTCTTATATGCATTCATCAAAACTCATAACTATATACTGCAAAGGTAAACTTTTCTGTATGTGAATTACACCTTAATTCAAAAATTTTGTTTTATTTATTTTAAAGTTTATTTATTTTTTTGAGAGAGAGAGACAGAAAGAGAGAGAATGAGCAGGGGAAGGGCAGAGAGAGAGAGAGAGGGAGAGAGAGAATCCCAAGCACGAACCGTGAGATCATGACCTGAGCCTAAATTAAGAGTTGGATGCTTATCCGACTGAGCCACCCAGATGCCCCTAAAAATTTTATTTTAATGTACTGAAAGAAAAAGGAAAAGAAAGAAAATATAAAGAAACCTTGCAATGCTGCAGCTTGGTTGGTGATTTTTCTCCAACTTACTGCATCTTCCATTTTGGAGACACAACTCCCAGCCTGTGAGATTTAGTTAGATCATAACTACAAGTTGAAAGTCAAGAGTGAGTGTAAGTAGTTATCTTCAGACTCTCTCGACAAACCTCAGCAGACAGAATGGAAATGCAGATTCAAGGTAGGTCACTCTTGTGTGGTTCCCTCATTTATTTCACTCTATTTAGATTCTGAAGTGCACTCATGTGTCGATTAACCCAGACTAGAAAGGCTTTTCACTTGAAGGCTATCTTGTTGATGTAGGAATGGAATGTGCTCAGTAAAATGTTTTGAAAGTCCTTGTTATGAAACTGAAGAACATAAATGAGCAGTTACTATAAGCAGTAACGTAATATTTTTGGCAGTCGTAAAGGAGCTGAACTTTTACAATAAAGGTTTTATGGGAAATATGTCTGGAATTGGTTGCCATAATAATCCATTGGTAGAAAGTGGTATGGTGACCCAATTTAACAACTGTGGGCTTCAACCATGCCATAGCTAAACAAAGAACACTTGTTCCCAAAGAAGATAATTATTCTCTGTGTTCCCTGACTTTCAGGGGAAAATGTATTTGATTACCTATGCTAAAGTATATTTCCTGACTTTTCCAACAGCTGAGGATCATAAGAGTTGAGGTACAATTATTTCCCCAAGCCTCTTTCCCAAATAACTTGCAAGTCTACCCATACTTCCCAGCAACGAAATCACCAAATTTTAATAAGCAGACTTTTTCCCCCCGCAAATTGCTGGATACTTTCCAAGACTACTAATCAGTTAAGAGATGGTGAATTAGGATCTCCCTTTTCCACTGTATCTAACTTTTACTAGTATACTAATAATATAATATACAATTAGTATTTTCCTATCTTCTCTGTATCTGATTTTTGTTAGACTCTTTATACAAGTGTGAACTACCCTATAACCCAGATGTGAATTGGTTCCAGTATAAAGGAGAATCCAGAGAACAAAAACAAAAACAAAAAAGATAAGCAATACTAGATTCAGCCCATTAAATATACTTTCTTTGCTGCTATAATTGCCCAAAACTTGAATCTTTTAAAGATGAGCATTTGCAATTCCCTTTAAACAGACACGTACAATGTCTTTCTAAATGACTTTAGGAATAGGTTTCGCTGCTTTGATATTGATATCTGCAAGTAATATTTGCTAGAATACAAAAGAAAGAACATCCCGATTTCTTTACATGAAACTAGCAAAGTCTTGGTAACAAAACCAGTTAAACATAATACAAGACAGGAAAACAGCAATACAATTTTATTCTTGAACATAAATGAAAAATCCCAAACAAGGTATTAGCGACCAAGTCCAAAGGAGTATGAGAAAGATGAGACATCACAACCTTTGTTGGTTAATATTAGGAAACCAATTAATGTAATTCATCACATTCACAGATTAAGGAGAAAATTTGTATGCTCATCTTAATGACTTCAATGTGAGAAAAAAAATTGGCATCATTTACAGATGATGTTATTGCTCACATAGAATATACCAAAAAATCTATAGGAAAATTATTGGTATTGATAAGCAAATTTAGATATAAAAGCAACCAACATACAATTGTATCACTCTTCACTAACAAAAATAAATTAGAAAATGTAATTTAAGCAATACCATTAAAATAAAAAGGAGGAACACCTTGGTGGCTCAGTAGGTTGAGTGTCTGACTCTTGATTTCAGTTCAAGTCATGATCCCAAAGTCATGGGATCATGTTCCATGTGGGGCTCCTCACTGAGTATGGAGCCTGTTAAGATTCTCTCTCCCTCTCCCCCAAAAACACACTCTCTCTAAAAATAAATACATAAATAAAATTGAAAATAGAAAATACCATTAACAAGAGCAATAAGAAGTGTAAAGTCCTGGGAATACATCTTGAAAAACATTTTCAAAGATATAAATGAATAGAGAGCTATTTCATGTTCTTTTACAGAAAGATCCAAGAGCAAAAGGCTATTCCCAAATATATCTAGAAGTTTATTCACGGAACTTATAAAGCTAATTAAAAAATTTATATGGCTATTCAAAAATCCAAAAATAGCCTGGATACTCTAAAGATAAAGAAAATCATGTGGGAACAGGCCTTACTGTTTGATGTATAATATGAAGACTTATTATAATGCATACTGAACATTCTCATAGAATAAAGCATACTTGTTAATGCTCACATAAAATAAGCATGCTCATATACAATATATTTTAAAAATTTGTATTTTTTATTGTAAAGTGGTATTTTCTGGGGTGCCTGGGTAGCTGACTTGGTTGAGTGTCTGACTCTGGATTTCGGCTCAGGTCATGATCTCATGGTTTGTAGTCTACTTGGGATTATCTCTTTCCCTCTCTCTGCTCCTCCTCTACTCACACGCTCATAAATAAATAAATAAATAAATAAATAAATAAATAAATAAATAAAATACTATGGTAATTTCAAAGGAAGAAATAATTTAACAGAAGAGAAATACTAGAAATAGAATCATGTATATATAAAAACTTGGTCCTTGTCAGATACCAGGTTGGTAAGGAAAGAGTAGGCTATTCAATAAATATTTCTGGGACAATAGGTTATCTATATGGAAAAATATGAATTAAAACCCCAACCTTACACTCTAAAAACTACTAAAACTCAATTGCTGGTGAATTAGAGAATAAACGTGAAAGGAAAATTTCAAAATATTAAGAAGACAATATAGAACAATATTATGATCTCAGGGCAAAAAGAATTTAGTAAGCAAAACATAAACCATAAGGGAAAAAAATGACAATTTTTCAACATTAAAATTAAATCTTTTGTTCATCAAAAGAAACAATAAAGGAGGGAAAATACAGGTCACAAATGGGAGAAGATACTTACATTGTCTATAACAAAGGATTAGTATCCAATCTATATGTGAATCTACAAGAAAATAATCAACCATATAGAAAACAATGTGAAAAATACCTAACAGACTTTTCACAGCAGAGTGAATATTAATAGCTCATTGTCAGAAGCAATCAGAAAAATGAAAATGAATATCAAATTCCAACACACACATAACATATTGGCCAATTTAAGAATCAGCAAGACCATGAACTGGCAAAAATGTTTAGAGGTAGGAACTTTCTCATCTCCTGTTAGTGGGAGTATATATGATACAATCATTTAGAGAAACATTATGGCATTCCTTGGTAAAGTAGAACATGCATAAACCACATGACTAGTAATTTCATTTCCAAGTATATAGTATATACTGTAGAAAATTATTTTTTTGAGAGAGAGAGAGAAGTGCAAGTAGGGGAGGGGTAGACACAAAGGGAGAGAGAGAATCTCAAGCAGGCTCCACACCCAGCACAGAGTCTGCCATGGCTCAATCCCACCACCGTGAAATCATGACCTGAGCTGAAATCCAGAGATGAATGTTTATCCAACTGAGCCACTCAGGCACCCTTGTAGAGAAATATTATTATATAGCAATGCATACAACAGAAAGTGAATGGACTACAGCTTTATATATCAATATGGATGAGCAGCAAAATCATAAATTTGAGTAAAAGAAACAGGTCACTTGCAGAATGAATGCAGAATGAATCAATTTACATGAATTTTACAAATGGATGAAGCTAAACAAGGTATTGCTTAAAAATACCCATCACAAATGGTAAAACAAGGGGAAATAGACAAAGAAATGCTCTATTTAAAAAATCATATACTTTCTTCACTCTGTTAAATATCTATATTTTATAATCGGTTCTTCACCTCAGTGGTCTCAGGACTTAGGTTAGGAACTGTACACTTACTACATGGGACTCCGACCCATATTATTGTTTACAAAATGTAAGGATATCTGGTTCAAAATAAACCTAGGAAAATTGGCCAGTAGCCTCTAACTTCATGTTGTAGAAGCAATTTATAAATTTCCGGTTTCTTTTTGTCAGACTCTAATGAGGGCAAACTTGTTACACATAAGAAAATAAATAAATACTGGGGCATCTGGGTGGTTCCGTCGCTTAAGTGTCCGACTTTGGCTCAGATCATGACCTCATAGCTTGTGGGTTTGAGCCCCGGGTCAGGCTCTGTCAGCACAGGGCCTGGAGCCTGCTTCAGATTCTGTGTCTCCCTCTCTCTCTGTTCCTCTCTCCCCCTCCCCTGCTTGCATTCTGTGTGCCTCTCTTTCTCAAAAATAAATAAAACATTTAATTTTTTAAATAAATAAATACAAAGAATGTTTCTGTGACAAACTTATTAAAATCTGGTTAGTACCTTCAAGAAGTTTATACAAGCCCATGCTTATCAAGATATAAAATATTAGTAGATGTTTAAGCCCCAGGCCCTGCTAAATAAATACTGGAACGTTATACAACCAATAAGATCTTAACGGAGCATTTATGTAGCAATTCCCTAGACAAACCAATGTCTACGGTAAATCCTTCTCACGACTCAGAGTGAGAAACTATGCTATCCCACTTTTAGAGAAGAGGTTGTGGGAATGTTCGTGAGCACTGGCTCTCCATTTTTTGGCTCCATAATCTCAGGAATATTACTGAACTCCTTAACATCAGCTCGCTAACACATAAAGTGAACATAATTAGAGGGCTATTAGAAAGATTGAGTAAAATATATGTGAAGTGCCAATTAAGTATTCAAAAATATTATCTATTATTAATGTGATTATTAAAATATTGTATCAGTAACATGGAAATTACTTTGGGGCCCAGACTAACCAGACATTTTTGCTGCTGTTTAAGTTTTTCTTACATGAGCTCATTGCTTAAACATTTTTCTTACATGAGCTCATTGGCCTAAAAATTCTTTATGCAAAGAAAATGGAGGTACAAATTAATTTATTGATTAACTGGAAAATCAATGATTTATTTTGCTTTCTATACAATTTGTATATGCAGGTTTATAGATTGAAGTGGTAGAGTGTGAGTTTTCAGAAACTCCAAGGAACAGATACCTTTTATTCATCTCTCAGAAAGATGCATTTCAAACAATAATCAATACTTAAGGGAAAAAATATCAATACTTAAGGATGCATCTTAAGGAAGCATCCAAAACTTGCCTTTAAAGATATATAATGATTTTGGGATATACTTTTTTGTTGTAAAATATTCCAAAAGAAAGAGAAAGAGAAAACCATAATAACACACTCCCTAGCCCTATCAAAATTTGCCATTTCCTTCAGGTTACTTTAAATCATAGGAATCCTCTGTGCACCTCTCCTTATTCCCATTTCCCTCCCTTCCCAGTAGCAGCTTTATCCTAAAATTGATACTTACATTTCTTTTGTGGTTTTCATGTGATTAGCCGTATATATGCACTCAAAAAATATACAGCATTGTTTCACAGGTTTTCAAGTTCTATAGAAACAATGTCATCCCATTTTGGCAACCTTCTTTTACTTATTGGCAATGCTGTTAGATTTAACCATGTCAGTACTTTTAAATCATGAGTTCTATCTGCTATAGAGTATTTCATTGTATTAATGTATCACAATTCACTTACTCTTTTCACTTTTATAAGTTTGTTTGCTTTTTATTTTACTTTGTTTTGTTTGACAGTTTTTTGGTTATGTTTTGTTTCGTTTTTGCTATTTCAAAATATAGGCATACCTCGTTTCATTGAACTTCACTCTATTGTGCTTCACAGATACTGCTTTTTTTTTTTTTTTTTTGCAAATTAAAGGTTTGTGGCATCCTTGCCACAAAAGTCTATTGGTACCATTTTTCTAGCCTCATTTGCTCACTTCATGTCTTAGGTCATATTTTGGTAATTTTCACAGTATTTCAAAATTTCATTATTATTATATTTGCTATGGTGATCTGTGATCAGTGATCTCTGATGTTACTATGGTAATTGTTTGCAGGTACCACGAACCAAGCCCATATAGGATAGTGAACTTAATAAATGTTGTATGTGTTCTGCCTGCTCCATCAATTGGTTGTTCCCATGTCTCTCTCCCTCTCCTTGGGCCTCCCTATTGCCTTAGAGAAAGCAATACCAAAATTAAGCCAGTTAATAGCTCTAACTTCAAATATAATAGTCCCCAAGTGTTCAAATGAAAGGAAGAGTCATACATCTCTCAATTTAAGTCAAAAGCTAGAAATGACTAAGTTTAGTGAAAAAGACATGTTGAAAGCCAAGACAGGCCAAAGTAGACTTCATGTGCCAAACAGCCACATTGTGAGTGCAAAGGAAAAGTTCTCAAAGGAAATTAAAAGTGCTACCCCAGTGAACACATGAATGATTGAAAAAAACAAAAAGCAAAACAACCTTATTGCTGATGTGAAGAAAATGTCAGTGGCCTAGAGAGAAGATCACACGAGCCACAACATTTTTTTAATACACAGCCTAATCTAGAGCAAGGCCTTAACTCTCTTCAATTCTATGAAGGTTGAGAGAGGTGTGGAAGCTGCAGAAAAAACATCTGAAGTGAGCACATGTTGGTTTTCGAGATTTAAGGAAGAAGCCATCTCTATTACACAATAGTACAAGGTAAAGCAGCCAGTGCTAATGACAAGCTGCAGCAAGTTACCCAGAAGATCTAGCCAAGATCAATAATGAAGGTGGCTGCACTAAACAACGGATCTTCAGTGTAGAAAAAATAGCCCTCAACTGAAAGAAGATGCCAACTGAGAATTTCATAGCTAGAGAAGAGAAGTCAATGCCTGGCCTCACAGCTTCACAGGACAGGCTGACTCTCTTGTCAGGGGTTAATGCAGCTGGTGACTTGAATGCTTACTTACCATTCTAAAAATCTTAGGCCCTCAAGAATTACACTAAATCTACTTTGCCTATGCTTTATAAATGGAATAACAAAACCTAGAAAAGAGTACATCTGTTTACAACATAGTTTACTGAGCATTTTAAGCCCATTGCTGAGAACTACTGCCCAGAAGAAAAAGATTCCTTTCAAAATATTATTGCTCATTGACAATGTATCTGGTAGCCCAAAAGCTCTGATGGAGATGTACAATGAGATTAGCTTGTTTTCATATCTGCTAACACAGTATTCATTTTGCAGCCTATGGATCAGAGTAATTGCAAGTTTCAAGTCTTATTATTTAAGATATACATTTCACAAGGCTACAGCTGCCATTGACAGTGATTCTTTGGATGGATCTGAGCAAAATAAATTGAAAATGCTCTAAAAAGTATTCATTATTCTAGATGCCATTAAGAAATTTTAGAGGCACCTGGGTGGCTCAGCCACTTAAACATCTAACTTTGACTCCGGTCATAATCTCATGGCTTGTGAGTTCAAGTCCTGTGTCGGGCCCTGTGCTGACAGCTCAGAGCCTGAAGCCTGCTTCAGATTCTGTGTCTTCCTCTCTTCTGCTCCTCCCCTGCTCATGCTCTGTCTCTCTCTCCTTCAAAAATAAACAAACGTTAAAAAAAAAGAAATTTTATGATTCATGGGAAGAGGGCAAACTGTCAACATTCACAGGCGTTTGGAAGAAGTTGATTCCAACACTCATGGATGGCTTTGAGGGGTTCAGGACTTCAGAGGAAGAAGTCACTGCAGATGAGGTGGAAATAGCAAAAGACTCGAATTAGAAGTGGAACCTAAAGGTGTGACTGAATTGCTGCAAGCTCATGATGAAACTTGAATGGATAAGGAGTTGTTTCTTAAGAATGAGCAAAGAAAGTCATTTCTTAAAAATGTAATTTACTCCTGGTAAAGGTGTTATGAAGATTGTTGAAATAACAACAAAGGATTTTGAATATTATAAAAACTTAGTTGATAAGGAAGCCTCAGGATTTGAGAGGATTGACTTCAATTTTGAAAGAAGTTCCACTGTGGGTAAGATGTCATCCAACAGCATCTCAAGCTACAGAGAAAACATTTGTGAGAGAGAAGAGTTGATCAATGTGGCAGATTTCATTGTTGTCTTCTTTTTAAAAATTGCCACAGCCACCCCAACCTTCAGCAACCACCAATGCTGAAAGTCAGCAGCCATCAACATCGAGGCAAGACCATACACCAGTAAAAAGATTACAAGCTCAGATCATAGTTATCATTTTTAACAAAGTATTTTAAAATTTTTTAATGTTTATTCATTTTTCAAAGAGAGAGAGACAGAGTGCAAGCGGGGGAGGAGCAGAGAGAGAAGAAGACACAGAAACCAAAGTAGGCTTCAGGCTATCAGCACAGAGCCCGATGCAGGGCTAGAATCCACAAACCATGAGATCATGACCCAACCTAAAGTCGGATGCTTAGCTGACTGAGCCACCCAGGCACCCCAACAATAACGTATTTTTAATTGAGGTATGTACATTTTAAAGACATAATGCTATTGAACATTTAACAGACTAGAGCATAGTGTAAGGATAACTTTTATATGTACCAGGAAACCAAAAAATTCATTTGACTCACTGTATTGCAAAATTCACTTTATTGTGGTGGCCTGAACCAATTCCATGGTATCTCCAAAATATGCCTGTAAATGTTTCAGAAACTTCCTGTAAGTACTTCCTAATGCTCACATGCATGAAATTTCCTGGAGTATATATCTAGTAATGAAAGTACTGGATTGCAAGACATATAAACATTCAAGATATACTACTACTGCCAGAGTTATTTAAAAATTGACTGTATTAATGTATGTTCTCATTTAAAAAGTTAGAAAATTTCCTTTGTTTCAGATCTTTGCCAAGATTTGGTTGTTAGGTTTTGTAATTTTTTCCCAAAACAGATGATTGTAAAAGGTATCTTATTTGTGACTTTCATTATTCTGATGACCATTTTTAATAAGACTAAATATCTTAAAGTTTCTAAGTATACAATCATATTGTTTACAAATAAGGTTATTTGGTCTCTTCCTTTCTGTTTCTCATGATATTTTTCCCCCCTTGACTTATCAAATTGGCTAGCATGACCAATAAAATGATTAGAAGTAATCATAGCAGGCATCCGTATTTTGTTCTAATATTTAGTGGAAAAGCTTCTTAAATTTATCCATTGTGCATAATTTATACAGTATATTTTTATGACTACCCTTAATCAAATTAAGGAGCTTCCCATCTATTTTGATTTTTGTAATGAATGAGGGTTAAAGCTCACTCAATACATTTTTCTACATCCATGGAGATACCGGTTCTTTTTTTTTTTTCTTTTGTCTTTTTATTTGCTAATGTGGTATGTTCTAATCAATAGAGTTTCTTCACTTGAATTCCTAGGATAAGACCTTCCTACCTGGTCACTATGTATCTTTCTCTAAGTGCTGCCAAAACCAAAATGCTAGTATTCTATTTAGAATTTTCCAGAAAATACTAGTCCATGACTTTATTTTGTTGTTGCTCCTTAGTCCAGTTTTGGTATCAATAGTATTCTCTCAAGCACTCTAGGAAGCAGAAAATTAGGTAAAACTTGTCTTCAGATTCTATAGAACAGTATTATACATTGTCTTTTGAATGAAACAATACAATTTTTAAATATTTTTTTATTCATACAAGGTACTTTTAGATGTCTACTCAGTTTTACCCTCCCTTTTTTTCTTGCTAAGAGAATTCTAATTTTGTTGGAGGTTGAGATACATATGTGAGTATATAATGTATATATACACACATACATATTCACACATATATACATATATTGTATATATACATATATGCGTATATACTACATTATATGCACATATGTAGTATGTATACATATGTTTACAAATGTCACATATATGTATATGTGTTTTATCACGTAAGTGTTGACTAAATAATAATGTATTTTAGTATATAAGCATTTACTCCCTTGCCCCCCCTGACACTTTTCTAGTTGCCTCCATCTGCCCCTCCCACCATCACATGTACACATCTTAGTCCACATCTTGTTCTTACACGTATATTTCAGAGCTCCTGCTCCATCAGAATAACAAAGATGATGCAAACCTGGACGTGGAGTCAGAAGACCATCTAGCCCAGTCCAGGGTCATGAAGTTGTTTACCTGCCAAGCCAGGATGAGAGCTTGAATAAATATATAGCCAAGGGCAGCAAGTCAACAGCCATTTTTTTCAGCCTCTTTTGTGAGCCTGGGAGTCCTCGATTTCAGGTTGTGGGTCCAGCTCCGAACTTTTCATCCCATTCCCCTGCAGGAGCCAAGCACCTGACTGCTCAGCTTCCAGTCCAGAGCCCAACGAGCATGGCACCTGACCCTGCTCATGGCTTTCGGTTTCCATTTTTTTTTTTTTTTGCCTTAGAATGTTTATCCTACTTTGGAGTCTGGTCCAGTTTTATGGTTATCTCTTTCTACATTTTCTTTATTACCTCTATGGGCATGAAACAAAAGGGGTGAGTCTAATGGTAATCTTACTGTCATCTCTACAGGAAGTAATTTTCAAGTATGCCTTAGGATAAACAAAGCATAGAAATTCTTATGTATGCTACGACTCCTAACGAAGTGTAGGTTATCACTCATTTTCTTCCAGACATCTATTTAAGCATTCACCTGTCCTGGGCAGGAGAATTTGCAGTACGAATCAACAAACAAGATATTATGACGAATACTTCTAGTAAACTTATTTCCTCTATTAAATAAGCTACATATTACTGCATGTTGAAATATGCAATAATTATGAAATGTGATAAAAAATGAAAAAGTTCTAGTTTCAAAACCCCAACTTTACAAATAAAAGAATGGTTATTTTTCTGTTCTCAGTCTCACGAAAGTTCAGAAAAGTTGAACTTTTATTTCCCAAGGAGCAGACACTGGATATACACACACATGCACTGGAGCCCCCAGAAAGCAAGCGAAAGGGTAATTTTGCTTCCAATACTGCGTTCCAGAAACCTCAACTTCATTCACTTAGTGCTTGAAAGACACAATTTCCTTTTGTATTTCATTTCCCTGAAATTCTAAAAGATAGCTGGCTAACTAGTTCTGCCTAACCTTTAAGGTTAGGCCCTTGTTTGGTAACGACTTGGGAACACAAAATTATTCATTTTCCAGGAAAGTCTTGTAATGTGATATTTTTCAAGATGGATCTTAGGTTGAAAATAACAGTCATATTGAAAACGTTCATAAATACTGTACACTGTTTTCAAATCGAATGTGAATCTGTTCTGATTTCAGAGTTTGGAGCCATAAACATCTTTAGATAGAGATTGTCTACTCCAGTCTCCTTGCCATAAAGATGGACAAACTAAGGGCTGAAGGGGTGACAACGTTTCACACCAGGGGTCAGAACCCAGGGTCTTGATGGACAGGATATCTGATCCATACAGTGTCATCAGGATGAGGCTGTATTGCTTTCACAGAGAAGTAAGGGCAATGTCCCAGGAAATGTGGTCAATGGGATGAGTTCCCAAAGTATGTGACCTTTAGAGCTAGAGGCCCCAGGAATTAAGCGTGCCACCTCATGGGCTTTCAAGGTGGCAATCAGCCACATGCCCTTCAACCTTTCCCTTCCCTGATGTTTCCCTCCAGTTCTCCAGCTACTTACCCACATCACTATTTGACAACATGTGCTTTGAAATGTCTTCTTTCTGACACCCACTGTTGGGATTTTCCTTCTGGTGAAATAACTCTCCAGAGCTCTCAGGCTTACTACCACGGGGAAGAAAGAACCTTTGTTTCTCTTTGATTTGTTGGTATGGTTGCTTTAATTTAGCACTTTATTTTCAATGTGCAGATACAGCTTATTTTTTCTAAATACAATAACTGTTTAGTAATAGAGTCATTACACTGCATTACTGAAAAGCTGTTTTAACACATTCATTACTAAAAATAATAACAGGCAGTGCCCTCATATATCTGGAGGCAGAGCTATTGATGCATATTAGGGCTTCAAATTTAGTCTGCCACGGAATATCCACAGAGAGGGAAAAAGCTAAACGGTAAAAAACATGTGTTCATTGTTAACCATTTCAGAATCTTCTTAAAATATTACAAAATGTTCTTAAAATATTACAAAACCAACAGAGTTTTTTAAGGTCATGGCCATATACAGTGCACACATACATTTGGAGAAAGAATTAGCCATGCTGAGGAGTATAGGCATTCATTGAAACTAATATGGGAAGAAGTTTCCTTGGTGAAAGCCCACTTTGAGACCTGAATTTTTCACTTTGATTTATTACATGATCACTAGCTGGTTTTCATTCCAAATTATCTGGACAGCTGCCAAATTCCCACTTTGATTCACTGAATGGCAATATTCTGCATGAGGCAGATCAAATGATACACTATTCTTTAAATTTTACATTTCAAATTTTAAAACCTTAAAAAAAATTTTTTTAGGTAATGTTACAGGCTAGATTATTTTACAAATTGATTAATTCATGCATCTTCTAAAGAAATATGAAAAAATATCAGCCAATGAAACTTAATATCATAGTCAACAACCTGACTTTTACTTTAAAATATGATATACATTATTTATAATATAAAGTTAAGAACAAAAATAAACAATATAGTCTGCTTTGGGCTCTGTGAGGCTAAATGTCCTAATGCACCATCAGACTTCATACTACACGTTGTACTTGAGGCATTGTGAAGCCTAATTTACTTATGTCATCATGAAATTTACTTAAAAGTCAGTCACAATAACCAAAGAAATTAAGATGGCCAATGTCAGTTGGTGTTAAACATACTTCCACAGATGCCAAGAGAAACTTCCTATGAGGGAATTTCTAAGAAGCTGTTTCAAGACCTCTTGAAGCATGTGACAGGACGTCACACTCACATGGATATCCTCACCTTCTGTCTGTTATTGCTGTGGTGTCCTTTTAATCCCCTTAGCATCTTGCTGAAATGAAGTTTATAAACAGAAGTTTGGGAATGGATCAACACCAATACTGTCAAATATCTAAGTCGCCAGTTTAAATCCTTCAGTCTCCTTCCACCTTCTGAATCTGCAAATTCCCCAGTGTCTCCATATCTCACAAAAGGAGTTTCACAGATATGTCAGCTTCTAGATATCACCAGATTGTCTTTTTTTTCAAAAATTTTTTTCACTATAATCAGAAATTAAAGGCAATTAGAGTGACTTCTCCAGCCAAATAAAGATGAAAACTTCTCCTCGTTAAGAAAAAATTGATACATGCTCTCTGACTTAACTCTTTGTGTCCAAGTAAATAGCAAAGAATGTAAATTTCCTTCTATTTTTACTCTCTTGTAAAAAATACAGCAAGTCAAAATATTACTCACACATCTATTCCAAATATCTCTTCTTGCCATTTGTGTATTACCATTTTGAAAGGTTTGAATCATGTGAATTTGTGTAATAATATCTTTACACTAAACATTTCATAGAGACTCACTAAAAAGAACTCATTTCTAAAAGATGAATGTGGTAGTAAATATATTTCTCAGTCTTAGAACTGGCCATAAGCATCAATAAGAACTTAAGAGTAAACTAAATTCAGAAAGGTGTGATGATTTCACCTAAGCTAAAGTTGACTTCTATGTAACATGAAAATAGTCCTTAAAATATGAAAGAGGAAAAGTTTAACATTCTTATAATAATTAAATATATGTCAATAGTTACAAGTAATCTCATCCACATATTAGAACAGACCATGGAGGAATTTTGCTCGAAAACATGAAGAGTTACTCTAAGTTTGCATGAAAATCATTGAACTCTCTTTTGCTTGTTTTTTTTCACTAAGTCATACTGAAATTCCTTCACTTAGCTTTTAAGTGAGGTTTCAGAGTACAGAAATTTCTTTTTTCTTAATTTTTTGGGAATAAAATCACCATTCAGATTCCCCATTAGTTACTAGAGTACCATTGCTAAATAACACACTGTGCTCAAAAAACTTGACTTTTGCAGACATGTTTCCAACTAGTATTATAATATTTTGAATCCACCAAATCTTGTCAGCTACTCTCAAATTCCAAACCCATCTCTGCTCTGTAAAACAGGCCAGGGTGGGTTTAGGGGACAAAAAAAAAAAGTCTATGAGATAATCATTGTGTCCATCTCCTTTGGTTGGCAGCATAAGGCAACATAAAATGCCAATAGTCAATGATCCAAATAAATCATGGGTGAGGGAGGGCCTGGGTTGGCTGCAGGTCAGTTCTCCAAATTAATTCTATTCATACATCCTTCCTTTAAAGCTGCTTCTTTCCAGTTTTCAGAATAAGATGACACAAGTGGACAGAAAAATTTAGAAGGTATTGGGAAAATGATAAGCAGCTCTTCTGAAGAGAAAATAAAGTACTCCATTGAGATGATACCTTGAAACATATATTGATTCAAAAGTAATTTAACTTCACTTGGTAACGTCAAGAATAAAGGCATCTTTTATTTTCACAGTTCTAGATATTGTTAGAATTGCACATTAGAATGGGGGTAGTACAAGGAATTATCTATTTCCATATGGCAAACTTCTTCCTCACAGTTCAATATATTGCCAAAAAGCTATCATAAAATAGAATTCATTTCTAAAACAAGCTTTGATATTCCCTCTGCCCAATTAGGAGGTTTAAAGGTAATTAAATTAGCTGTAATAGTAATAGCTGACCTTTCTGGGGATGTAGATACATTTGTCAGGAGACCCAAGTTCAGGGACGTCTAATTGTCTGCCATAGGCTCTTCTAAAATTACTGGGGGAGGGGCGCCTGGGTGACTTAGTCGGTTAAGCGTCCGACTTTCGCTTAGGTCATGATCTCGCGGTTCGTGGGTTTGAGCCCCGCGTCGGGCTCTGTGCTGACTGCCAGCTCAGAGCCTGGAGCCTATTGCAGTCTGTGTCTCCCTCTCTCTCTGACCCTCCCCTGCTCACGCTGTCTCTCTCTCTCTCCTAGAAATAAATAAAAATATTTAAAAAATAAAATAAAATAAAATAAAATTACTGGGGGAAAAGGAAAGAGAAGAAGTGAGAGACCCCGCCCTCACTCCCAGTTTTCTGTACTCCACTCTCATCAAGGCTCTGAATCAAAACCTCACTTATTTGATGAGTTAATGTCCTGGTGGTTTGAATATCTGGGAGAGTAGAGGGGGTTAAATTTAGTTGTTTTACTTTTTACTTTAGCAGAGAAACAAGACACAATCTCACCCGATTGAGAAATACCACCTTTGTGTAAATAACATCTTTCCAGATACACAGAAAAAAACTGACCTTGCTCCAATCAGTGGGCATACTTTAAAGAATAGACTCTTCATTTTTCTTCCTTTACCTTGGATTTGGGGGAGACAACTGTTTTCCTGCCTAAATTCGCATTGATGCTCACTAGCCATAATTCCCTGGGTCCCTTAAAACTCCTGTACAGCGAGAACCCTTACTTAGCTTAAGCAAGGTTTTTAAAAACTGTTTTAAGTAAGAGGAGATTGAGAAATGTGAACAGAAAGCAGCTTAGGCCACTGGCATCACAACCTCTTCACTTCCTTTGTGCGAAATGTGGGATATCACTGCTCCTGTAATCCTTTTTAAAAATAATACATTTTGCTGGGCCTTGCTGATACGGGGAGGTTGTCGTTATTTTCTCCCGAATTTGTCGGAAATCAAAGTTCCTCTGGTATCATGGTCAAAATAATGTAAAAATGTCAACGTGGGTGGGAACAGGTGATAGGATGTTTACTGCAGGTGTGCTGGGACGTGAATCGAGCTAGCCAGCCCTGGCTAGGCGTGAGGTCCAGCCCTCACCTCCCATTGCTTTCCCCCCCCCCTGCCCCGCCCCCGGGCAATACTGCAGTCAGCCAGCTACTGTCGAGCCCGGGCTGCGCGGGAAGGAGTGGGCTTCGGCGAAGGATGCTGCGTCCCCGAGATGCCCCAGCCGGAGCCAGGCAAGGTGGAACCTCAGTGTCCACAGATGGACCTCAGGACCTGCGCAGAAGGAGGGGTGTGTAACTCTCGGTGATCACGCCTCCGCGGCTGCGTGGGCACCGGGTCTCCGGCTCAGACCTGACCCCGAGAGCGCCGGCCGGGCCCAGCCGGGACCTGGCGCAGGAGAGGGCGGAACGGCCCCTGCAGCCAGCGAGCGCCCAGGCGGCGAGGCACACTGGGAGCTACACGCCCACTTCCCGCCTCTAGGAGGGCACTGTGTGGCTGTTTGGTGCAGGTTCGCGCTTTTGCCTCCAGAAAAAACAAAATGCTGGTTTTGCCCTTCTCCGAAACATTCAGGGCAGGAGGGCTGGGGTGGGGGCGGGGAGGATGTCCGGCTCCACCTGTGTGCCGAAGTCGCCAGAAGCTCTAAGGAGCCTGAAGAGTTCAGCACCAAGGCAAGCTGGCCTCCAAAACGGCATGCGCGAAACTGGGCTGAGTGGGGTCTTTATTTATTTTTTTAATTTAAATTTTCTTTGGGGCGCCTGGGTGGCTTAGTCGGTTAAGCGTCCGACTTTCGCTTAGGTCATGATCTCGCAGTTCGTGGGTTCGAGCCCCGCGTCGGGCTCTGTGCTGACTGCCAGCTCAGAGCCTGGAGCCTGTTTCAGTCTGTGACTCCCTCTCTCTGACCCTCTCCTGCTCACGCTGTCTCTCTCTCTCTCTCTCCTAGAAATAAATAAAACATTAAAAAAAATTTTTAATTTAAATTTTCTTTAAAATCAATTACATCGTAGTTAAAAAGAAACTCTTCAAAGCGCTCGGCACAGCTCACCATTTATAAACCGAACTGGAGACGTGGAGCCATTACCCATTTATTATTCGGGCAAAACCAAAACCTCAGCCAGGAAACAATTTGGCTTAAAATGTTCACGTCTTGAAGACAAGTATGTCTTTAACGGTGCATTTGTTTGCAGCTTTACAGCCTGAGAATCGATTTCAGACTTTTTGCTGTTTTTAAATTGGGTAATAACTGGAGTTCCCAAATGCACGCTGCCTCTGCCTTGGTTCTGGGCTCTCCGTGCTCCCACGCTCTGCCCCCAGCGCCCCCTCAAGTCCGGCCCACCGCCCCCCCAAGTCTGGCCCACCGCAATCTCCGTAACGCGCTTTCCACCACCTGATCCAGCCGTACGGACAGTCTGGTCTCGAGTAGCCCCTAAATTACGGGAAGGAGGACTCCCTTACGACACCCTCCTCCCCAGGGGGCTATGATGGGAGTGGGGAGTGCTTGGGGAGGATGGAGAGCAGCGCAGGAAGCCGGTCCAAGCCTGCCGAGCTCTCAGAACAGGAAAAAAAAAAAAAACACAAACAACAACAACAACAACAAAAACGATGAACGTTTCACAATTCAAATGCATCCTTTCAACTCTCGAAAATGAAACAAAATCCCAGCTGCTGTTTTACTGGTTGAAGAGACGACGAAAGCCTCCTCTGATCTCCCTGCATTCTCTAGGACGACTCCTCTTGCAGCCAACGAGTCCCGGTCCCCCAAAAGTTACCGCAGCTTTAAAGGACGCTGGCCGAGGAGGCCGGGCCGGCCGGGGGCCGGGGAAGGCCTCCTGGACTCCTCGAAAGCAACCGGGAGGGTCCAGATGCGGGGCGCCAACCACGCAGATGAGGGCGGGGGGTGGGGAAGGGGGGCGGGATGGAACTCTAAAGAGGCGGAAGGGACCGAGCCCAGAGAGTGGGACTGAGGAGCGGGAGCCGGGGGCAGGCGGGCTGGGTCTGTAGAGGCGCTGCCGGGCAGTCGCACAGCTTCAGCCTCTACCACTTCCCCCCCAGAGGGAGCTCCTCCGCTCCGGGGAGGAGTCTCCGGACTCCCGACTTTTAGTCTGAGACGACGGGATCCCCTAGGGGATTCCTGGGGTAAAGCTCTAGCCTCCCGGCGCGCACCGGACGCGCAGAGCAGAGCTCCTGCCCTTCGTCGCCACTCCCGGACCACACACTCTTAAATCTCCAGTGTGAGGCCAGGGGTCTCCCAACGGACCTGTGCCACCACGCATCAAACTTTTTCCTCTCCCCAAGTGCGAGGCCCCCCACGTCCCCCCTTCCGCACTCCTTCCTTCCTCCTTCTCTCCCATTCTGTGTCTCGCTGGGTTCCTCTCTCTGCAGCTTTAGCCAAGGAGTCACACTCCTCGCGGTGCGAAGCCTCCAGGCTCAAGCTCTGGGGTGCGCAGGTCGCCGTATCCGTGGCCACCGGCTCGCCGCCGGGCGGCCCCGAGACACACTTCGGTAGCCCCTGGGCCCGCGTCTCTGGCTCCCCATTGGCCCCCCGGCCCCCGCCAACGCCCCTCCCCGGCGCCCTCCCCCTTCCTCGGCCCACGGTGGCGTCAGCACGCCTATCCGGCGTGGGGTTTAAATGCCCACTAGCGGGAGCACCCGCGCGTCTGTCCCGGAGCAGCGTCCGGGTTGAAATTGCCGGGGTGGGAGGGGAGCCTGCGAGCGCGCGGGATCCCGAGCCGCGGAGCGCCCTGCCCACCGCTCCGCCGCCGATGACTCCGGGGCTCGAGCCCGAGCGCCGCCCATGCAGCATCCCCGCGCTCCGCCGACCGAGAGTTGATGATAAAATACTTCGCCGTCTCCGCTGCGGGGAGCCATGAGCTGTCTGGATGTTATGTACCAAGTCTATGGTCCTCCGCAGCCTTACTTTGCAGCCGCCTACACCCCCTACCACCAGGTACGTGTCTCCCCGGAGCCGAGACCTCGGAGACGCGTGGCGCGCCCGGGGTTCCCGGAGCACCGCGCGTACCCCGAGGTCCCGGGCGCCTCCGCACGGGTCCGGGGCCTTCCTACCAGCGCCGGGAGCCGCGGGATGCGGGGAGTGCCGGCGCTGCCACACGGAAGGTTGAGCTAACCCCCGTAGCGAGTCCACTTGCTCTCCCGGGAAGGCAGCTAAGCCCTGTTAAGGCGCGCCCCGTCCTTCCGGGGGAAATCAGACGAGGTTCGCGCGAGCTGGACTGTGTGTCGGACTCCCAGTTCCTCGGTGCGGGTGAGTAGGGAGCTGCGATTGACGCTCGCGCAGGGAAAAGCAAACTTTGGTCTCAAAGGTGAGAGTGACCAGAGAACAAAAGCAAAGACCTGTCTCTCTGTCTTTCTGTCTGAAATGCAAAGACCTGGCTTCACATCCCTGCAAGCTTATCTAAGGAGTAACTTTTTTCCGTTTAAATTCTCAAGGGATCAGGCCACTTAATTCCGGAACCAGAGAATTCGTTACAAGGAGAACTGCGCAAAAGCATGGGATTTATCATCTTTGCTCTGCAAAGTTCTGGGGATTGTTATTGGGGTGCAAGATGACTTGGCAGAGGAGAGCTTCAAAGATAATTAGTATTCTTTTCGCCTTTCTAGAGGCTGAGTAGCTACATCAGGCTGTCCTGCCCTTCCCAACCCCACCTGTAAGAAGACCACTTAACGCCAATTCCGCAAATTCTTGAAGTTTCGTTTAATTATTGCATTTTATTTACATAATTGCACTATCTCTTCTCAGGGCTGGGTCTGGACGACCGGTTTTTTCTTTCCATTTCCTCAGCTGGTGTAGTAAAAACTGAGGACCATAGTCCAGTAAAAGAATTAAGTTCACACACCCAGGGGGCCTTAGGGGTCCCGAGCAGATTCCAAAATGAGGGCTTGGACCCCTGCTTCAGAGAGACCAAAATGCATCCGGACCCCCAGTCCAAGTTTTGCCCATTTTGCTTGCAAATTCAGAACATCTATTTGAAAATTTCCTGCTGAATTAATGACGGAACGAGTAGGTTTTGCTTTTTTTTTCCTTCTCTCCCCCCCCCCCCTTTATTAAACTTTCCATCTAGGAGTTTGTTTAGTCTCACAATATTCATTTGGGGAATCACCAGAGTCCCTCATTATGAACCAATTGGGAATGTGGTGGAAGGGGTGATATTACTAAATAACTACAGTCTTTTGGCTTCAGTGACTGAGATGGCTCCTTCCCAGGCTGTGACTATTGCAAAGAGGAGAGATGGGTTGATTTTCTGTCCGTTTGGTCCTTTCTCCTCCCTGGCCCTGGACCAATAATCTATTCCATTAAGATCTCTGTTCATCTTTGTATGACCAGCCCGCTTCGAGGCCATCTGTGCCTACATAAATGCTTTAACACTACGTTCAGTCCATTGCTCGTTTCTAAGAAACTATTTCAGCAGCCACACTTGGTTTTTAAAATCGCTACTAGACAGCCACAATTCCCTCAACCTCACAGCCAAGATCTTTTTCTCTCCTTCTTATCACCTGTTTCCTCAATGTGCGTAGAGATGTTGAGAGTGGAAGTGCTCAGAGCCCACTGGTTTTTCCTAGCTTAAAAGAAGAGCTCTTTAAAAACTGAGATAGACTTTTAAGTGGACATTTTATGGATGACCAAACAAATATCAACTTGCATTATTAAAATGATCCATGTCAGGATGTCATTCCACGTGTTTACCCCCACATGATTCTTTCCTAAATGGAACTATCTCATACTCTGTCACAGTTCTTCCTTCACAGTCCTGGCTGCACGGAGTGGATTTTGGTATGTTCATGCTCCGTCACAACGATGCTTAAAATCTTGCATCTTGTGCATCTACCTCGGATTCTGAAGCAGGGGACAATCAGGCCCTAACTGGAGTTGGATGCCCTTGACCCTTGGAGCCTGATTTTTAAAATACGTCTGCCCTGAGCCTGACTCTGCGGCCAAACTCCGCCTATATACTGGGTACTTAGGCATCTTCTGGGACCGTTACCCTGACACATTCAGAGGGCTTTGCCTGCGGTCTAGCGGCAATTCTGGGGAGACAGAGACACCAAGAAAGGCAGTCTGCCTCTCAAGAAGCTCGCGAGTGTTACTGAGCACAGGGGCTTGCTTACGCATGAATGTCAGTTTTCCCCTGGATACCTTAGGGATCTGAACCCAACTTGCCATCTCTTTTCAAACTGACTTCTCTGTTCTTTGTCTCTTTGAGCAGAAACTAGCTTATTACTCCAAAATGCAGGAAGCGCAAGAGTGCAACCCCAGCCCCAGCAACAGCAGTGGCAGCGGCAGCTCCTCCTTTTCCAGCCAAACTCCAGCCAGCATAAAAGAGGAAGAAGGCAGCCCAGAGAAAGAGCGCCCACCAGAGGCAGAGTACATCAACTCCCGCTGCGTCCTCTTCACCTATTTCCAGGGAGACATCAGCTCCGTGGTGGACGAGCACTTCAGCAGGGCCCTGAGCCAGCCGAGCAGCTATTCCCCAAGCTGTACAAGCAGCAAAGCACCCAGGAGTTCGGGGCCCTGGCGGGGTGAGTAAAGGGCCCGCTTCTGAGAGCAAATAGAAAGACCTCTCGGCCTGGGGCCCACCTACAGAGGCTTGAGGGAAGGCAGCTGAAGGAATACTAAGTGTCAGAGGAGTTGAAGATGGCCTTGCTGGGAGAGTGAGTAAAAGGAATGAAGAAAGATCTCTCCTTGAAGAGGCAGAGCAAAGAAGAGCAGTGACCTAGAAAAGACACTAGCCTTGGAATTGGGAGTCCTGGGTTTTCGTGCTGGCTGCACCACTTCCCAGCAATATGACCTTGGGCGAGTCTCTTAACCTCTCTGAGGTCACTCCATTTACTGGTCTCTAAAATTAGAATAATACCTGCTCTCTTAACTATCCCTGGAGATGGCTGTTCAACAAATAGAAAAATGTGTGTAAATGTGCTGTGAGGTTCCCACTACTCTCCCAAACCCTGAGGAAGTTCTGCATCTACAACAACTTACAGGGCTCTTACCAATTCCTGAAAATTTGCCCAGAGGAAAAAAGTCTTAGACCCCACTGTCAGCAAAACCTGCTGAAGAATGTCTCCTAAAACGTCCGTATGCTTTTTGCCAGGTTTCAGTTCCTTAGGAAATCTTGAAGCAGAAAATGTCTTTCAGTAAGAAAGTTAAAGTATCAAAGAAATAAAACTTTAGGTAGAGCCAAAACACCTCTAAGCGTTTTCACCAAACACACCCCCTCTTTATCATTCTACCCTTCTCAGAAAGCACTGCTTTCTCTAGCCTGGGACAATGATTTATTGGACAAGTCAACTAAATCTCCCTTCCATTCTGAATTTTCAATCCCCTTTAATTTCCAGGACAAGGAGACAAACTTTCTCACTAAACTTAATTTTTGATGGGTACCAAGCTGAGAAATGAAGCCTTTGTTGTAAAAAGGAAAACAAAAGGAAAACAAAAAACATTTGGGGGGAAATGACCTCCCCCTCCCTTTTTTCTTGAGAGTGTCTGACAGTTTGTGCAAGCCTTACCTAGACAAGATCCCAAATCATTAGTTTTGAATACAGAACATTCTTTTTATTCTCCAGTTGCCTAAATATTTTTAACAGGAAGACAGTTCGCCACTTAGAATGTATTTTTAATTCTCTAGTATGTGCTGCAAATGGCTTCCCTAGAAGGAGGTGCTCAATACAGGTCCCTAGAATTAAATCTTTCTTTCCCTCCCCTTCCACACAAAAGGCAACACATTTGACCTAAGTGCTGTTCTCTTAAAATGCTTCCAGGCACTAGGAGTCAACAGTGATACTGGCAATAATAATTATTATTATTCCTGGCATCCACACTTTAACGAACAAATATTAATTAAAACGTATAAGATCTGTCCCTTTGTGTCCCTCTGCAAATAATACAGCTGCCCTTTTAATATGTCTAGTTTACTCTTTTGCTTGAGTTCTTGGAAAAAAATATTTGAAAGAAGGTTTCTAGAAAGGAGGCTAATAATAGCAAGACTTCGAAATATGTCGATGGACTTCCAGTCTATCAGAGGTCTTGGAGGGGCACATTTTCTGGAGCTGGGAAGGCTGAAACGCGAGAGGGGTTAGTGAAATCGCTAGGCTGCCGACCAAGAGCGGGAAGAGGTATCTTTAGCTAGGGAAGAGGCTGCGGGTTGGGAAAGGGAGGCCGTGTCTGCCCCGAGGCCGCCGAGGCAGCGCAGCCCGTTGTCGGAGAAATCTCCCTGCGCCCCAAAACTGGAACTGCAGAGGGGTGTCTCGCCGCTCTTCCTCTCCCAGCCTGTCCTGGGGTTTCCGTACTGGAAACGCGTCTGCAAAATCCGAGGAAGCAGCCCTCCTTCCCAAAGAGTTTCTCCCATTTTGCTGTGCCTCGACCTCGAATTCGCAGGGTGCAGCCCCGCTCAGAAAGACGCCACCCCCGTGGGCGGGCAGCGGGTCGGCTCCCCGCCGCCACGCGCCCGCCTTTTGCCCGCCTGGCGCGTTCAGCTTTCCCGCTTCCATCTACCTGCAGTGACGCGTTCCTCTCTTCCTTTCCTCCCCTCCGCCTCGCCCGCCTGCAGACGGCTCCTTCCCGATGAGCCAGCGCAGCTTCCCCGCCTCCTTCTGGAACAGCGCGTACCAGGCTCCGGTGCCCGCGCCGCTGGGCAGCCCGCTGGCCACCGCGCACTCGGAGCTGCCCTTCGCCGCGGCCGACCCCTTCTCGCCGGCAGCGCTGCACGGCCACCTGCACCAGGGCGCGGCGGAGCCCTGGCACCACGCGCACCCGCACCACGCGCACCCGCACCACCCCTACGCGCTGGGCAGCGCCCTCGGCGCGCAGGCCGCCGCCTACCCGCGGCCCGCCGCCGTGCACGAGGTCTACGCGCCGCACTTCGACCCGCGCTACGGGCCGCTGCTGATGCCCGCAGCCTCGGGGCGCCCGGCCCGCCTCGCGCCCGCGCCCGCGCCGGCGCCCGGCAGCCCGCCCTGTGAGCTCGCCGCCAAGGGCGAGCCGACCGGCGCAGCGTGGGCCGCGCCGGGGGGACCCTTCGCGAGCCCCGCGGGGGACGTGGCCCAGGGTCTGGGACTCAGCGTGGACTCAGGTAAGCGGGAGAGGGAGCTTGGCCTCCCCGGACCCCTCCTGCCCTGTGTCCGACCCTGGGTTGAGCCCCGGCCCCATCTTAGTTCTCCTTGGAGACCCCAGTGACCTTGTGGCCCAAGGGTCTGCATGGCAGGGTTTTGCTTCAGCAGACAGATGACCTAGTATCGTCGGTGTGGGCAGAACGAGAAAGTAGGCTTTTTTTCACATTAAATTTAAATAAATAAATAAATACATTTGTTTGAAAGGTACTATAGCTCTGCGCTGTTCAATCTTGTAGCCGCTAGCCACTTGAAATGTGGCCAGAAGGAACTGGGATGTGCTTTCGTGCCTAATACACACTGGATTTCAAAACTGTACCAAAAAAGAATGTGAAATTCATCTCACTGATATTTTTATGTTGACTGCATGTTGAAATACTTTCGACACGTTGCATATTGAACATACTGGGTTAAATAAAATATATTACGAAGATTCATTCTCACCTGGTTCTTTTTACTCTTTTTCAATGTGGCTGCTAGAAATTTTAGAATTCTGCCTGTGGCCCTCATTGTGTTTTTATTGGACAGCGCTGATCTAGAGGACCTGCTCAGAGTGTAGTTCACAATCTTCTGAGTTTGGGGGGTACTGTCTCCTAGTGACAATTATAAGGAAAGGAAAATATGATTTTGTTATCAGCTTAATCACCAAATTAAATAGGTCTCTTAAAATGTAAAACTTAAGGAGAATACTGAATTTCTGAGCTAATAGGTTGAATTTGAAAGGTACATTCAAAAAAGGGCTTACTCTTCTGCTTGTTTTACTTTTAGGGCATAACCCAAAAAAATGGTTATATTATAAATGCAATCGTTGGCATGTAGTGTTGCCCACTCACCCTTCCTTCCGGTGAAGATTTGACATTTCTATTTTGCTTTTACTTTCATTCATGCCCTTTAGATGAATTCTGTGACATTCGCAATAAAACTAGTGTTTGTCTTTCTCTTTCCTTAAATACCTGTGCCTTCCCGCCCCCAACCCCTTTTCTCTCTCTCTGTTTCTCTTCTCCCTCTCTCTCTCTCTCTTTCCCTTCCTTTTGTTTTCTCTCTGTTTTCAGGTTTGCAGCCTCAGGACAAAAGCAAGGATCTGTACTGGTTTTAGCCAGCCCACCTTCTCCCCTGTAGGTCTCTGCGTAGCGCAATTGATGGCACTCAGCTGAAATCAAGTGGGTTTGTAACAGCTTCTGATCTTGGTTTGCAGCTCGTCGTTATTCCCTCTGTGGTGCATCCCTCCTGAGCTGATCTGCTGACCCAGGGTTTCCCCTTCCCTTTCCCTTCTGACCAGCCGTGGAGGCTCAACATCTGTGCCTCTCACTTCATGGATGAGGACATGGGGGAAGGCAGAGACTTCAAACTTCTCCGTATATTGGGAAAACCAAAACATACATCTACAGAAATATTGCCTAACCATAATTCCTTCTGTGGAAAGAGCAGATCCAAAGACTCTCAATATTGTTGAATGACTTTTGGGCAAATCACTGGAAATATCTGCGGGGAGCTCACTTAGGTGATACGATGTCATAAGTTTCCTTGGAAAGAGGAGGACAAACAGAGACTTTTTGGTGTGAATATTTTTTCTGCTGATGTGAATTATTTCATGAAGTAGTGTGACCGTAGCACTACTGATAATCAGTATCCTCACATTTGAAATGTATTTGTATTTGCACCCAAGACTGCGGCAGAGAAGTAAAAGAGGCCAATCCCTTCTTCCTCGCCTCATAGCCTCCAGTTCCCTTCCTGCCTACAACACCCACTCCAGACACAAAGACACACTTTTTTCCTTTGGACTGTGAACATGGAAGCCTCAGCCTAAATGTGAGTGGCAAGTGGCTTATCTGGAGCCACCTGCCCGAGTCTTATTGAAATGCAGCTGTTGTTGGACAACTGTTTAAAACTCCAGAAATACATCGACCAAGGTGGCACTTCCCAGTGTTTGGCACAACGATTGCAATTGCACCGGATATATTTTATATGTGTGTGTGTAGATATATATCATATTTTTTACGAGGAACGTTTTACGATGAAAGAAGAAACCCTTCTCTGCCTTCTCTCCCACAAATTCTGTCTCTCCTTCTGTCCTCCTCTGGACGAAAAAAAGCAACAAGAGATCCCCAACTGTCTCTGTGAAGACCTAGGAATCACCACCAAGGGAAGAAATGTCCATGGAATCTCTAATACCTCGAATATTCCTCAGTCTCTGTGGTCATGATTTGGTCACTTTAGTTTTGGGACAGGGGAAGGGGTCTGTGCATGGGCAAAGTTGAAGGCGATGAGGAAGAAGGAACAAACATTAAAGATGTCTCTTTACTACAAGGTCACTGTGTTATTTCATAAGAAGAAAATAAATGTCCTAGTTTTTCCCCAGTAGAATAAAATAATTTATAGTAGTACAATCCAATGTCAGTAAGTACTATGACTTTATATATATACATATGTGTGATATGTGTGTGTGTGTGTGTGTATATATATATATATGTATATATATATATATATGGTGCTTTGTGTTTTTCCAAAGTGTTTGCCATTCTGTGAAACCTGTGAACCCTTTTCCACTTCACATCGACCCTGGAGGTGAGAAGTTAGGCAGCCCAACTCTGTTTCACAAATGAGACAGTTGTGGCCCACAGAAGCCCCAGGGCTTATCTGTTAGCATTCACTGGGTTAAAAAGCAGAGATGGCACTGAAAGCGCTACCTGTGGACCATTGAGTCAGGTACACATTTATTATTATTGTTACTTCTTAAATTCAGACTCTTAAGACAGTATTCAGTTAAAAAGTATTTTTGGAATATTGGTTCTATTATATTTTAATAAGCTAGGCTAAGAAACCAAACCTACCACGGAGTTAAAAAAAAAAAAAAAAAAAAAAAGGAAAGGAAAGGCGAGAGAGATATTGCTTAAGAAATTAGTGGTCTTTCTCTTAACTTTCTCTTGATGCCAAAGTTGTGTTCACTTCATTCACTGAATTGCCCAGGAGAGATATTTTGTGTTATATTCCAGTTGCCCTTGTAGATTGTTAAAACATTAGTTCAAGCATTGACCTTCACTGTAACATGAGAAACAGATACATTTCATCTTGGATGATAATCTCAGGAGCTGGGGCAGTAAGGGACCTTACTCGGTGTATGGCTTAGCAGAGTTACCCATCCCCTCTTTCCATCATTATGGTCATTACAAGAACCTATCACTGGTTTTGCTTATATGGAAGGTAGTCTATGGTCATGCTGCACCAGATGTGATAACACTCTTAGCTAATGCTGACTGTTTCTCAGGCACTGGTCTGAGGGCTTTGCATGCAGGTTAACTCCTTTAACTCTCATAACAATTCTATATGATATGTATTATCATGATCCCCTTCTCACTGAGGAGACAACAGAGGCTCAGAGAGGAGAAATAGTTTGCCAGTCACACAGCCAGTAAGTGTCAGAGCCAGGATGCCAACCCAATGCAATAACTACTACTTGTCCTCTTCTGATTTGTCTTTGGTGGCTCACACTTGGGTCCACTTTGCCCTCCAAAGTAGATGAATAAGGAAGGGAAGGAGCCAGGGCAGCAAAAGCTGACACACCATGGAACTTACAAAATCCCTGGTCTCAAAGGAACTATCACAGGACATTTTCACACCCCTTCATCAAATGATACTAACTATAGACTATTCAGTCAGATGCGGATTGCCATTCTCCTCCAGGAGGGAATTATTATTGCTTCTCTTATTAATTCATTCCAGTACTTCCCAGACTTCACTGCTCTGAAGCTCTTCACACCCAACCTGACCAAGTCATGTAAGAGTTAGCCTGAGGTTTGGACATTGAACCAATAACTAAAATTAACTTTGGACTTCTCTGTGGATTTTTTTAATCCATGTTCCATTGGCACGGATCACTGGTATATACAAGCATAAATAAAATGCATTAAGTTCCGGCTTGCTTTTTAGAATTTGCCGCTGAGTGTGCAGGTAGAGAAGACAGCAGAGTAATGCGTTCTTTGCTGGACATTGTCTCCAAGTAGTTCCCACTGGAAGAGACTGGGACAGCACTCACAGGATCTCTGATCAGGACCCACAGGGAGCATTTTCCCAGCCACGGGGTTCTGATTACTGAAACCTCTCTCCTGAGCTGCATCTGACCTGAATATCAGATTGCCGGTGAGGAGACTCATTCACTGGAACTGGCCTTTGGAGCAGTCCTGAACAGACCATCCAGACTCCAGTGACCTGGCACATAGGACACACGGATCACAGCATTTCCCTCAGTGTTGTATGTTCCCAAAGTAGAAATGCACGATGACCTAGAACTAAAATGATTCTGTCCGTGTAATAAGAGCATCAGAGAGAACCGTGGTGAATGAAGAGTCCTGACTGACACGCTTTAGGCCCACCAAATCCACGCGCAATAAGAATTCCCATGCCTGTCGTTAATTTTCACGAAATGATGCAGATTAGAGAAGGCAAACTAGTAGCTGACCAAAGGACACTCAAGGGTATGAAATATGACACGAGAAAAGGCAAACATGACGATTTCATGTGTGTTAGACCTGGTTGGGAGCCTGAGAGAAAGAAAAGCTTCGGCTCCCATCACCCCCGCTGGCACAGGCAGCCTCCTCACGCAATTTTCCCTGTGCGCTTGGCCTCCACTGAGGGAGAGGTGATGAAAAGGGGAGAGACAGCTCTCCGCCACCAAGTAATCCTTTTGCCGATTGCCCTCTGGCTGAGAACTCAGTCACCCAACTTCAGGGAACTCTATCTGTTCTACTCCTTTAGTTTAAAAGGAGTTTCCAGCCTGTCTCATTTCCCCTTTGAAGTTCTATTTCAACGTGTGGCAAATTCTAGCAATGACTTAAGATTGATTTGGGCCTGGATGGGAAGGAGGGCAGAGGTGGTGGATGTTAGGACTTAGATCCCCTGACTGGAAGCTTCTCCTGACATTCTTTCTGGGTGAGTACTGCACTTTCTGTGCTCGTTTTTTTTTCTGAGGAAACAACTCTTAAGATCAATTTAACCTCCAGTTTGCTCAGAATCATAAACCCTGCATTCATGTGCAGCCACCCATACCCCTCCTATCAAAATAGACAAGAATTTTTTTTTAACACTTAGTGATTGATTACTTAGTTTAATAAAACTTGGGAAGTTTTATTAAAGCAAACTACTTTCCTTATAAATGCTTTTTCTATAAGTTGCACTTTATTTTTTTAAGCTTATTTACTTTGAGAAAGAGGCACAGAGAAAGCAAGTGGGGAGGAGCAGAGAGAGGGAGAATCCCAAGCAGGCTATCAGCCCCGAGCCCAACATGGGGCTTGAACTCACAAACCTTGAAATCATGACCTGAGCCGAAATCAAGAGTTGGTAGCTTAACAGACTGAACCATCCAGGTGCCCCTCTATAAATTGCATTTTATATATAATTCCTATGGTGTCAAAACACTAAAGGCAAATTGAAAGATGTCTGAAAAGACTTTAAAAATAAATGAAATCAGGGGTGCCTGGGTGGCTCACTCAGTTAAGTGACCAGTTCTTGATTTAGGCTCAGGTCATGATCTCTCTGTTCATGAAATTGAGCCCCAACTAGGGCTCCATGCTGACAGCGTGGAGCCTCCTTGGGCTTCTCTCTCTGCTTCTCTCTCTTCCCCTCCCTAGTCATGCTCTCTCTTTCCAAATAAATAAGTAAACTTTAAAAAGATAAGTGAAACAAAAAAAACCTAAGATTCCTTTATAAAATTGCATTAACACTCTGTTAATAATAATTCACTCTGAATAATATGCAAATAATTCACATTTTGATCATACTTACCAAAATCCATACTCTATATATTCCATTTTCCTGGCAAGACATTTAGGATTTAATGTTATTCATTATTTATTACATGTTCCTAAATTCTGGAATAAAGGAAATAAGTGTCCCCAAGGCAATATCATTATTAGATTTGCTGTTTATACATAACTGAGGTTTTGACATTTATACAAGCAACATGGCTAAGCAAACATGAATCTCACCTTTCCCCATGAATAAATTAAACTCTAATAATATAAATATAGTATCCTCACAACAGAATCTATCTACAAATCTCTCTCTCTTTCTCACACACATGCACACGCGTGTATACACACATACACACACACAACACGCATGCACGCCCTCACACGCTGATGCAGACCTAAAGGGAAATCAGAGACACCGTGCCCTCAGACAGGCACAGACACAAATGATTATTCTCACTTGACAGACCAACTGTACCGCTCTTTCCTTGTATTTCACTCCTGCCCCAGAGGGCTGGATCAGGAAAGAGACACTTGATAGCTGCTGGTTCCGTGGTTGAAATATTTGTAAAGTTAACGCATAATCTGAAAGCAGAAGCTAATAAATTATAGGGTGCTAATTGGAGCTGGAGTGGAGCTGTCAATCATGTTATCCTAAACACAGAGAGACCCTCATACCCTAAAAAGGCAAAGCAGCCTTTAGGAACAGCTTCCAGTTGTTTCCAGCCTTCCCCTGAACCCCGGCAGAAACTTCCAATCCAGGCAGAGCGGCCTCTGGCCGATTGAGCAGAGGTGATTCTGCTAATCCAAGCTCACTTTAAGAAGAGACACAGATTCTCTTTGAGGAGGAAAGAGTAAAGTATTTTTACTAAAAATATTAATGTTTAGAGAAACATCTATTGTTTACAGAAATATATAAATATAAATAAATATATATATATATATGAAACTTACTACAACACTTACTACTTTGGTAAAACATTACCCTTTATCTGGAGTTTTTCCCTTTAAAAAAACAAGTTTAACTCATTAAGCGAAAAATCTCAAGTTCTCCACAATTAGTGTCATATCTACCTCAAGTGAGAGTATCTCTATGAGTTTTCCAATAAACTCTTATGGAACAAAAGTCCCCCAGGACAAAAATAAGATGTCCAAATTTCCACTGGTTTCCTGGAACTCATTTACTTCCTCCTGAGAAAGCAGCACCAGCATATTTCTTATTCTTTTGTTTTGTTCTTATGAACTCCTAGTACTCTCTGGTTCTACTTATCTCCCACTGTTTCAGATGGCTAAAGTCATTTTGCTCAAACTATCCTCTTCTGTCATTATCATTTCCATTTCCTACCCAAACTGTATAAATCAATAAATATATAATTATTAAATATGAGAAAATTTAGGTTGAAGGTAAACTAAATTTTTGGAAGGCAAAACTAAAGAATTAAACATTTTGTATTCCTAATCAATATTTGTGTGATTCGCATGATCTAGTTACCATGTAGAAATTTTTACCAACATTTATTTATGGGATCTATGCTTTGGTCTCTATGTGTATTTACAACTAGTAAAATACTCTTATAATTTAGAAACTTCTTTAGAATACTTGAAATTAAAATAGTTCTCACTCAGGCAAAGCAAATCACATATCTTAAAATTTTAAACACACAATGGCTCAAAACAACAATTATAATAATGGGAAGGTCATAAGCTTATTTCTCTTCTGGTTAATTCTCACTGCTATAGCCTTCCCTTTTTTTTGGCAACTATGTTATCGGCCCTGTGCCAATAATGACCCTATCATGAAATGGGACGGAAAACAAAAATATGTATTTTGTTGTTGTTGCGGTTTAGTTTTACTATGTACAATCTTATTTCTTTTTTCTTCACCTACCACATTTTACTCAATGTGTAATGCATCCCACAAAATGATTGGATGTTTTTTCATCTAGTATCATATGACTTTTTTTTTATACTCTACCTGCTTTTCTATGGAGATATCTGAAATTTTAAGAACTACTGCCTAAAGGTTCTGTATTACTAGTGTTATCCCACCTCGCCTGGTGGAGTGTGAAATCCTGTTTTTACTCCAGGCAATTTCTCCTCCATATCCAGAAACTGATGGAAGGGCCCTGACACCACCAATTATTGTGAAAAACACACTCAAATTATTGAATTTTTTTTTATATTTTATTATGTGCAAGCCAATTTAAAAATAAAAGTTGGGCTGAGGTTTGGAATAAAAGTTAGAAAAGAAAAGAAAAACTATCTGGAAGCCTGCTGCAGTAAAGAGAATCCTCTCATTAAAAGGAGTGGGGAGCTCACCACTTTTAGTGGGAGCCAGTTAGGGTCAAATTGCATTTTCCTGCACTTGTTTCCCAAACATTGTGCTCAAGATATCACTTCAACAATTACCCTCTCTTCTTACTGCATCATCAGTCTGCCTTCTCTCCTGAATCATTCCCACTAATATAAAACAGGTTGCAATATTCCTGCCTTTACATAAACAAAAACAAAACAGAACAAAAACTCCCTTAAGCCCATCTCCTTCCAGTTATTTCTTAGTTCCCTTTAAATGACAAAACACCTGACATGAGTCATCTTCTCGCTCTCTCCATTTACTTATTCATTGTCCTTTTACCCACTCTAATGAAGCTTCCTCTACATATGCAACAGTCAAGGCCATCGGCTAGCTCCATACATCCATACAAATCTGAAGATCAGTTCTCACTAATTCTTTTACCTGTCTCATCAATAGAGTGATACACCAGTTAAGATTTTCTGATAAGCAGATTCCAAGACACATACCACATACTGGAGGCCTTATTAATATGTTCTAGCAAAGATACCACATCTGGCACAGCAACTATAATTGGAGCTCTATTTGATTTAACTCCTGTTATGCATATCACTCTCTAGGAGCCAGGCAGTTTCTGCAGGAACTCTGGTGAATTAAATAGCGATACAATAGAAGCCTTGAACCCTGCAGCCTTTAGATCTTTAATGATGGCGCTAACCACTGTCCCCCCCTAGGTTTCGACTTTTTATCTGACTTTGTTTTGACTCGGCTAGGGGAGAGAAACGAGGACAGCAGTTTCAGAGGTTTCCACTTAGCCTGACACCTTTAAGGAGAGAGAGAAAGGAGGATTGGATAGAAAATAGCTTTTGTTAAAACATTGTTTAATGCATAAAACTGTACTAATGCAAATGTTGTATATGCTCTTGGGCCTTTATAAAATTATAAAGTAAATTACATACAACCACAGAAAAATTAAAATGTAAAAAAATTTAAAAAGAAAAAAAGAAAAGAAAATAGCCTCAGATGGCAGTGCAATTCTGGGAAAGTCTCAGCTAGACTGAAAGGGAGTCCCCAAGTCAAAATGACCTGTTAGCGGTCAATAACGTCCACATCGGGCAGGAATGGTGCATTTCTGGTACTCCTCCGTATTCAGTCATTGGAGGGAAATGGAGTGAGGGAAGCATGACCTGACATAAATGTCACACTAGATGTGAAAGTACAGCAGCTGGAGGTGTCAATTAGCCGGGCTCCCTATAGCAGGTTCTCTTGAAAGATGATCTAAACAGCACACCTCCGTGTCCACTGCAGGAGACCACATAATTTATGGTCTGAATGAGATCACTTTTAAGTGTGAAAAGAATACTGGTAGTAATTAATCGAGGACAAAGGCATAAACTGGAACTATCCTGGACAAACTGGTACTTATGGCTGCCTTCCCTATCAATAATATTTGACACAGTTCATAATTTCGTCTTTCTTCAAACACATTTTTCACTTGGTTTCCAGGATTCTACTCTCTTGATCTTCATACTACTTTTCTGAGTCTTCCTTCTCAGTCTTTGCTAGTCTTTCCTTCGCTCCCTAACATCTAAACATGGAGTGACTCTGGCCTCGTGCTTAAATGTTCTCTCTTATATACATGAAGCCCTGGTTGAGTTGAGCCAGTCTCCTGGCTAGTCTCAGCCTTCTGTACAAACTGACAACTCTTGAACTTGAGGCGCTCTCCTTCATCCCTCTCCACCTGCACACTCAGCCTCTCCCCAGAGATGTCTAATAACCATCTCAAAGCGAACACATCCCAAACTGAACCTCTGCTTGCCACCCACCTCTCAACATGATCAGCTCTCCTGCAGTCTCCCACACCAGAGGAGGTGACAACTTCCATTCTTCCTACTGCTCAGGTTAACATCTTAAGCTTTCTTCTCTTGTACCCTCTATCGAATTCATCAGCAAAGCCTTCCAGAAACCTCAAAGTCAACCACTTTCATCACCTTCAGCAGTTTCCTCACCTTCACGGCCAAGCCATCATCATCTCTTGCCTGCTGGATCACAGCTCCTAATTATTTTTCCTGCTTCTACCTCTCAGCCCCACCGTACTCTCAGGTTTCTCTCCACACATCTGGAATGATCTTTTCAAAACCTAAGTCATGCTATATCTCTTGTTTGTTCAAAACTCTTCTGTGTCTTCTATCAAATGCAGGGAAAAGGCCAAAGTCCCCCTAAAGGCTTATAATGGCCTGCAGGATGTAACCACCACGCGCCTTTCTTTCAAGTCACTCCTGACCTTGGTGCTATTCCTTTCGCAAGCCAGGCATGCTTCCATTTCAGGGAGGGCTTTTGAATTTACTTTTCCCTCTATGATATATTCATATGACTACTATTTTATTTATTTCAGGTCTTTGCTAAGTATCTCTTTATCAAAGTGGCCTTCTCTGGCTATCTTACATAAAATAACAACTGCCCTCACTTTTTCTCCCTCTAGCATGTCTTATCCCCTGATTCATATTTCTATTAGCACTCAATATCCTCTGACATATCATATATATTTGTCACCTACATACATACATACATACATGTACAATAAAATAGATATTTATTAAGCACTTACTTATAGTAGGAATGTTCTAGATTATTGGTACTATGCTTAAAACGGACGAAAAACATAATTCTCTATATAACAACAAAAAAAGTTTGAATTTTTCAAAGATGAATGTGGAGAAGTTAGGATGAAGTCTAGTGCAGTTATGGGAGGTTGGCCCAGAATATGCATTCCAATTGTTTTCTATTGCAACTTTCCTTTTCTGTGAAGAATGGAAAGCTGAAACAAACATTTCTCCAATTTATGTTCAGCTGGTGATCCTCGTTTGATTCAGGTTCTATTTCGCAGGCAATCACGTGAGACTTGAAATTTGAACTGAGATAAATGGGATGTTGGACCTGTATTCTAACAAATATGACATAGTTCTAACAAATGTGACATAGTTCTAACAAATGTGACATAGTTCCGCAGCCACACTCTGTCTCTGAGGTTTGTTGATTTGGCAGAAACAGCTTGATTCTAGAAAAGGTGGTCTGATGTGGGACCCTGATGCTTCTTGATTTTGCCACATGAAGTTTCCTGATTGGAGCATAGCGATGTTGTTCCAGAACCAATAATTGCAGCTAATTTAGCAGACTGAGGCAGCCCTGTGTTCATATACATAAGAAGGGAGGTCTCCGGATTTGACAAGCAGCTTCCTGGTCACAGTAGGAGAAGCAGCCTGGTTCTGCAGTACAGACTTGAAAACAGATTCTGGAATTTCATCCTACAGATTTCTATTCAACCATCTCAATCATTCTACAAAGCCATCTGACATGCCGTAATAAATCCTTTTACTCAAATTGTCTAGAGTGGAATCTGTTCTCTGCCTCAGAATATTGACCAGTGTGAAACCTTAAGGAGAACATACTGAACACATAAAAGGATATTTTTAAAAGATATTTTTAAAGGTAAATCAAATAAAGGCACCTGGGTGGCTCATCAGTTAAGTGTCTGACTTTAGCTCAGGCCATGACCTCACGGTTTGTGAGTTGAGGCCCTGCATCAGGCTCTGTGCTGACAGCTCAGAGACTGGAGCCTGCTTCAGATTCTGTGTCTCCCTCTCTCTCGCGCTCTGCTCCTCCCCTGTTCATGCTCCGTCTCTCTCTCTCTCTCTCTCAAAAATAAATAAACATTAAACAATTTTTTAAAAAGTAAATCAAATAATTGAGTTGAATAATATTAATTGACCCTAATAGTAGGTCTCCCACTGTGACTTCTCTGTTTCACCCCAGCTATTTTCTGTTTCTTCCCTCTATTATTGTTTTCTGTTACCTTGCCATTCAGAGGAAAGGTAAAAGTAGACCATACAGTGTCAGCTATAATGTCAGCAAGGAAATGTTCTTTTGATATGTAATGTTTTTAATTTGAGTTTTTACTCTCCCCGATACGGTGTAAGATATCAATTCAAGTCAAACTTATTTCTGATTCTATCATCAAGTATACATTCTTAGATTTTTCTTTTATTAAAAAAAATCCTTACTGCTAAACTTGTCTCCTTTTTGTTCTCATTCCCTTTTTACTTTTGAAAAATTACACTGTTGGGAAAAAAAGACTTATTCAATTTCTTTAAACCCCTCCCCCTAAAATAGTTCACTATCTCTCCTGGTTCCTGACTCCTACCTCTTATAAACACCAGTCTTTTCTCTGTATCTATGAGCTTGAGTTTTCTCTCTCTGTCTTTTTCTTTTTTTAAGAGTTAACATACAAGAAAGATCATACAATATTTGTCTTTCTCTGTCTGATTTGATTCACTTAGCATAATGCCCTCAAGGTCAATTCATGTTATCATGAATGGCAAATGCTAGAACAATATTCCATTGTGCGCGCGTGCGAGCACACACACACACACACACACACATACACACATACATATATGTCACAAATTTTTTATCCATTCATCCATCAATGGACATTTAGGTTCTTTCCATATTTGGCTATTGTAAATAATGTTGCATTGAACAAGGCATACATATATCTTTTCCAATCAGTGTTTTTGTTTTCTTCTGATAAATACCCAGAAGAGAATTGCTGGATCAAATGGTAGTTCTGGTTTTAGTTTTTTTGAGGACCCTCCACACCTTTTTCCATAGGGGTTGTACCAACTTACATCCCCATCAACAGTGCATAAGGATCCCCTTTCTTCCACACCCTTGCCCACACTTGTTCTTGTCTTCGTGAGAATAGCCATTCTAACAAGTGTAAAGTGATATCTCATTGTGCTTTTTGATTTTCATTTCCCTGATGATGAATGATTTCCCATTTTTCCATGTGCCTGTTTGCCATCTATATATGTCTTCTTTGGAAAAATGTCTATTCAGATCTTCTGCCCATTTTTTCAAAGTTTTTATTTTAATTTCCATTAGTTAATATCCAGTGTTATATTAGTTTTATTATACTTTACTATACTACACTATATAGTTTACTATATATTTGTTTTAATATATATAATTTATATTATATTTATATGTATATATTTAATATATTATTTAATTTAATATATATATTGTGTACAATATTCAACAATTCCACACAGCACCCGGTGCTCATCATGACAAGTGCACTTCTTAGTCCCAATCACCTATTTCACCCATTCCCCCACCCCCTCTCCTCTGTTAACCATCAATTTGTTCTCTATAATTAAGAGTCTGTTTCTTGATTTGTCTCTCTCTTTTTACCCTTTGTTCATTTGTTTTGTTTCTTAAATTCCACATATGAGTGAAATACTTGCCTTTCTCTGACTTATTTTGCTTAGCATTATACCTTTTAGTTCCATCCACGTCATTGCAAATTCTTCTACCTATTTGTTTAAAATATTGTCTTTTAGCTATTGAGTTATATGAGTTCTTTGTATATTTTGGATATTAGCCCCTTATCAGATATATGACTTGCAATTATTTTCTCCAGTTCAATGGGTTGTCTTTTCATTTTGTTGATGGGTTCCTTTTTTTGTCCAGGAGCTTTATACTTTCATGTATTTCCATTTGTTTATTTTTGCTTTTGTTGCTTTTGCTTTTGGTGTCAGATTCAAAAAGTTATCATCAAGTCCTATGTCAAGGAGCTTACTGCCTACATTTTCTTCCAGGAGTTTTATGGTTTCATGTCTTATATTCAAGTCTCTAATCCATTTTTCTGTACAATGTGAGAGAGTGGTCAAGTTCCATTCTTTTGCGTGTGGCTGTCCAATTTTCCTAACACCATTTATTGAAGAGACTGTCCTTTCTCCATTGTACATTCTTGAGTTCTTAGTCATCAATTAATCAACCATATATATGTGTCTCTCTGTTCTGTTCCATTGATCTATGTGTCTGGTTTTGTGCCAATATCATGCTGTTTTAATTACTATAGCTTTGTGATATAGTTTTACTGTGTGAAAGTAAGACACATGATGCCTCCAGCTTTGTTCTTTTTTAAGATTTCTTTCGCTATTCGGGGTTCTGTGGTTTCACACAAATTTTAGAGTTGCTTATTCTGTAAAAAATACCATTGGAATTTTAGTAAGGATTGCAATTGAGTCTGTATATTGCTTTGGGTAATATGGTTATTTTTAATAATATTAATTCTTCCAATCCATAAATACAGAATACTTTTCCATTTATTTATGTCTTCTTCAATTTGTTTCACTACTGTCTTGTTTTAAATATACAGATCTTTCACCACCTTGGCTAAATGTATACCTAGGTATCTTATTCTTTTTGATGCAATTGTAAATGGGATTTACTTAATTTCTCTTCATGATAGTTTATTAGTGTAAAAAAACACAACAGATTTTGTGTAGTGATTTTTGTCTCCTGCAACATTACTGAATTTGTTTATTAGTTCTAGCAGTATTTTGATAGAGTATTTAATGTTTTCTATATATAATATCATGTCATTTGCAAACAGTGACAGTTTTACTTCTGTCTTCCCAATTTGGGTGACTTTTATTTCTTTTACTTGCCTAATTGCTCTGGCTAGCACATCCAATACTAGGTTGAACAAAAGTGGTGAGAGTGGACATCCTTGTCTTATTTTTGACCTTAGAGGAAAAGCTTTTAGCTTTTCACCATTGAGTATGATGTTAGCTGTGGGCTGGTTATAAGTAGCTTTTATTATGTTCAGGTACATTCCCTCCACACTCACTTTGTTGTGAGTTTTTATCATAAATGGATGTCAAATTTTGTCAAATGTTTTTTTCTGCATCTATTGAGATGATTATATGATCTTTATCCTTCATTCTCTTAATATTGTGTGTCACATTGACTGCTTTGTGGGTATTGAAACATCCTTGGATCTCTGGAATAAATTCCACTTGATCATGGTTTAAGACACTTCTAGCATATTGTCATACATATTTTTGTTTATTCATTTTGTCTTCTTCCACACCTAGAATGCTAGAACATAGCCTCCATCAAGACAGAGACTTTTCTTTGTTTATTACTCTATTCCTAGTGCCTGTAACAAAGCTTGTGGTATGTAAGCACTCAAAAAATATTGAATGTGGGACGCCTGGGTGGCTCAGTCGATTAAGCATTAACTCTTGGTTTCGTTCAGGTCATGATCTCACGGTTTCATGAGTTTGAGCCCTGTGTCAGTCTCTACACTGGCAGCACAGAGCCTGCTTGGGATTCTCTCCCCCTATCTCCCTCTCTCCCTTCCCCACTTGTGCTGCCTCTGTCTGTCTCAAATAAATTAATAAACTTTAAAAAATATTGAATGAATCGGTAGATCTACAAAGGAGCAATAAACCAAGCATATCCATCCTAAGAGATTTTATGCAACCATTAGAAACATTTACAAAAAAAAAATGTAAGGGGGAAAGCATATATAGTCATGTTAAATGAAAAACAAAAACAAAAACAGAAGAGAGAGAACAACTACTCCAGCCAAGAACATAAGCTCACATTGGGGAAGGAAACAAAACAAGCTGAAAGGAAATACCCTAAAATATCTATAGTAGGGTTTGGGTGGTATATTTTGGCCCCTTGATTCTTCTGCTGATTGTGAAGAAGCCTGGAAGGACTGGGATAGGTCATCTGGTTCAGGTACCCTGTGGCCCTGATCAACTAACTATAAAAAGCAAAATTAGATGGGCTTTTTTTTTTTTTTTTACTGAGAAAAGAAGGTCAAAGAGAAGTCAAGAGCACCTTAACATTTGTTCCACACTCATAAGGGCCATTATGAGAGTAACAGGTGGGTTTGAGGCAGGGAAGAAAGTGATAGTGGTAAAATAAATTTTTGCCTCCTTTAACGTATGTTCACTATCATTTCAAGGGCTTCCAGAATTTCAGGTCATGTCTAGGTCTGATATGAACCACAAAGCAGTCTTCTAACTTTTATATTCTATCTAGATCTTAGGAGATGACTCAGGATCAAAAGAATCCTCTTGAGTCCCATTGGTATTAGACCAATTTTCTGGCATCCTTTCTAAAAGCTACAAGTAAAGACCTGTTATAAAATGTGCTGTGAAAGGATGATGAGAAAATCAACCAATTAATCCATTAAACATGAACACCTATTTTGGCTTAGAGATGATACAAAAGGTTAAAAGATATCACCTTGACTTCAGAGAGCTTGCAATTTATTCAAGTTGATAAGGTACATAGAAATTGGATGGAAATAAATGTAGTTGCTTCTAAATGAGATGTAAAGACAAGAAGGACAACAGTAATTCTGAGAAGGAAGAAGAGAATGAGTTAGGGACAAGCCCTTCCTAAAACTTGGCATATGAGCTGATCCTATCTGACGTCTGGGATTTAGACAAGAAGAAAATAGGTAAGACATTCCATTAGGCCAGGCAAAACCAGTATGGGTAAACAACAGAGAGTGCATCTGGGCCCAGGGACAGGCTCTTTTCTCAAGGGTGTTTTAAGTAAAGCATTTTCATCAGAATTATATCAACATATTAATTTTATCTAGGTAAATCTTTGTTCAGTTGGCCATGTCAAATCGTTAACAATATTTAATTCTTTTCTTTTTTTGTACCTGTTAATCCCCTTCATCTATTTCACCTATCTGTCTGCCCCTTCCCCTCTGGTGGCCACTAGTTTGTTCTCTCTATTTATAAGTTTATTTTTCTCTGTTGTATTTTGCTGTTGTTGTTTGTAAACAATATTTTTCATTTGCAACTTACTTTTCCTTATGAATTATTTCTTTTCCTTGAACAACTTAAAATGAAGGTAAGACTTGGTTCCTGGGTGGCTCAGTCAGTTAAGCATCTGACTCTTGATTTTGGCTCAGGTCATGATCTCACAGTTCGTGAATTCGAGCCCCTCCATTGGGCTCCAGGCTGACAGTGTGGAGCCTGCTCCCTCTCTCTCTGCCCCTCCCCTGCTCATTCTCTCTCTCTCAAAGAAATAAATTTAAATAAATAAATCAATAAAACACAGGTAAGATGGATGGGCGGGCCTAGGGGGTATCATGCTAAGTGAAATAAGAGAGAGAAAGACAAATAGCATATGATTTCACTTATACATAGAATCTAAAAGACAAAACAAATGAACAAACAAAACAGAAACAGAAACAGATACATAGAGTAAACAAACTTAGTTATCAGTGGAAGCAGGTGAAATAAGTAAAGGGGATTAAGAGGTACAAACTAGTAGTTATAAAGTAAATAAGTCATGGGGATGTAATGTACATAGGGAATATAGTCAATAATATTGTAATAACTTTGTATGTCAACAGATGGTAACTGGACTTATTGTGGGAATCATTTTAAAAATATTGACTCTTCATGACATGTGACTAACTCTAACAGATTATTTTATGCCAATTATGCTTCAATAAGAAAAGAAAAACAAATAAACTAAAATGAAAGTTAGATATATTGATTGACTTTTGTATTATTGTATTTTGTTTCTACCAATTATGCCTTTTGCCTTTGGAGCTATTATTTTTTCCAAGTCATATTTTGCAGATAAAATATTTATCACTAAGATTTTATTTCTCCCATTAATTTTTAGTGGAGAATAATTTTAACAAGTACTATTTTTAGCCATTGCCAATTTCTCCCTCTTGATTACAAAGTCTAATATTTCCAGAATTAACTTACATAGTTTTCAATATTACCACTTGTATTTTATCACTTTTATCTGTATAAATTTAACCCGGAGATTCCAGCCACTATTTTAGTTTGCATTATATATTTCTGTCAATATTATTTATCACAAATTATTAAAAAATCCACTAGTTTACATTTATATCCTAGCTGAAACATGATATTTTATGGGCTCTTCCCCTCAGATATTCTATAACTTTCTCTGTTGTCCAAACTGTGATGCACATGGACAGAAAATCCAATTCTTTAGACACTTCTGATTTCTTTGTGTCTTCCAAAATAAAGGTCCATGCCACTGGCAGAGCACATGCACTGTTGCTGCAAGCAACAGAAACAGACTCTGGCTGATTTAGAAGAAAAGCATTTATTAAAAGGATATGAGGGTAACTCACAGAATCCCTGGGGAGGGCTTGAGAGCCAGCCGGGAGCCAGGAGCACTGGCTCAAAGCAGACAGCAGAGCCAGTCTGATCTGGCCACTCCATCTGCTAGGGGCCTCAGGTTCCACATTTGCTCTGCAGACTCTCCTGGCCCTGGACACCGGTTGCCAGAGTCAGACCAACTGCAGTTGCCACCACCCACCACCAGGGAAGACTCACTGTGGTCCCTGTTTCTTTGCTTCCTTACCTCTCAATTTTAGAAGCCAGTGGTGGGTGTGTCTGAGTGGTGGGGGTCACATGCCTGCCTTCTTGCTGTAAGAGATCTTGGGGAAGCAAATGGAACGTAGCTCCCACCCAGAAGATAAGGTAGAGGAATTTCCCAACATGGGAAGGGGCATCACATGCTGGACTATCAAAAAAGAATGATAAATGTCCATTAGAACATCAGAAGATTAGACAGAAAATATCTTGCCCCGTTCAGTGGAATACAGATGTAGCAGAAGCCACAGATTCTGGACCTTTACTTGGGGGCTGTTTGCCACAGAACTTCCCTGTGTTCCTCACCACATAGCCAAACATCCGTGCAGCTTCTCAGGCAGTAAGCAACGAACTAAATTATCCAAGATGGAAATGGATATGCGATCCTCTTCCAGGAGTAATTTTTAGCAAATTTTATAATCACAGTGTTTTCTATACCTAGCAAACATCCTGTATACTACAACAGAATAATAACATAAAGAATGCTTTCATTAGTATTGCTGCTAGAGTACTTGAAGCATTCAGATTTAAATGGGTAGCTGCGAAGAAGAAGAAGAAGAAGAAGAAGAAGAAGAAGAAGAAGAAGAAGAAGGAGGAGGAGGAGGAGGAGGAGGAGGAGGAGGAGGAGGAGGAGAAGAAGGAGGAGGAGGAGAAGAAAAAGAGAGAAGAAGAAGAAAGGAAGAAAGAAAGAGCAAAAAAGAAAAGATTGGCTTTAAATCAGTGTTTCTCTGAAGAAATTTTTTTAATAGTTCTCATTTCGATATTTATTATTTCACGTAGTTTTAAAAATCACAGAGCTTAAATTAACATCATATTATCATTAATATTTAATTTTAAGTATAATTGATACTAAATGTAATCTTAAGTATTTTATGGGGAAGATAGATGTGGCAAATAAAAACGATCTCAATATTAGCTAATTTCCATAGCAGCACACAATCACAGAGCTATTTTCATACGACTCAAAGTCCGTGGAATGCTAAGCTTTAGGATTTAGAACGATCTTCATGGTCCTGTTTTCAATATGATTGAAGCTGCTGTTCCAAGCTTCCAAAATACAAAGTATTTTAGAGTAGTCATTAAAGACAATATTTTACAGTAATAGCTTTCCAGATGATTTCTCATGTCCTAGATGTTGGTTCCTTCTCTATGTGTAGAATTATTTAGTCATTTCCTCACGGGTATACATAAATCCCTTTGGGATAATCTGTAGTTCAGTCATTCCCCTGAGCACGTTCTTCATTCTCCTCCTTCAGGTCCCTGAACAGAGCTGTTTTGTGTCTCACCATCTAACCAAGAGGCTCCCGGTGCAGTGCAGACTGAAGGGCGGGCAATGGACTAAGGGACCTCAGGGGAGAATGGGAGCAGTTTCCTTCCAGATTCTTGAGTCTTCCTAAGCTTTCCAAATGTTCAGTGCTTCACTTCAGGATTCTGCTGAAGGGTAGGCAGTTGTTATGGGGATTGCCACAATTGAAATCAAAGGGCCCTTGGAACTTTGCGATGTTAATTTGGAGTCACAGACTACCACAACATCTATAGTCTATCGTTCTACTAGGGTTTTCTTTCAGTAACTACTTAATGGGAGTGTTTATCTCAACCCTGCATTTCCCAAACAGAGCTATTAATCAGACCCACTGTGAGTGAGACAGGCATAGTTCAGGCCTTCAGGCTTGCCAGCAGGGCAGTAAGCCACTTGTTTTTCTTGGCAGATATCTTTGTCTGCATGTGGTTCCTTCTCTTCTTTCCTCAGACCACAAGATTCAGATTCCTTGGAGCCTAGAGGACCCTCAGAATTTTCTTCACCTTGACTACACTCTGTAGCAAGTACCATATAGTTTAGCCCTTCTTGGTTTTTGGTTTCCATTAAAGCAACTGGCATAACATCACCTGAACTCAAACAGACCACACTGCCATCTTCATCTGTGAAAAAAAAAATGTAAAAGTTATGCTGGTATCTTTGACTTCCTGTATCTGTAATATACAGGCTGTACAAGAATTATAACAATGCCAACCTTACACATTGGCTCAGAAAACATTTATGAGGACCACCAAGAGAATACAAAAATAAACAAAACATGCTCCTTGTCCTTGAGGCTATTAGAGTCTCGCAGAGGAGCAGAAACACTACTATAGATGACGAGGTATGCTGTATATAATAAAGGAATATGTAAAAGGTGGTGAGAGCACAGAGATGATAACTCTGCCAAACTGAAAAGGTCACAGCCTCGGTGATAGCAATTAAGTGCCCTTACATTGGCCCTTTCTGTCTGAAGCACTTAATTTTCATTCCACGTTTTAATCCCCCTTTAAAGATTGTGTAACTTAATCATTTATTAAGATGATATTTATTGGACGCCTACCACATGCCAGGCTGTGTTCTAGGTATTGATGAGGCAAGAATGGAAAAAACAAAGTTGTCCCTCTTTGGGGTTTACATTCTGATGGGAGAGAGACAGACAATAAACTAACAGACAACTAAGTCTATGTCAGGGTGTGATGAGTACTATGAAGGAAAATTTGGAAGAAAAACAGAGCAAGAAAATAATGGTGGGGGTGAAGGGGGCTGCTATTTTAGATGAAATGTCAGCCAAGTCCTCTCTAACGAGGTAAAATTCAAGTAGATACCTGAATTAAGTGAGACAGTTGGACACGTGGACATCTGAGGGAGAACATTCAAGGAAAAGAGAACAGAAAGAGCACATCATGTATGGATCGATATGGCTGGTCCCCCTCAACGATCTCCCTGGGACAAGCTGCATTAATACTAATTAGCAAATAAATAAACTAGCATGCTTATGACCTCATAAGGCTGATAGGGAATGGATAGGTCTGGCAAGTTTTGATGACAGAGTTGAGGGAGAAGGAAAATGACATGAAATATAATAGTGATTATTATTGTTGTTGTTAACATAGAGTATGTACTACGTACCAGGCACTGTTCTGAACTATATACATATATTAACTCATTCTTCTATTAAGTAAATGCTAGTATTATCCTCACTTAACGGTTGAGGAAACTGAGGCACAGAGGGGTGAAATAATTTGCCCAAGGTCACACAGCTGTAATTTGAACCCAGACTATGTCCCCATATTCACCCTCCCCAGTGGCAGCCGTGCTCTGTGAGAAGGAGCTAGGTGGGTGGGCAGTCTGCCCCATAGGAGTTTGAAAGTCACAGATTCTGGACATGCATGTGTGTGGGGTCAGGGTGGAGCAGAAAAATGGGCAGCCAGAAGCTAATTGACCTTCTTCACAATTATGTTCATCTTATTTTGTCTTTCTTTACTTAAAGACTGATCTTGGGGCACCTGGGTGGCTTAGTCGGTTAAGTGTCCGACTTTCGCTTAGGTCATGATCTCGCGGTTCGTGGGTTCGGGCCCCGTGTCGGGCTCTGTGCTGACTGGCAGCTCAGAGCCTGGAGCCTGTTTCAGTCTGTGCCTCCCTCTCTCTCTGACCCTCCCCTGCTCACGCTGTCTCTCTCTCTCTCCTAAAAATAAATAAAAACACTAAAAAAAAAATTTAAAAAAAAATAAATAAATAAAAAATAAAAATAAATAAAAAAAAAAAGACTGATCTTTTTACATAGAAAAGTGCAAGCATTCTTGCTGAAACCTAACAGCAGAGCTTCTGAAACATTTCACAAGATTCTAGGTAATCAAAAGGGATAAATACACAATCTAAACATAAATATATAAATGAGTGTTGTGGGGATGGTTTTTTTGATCAATGATTTTCAACTGCTGAGTGTTACTACCTAGATGAAAAATTTATGAACAGAAATATTACTGTTCTTGGGGATGCCTGGGTGGCTCAGTGGGTTAAGCATCTGACTTCAGCTCAGGTCATGATCTCACAGATCATGAGTTTGAGCCCTGCGTCAGGCTCTATGCTGACAACTCAGAGCCTGGAGCTCACTTTGGATTCTGTGTCTCCCTTTCTCCCTCGGCCACCTTCCCCTGCTATTATCTCTCTCTCTCAAAAATAACTATTATATTTTTTTATAAAGAAATATTACTGCTATTTCAGAACATATCATATTTTACAAATCTGAAACATTTCAGGCCATAGATGATGCTCCTTCCTTTGTCCTCATCCTCCTTCCCTCAAGAGAGCATCCAGGAGGGTGACCAATTTCAAAAGACTAAGGCAGGCACCATTGTACCTACTTTTTGCCAACGGAATTTATTGGATCTACCTATTTTTCAAGTTCCAAATCTGATCTACAAAGCTCATTTTATTGTAAGAGCATATGACCTCTGTCCCTGCTCTGTCTTACTAGGTGCACCTTTCTTTTGCAGGTCTTCCCACATGGCTGAAGGACACGATGGGTGAGCTACAGACCCACAGACATGACACATCATCTCATGTTCCTTCATCGTTCAGACATCATTATAGCATATTTCAAACCACATGGATCATCACATAGTGTAATAAAATATCTCTCCCACAGAAATAACTTTATCAGATGCCAAGTTTTGTTAATGCTTAAGCTTAATATCTATAGAAGCATCCTACTGTTATGATTATGGTCAATAAGTACTAAGAGCCACCGAGAAACTCATAAGAATAATTTCTTATATATGATAATAGCAATCAAAACTATCAAAAGAAATAAAAGATTTTACTCTAAATAGTCCAGTGACCGAGATTGAGGAATTTGGATGTTCCTAAAGGGCTTAAAGAAATTAGGCTAAAGGAAAGTTAGAAAATTTCAAAACTAAAACTATGATATATAGGTCTAGCTGCTTATGCTATCAGATGCTTCATTTTTATACGTTTAGTTCATTAAATAACATACTGGGAAGCTTTCTACTCATACATGATTTAAATTCTTTTTTTGCCTCTTGCTGAGTTATTTGAAAAAAATTTTTATATAAGGCAAATAAATTTTTTTACAAATTCTGGCACCGTGTGTCCAAGAAAAATCATTAGCTAAGTACTCCATTGGTTTATAGTCCTTAGAGCAATATTTAGTAACTTGACCCTGGCAAGCTTTCAGCAATTAGTACATCTTATTGCATAAAGAACTTATGAGAGATGGTGGGGAGGAGGGTGTTTTGTTTGTTTATTTTTGTTGAAAGCGAAATAGAAAGCCTGCAGTTCAGACCTTAAAGCAGAGATCCTGAACAAAGATAGCATGTGCTCAGCAACTCTTTCTTTAAGAGGAAAATATTAAAATAAAGACTTCCAAGCAAGACAGGGTATTTACAGACGAGACATATGCCTGCTGACTGGCTATGTTTAGAACAGCAGAGGAGCATTTAGATTTGTTTCCTGTAGAACTCTCTGGGACTGATGAGGTGATGTTTACAAAAATGTCTGGATGAAGTCACCGGGATATTTTTACTAGATGGCCAGATACGTTACTAATCTTCTCTCTCTATCCCCTCTCTACTCCATTAGGTCAGTAGGACCATAGGATAGGCATGGTATTATTGTTCCCTGTAATCCTAATACCCCACCCCCTTTTTTCAAAAAAGTCTTTCCAATGGCTTTCTTATTTTCTTATGTATCTCCAATAATAACAGTCAAGACAGACGACATCTTCCTGCTTTGCTAAATATGCCCAGCAGTCAGCAGAGCAGTAAACTATTATTAAACACATTCTCTCTTATTAAAAAGGTAATTAGGTTTAGGCTTCCCTTGAAGGGATGTTTTGTGATTTCTATCCTTTGCAAATATGCAAACTCTGCCTGTCAGCCTATTTCTTCTCTCTCTGCCCCTTTTGCTCAGTTGCATCTCCACAATCAAAAACTTTGTGATTCCCATAATCCTTTTCATTTCTTTACCTTCAGTACTTACATTCATTGTCAATAACAGAACAAGAATTTCTTTTCTACTAAAATGCAATTTCTGTCATGGCACAGAATTGCTTGTTTCTGGCTAAATTATCAAAGTTTGATTATATTCCCTGTTAAACTCTTCCTGCTTCACTATTCTGCATGTTTGTCTGCTACTCTATTTTTTGAATATTACTTAAAATTTTAATTCACTCTGCCAATAATAATTGGCACCTAAATAACCAGGACAAACTGGTGTATCTTTTCTAGCAAGCCATAAGTAATAAGTTCTTTCACTATACCTGGCTACACAGCACACTACTGATTACAAACTGGGGGAAGGGAAATTACCACAGCCATGTCTCTGTGAAGGCTTAGAGCAAAGGTTCTAGAATAGAAGCCATACTCCAACCCCACCTCAGCAGTATAACCATTGGCAAGTTGCTAAACCTCAGTCTTCTCATCTGTAAGATGGTGATATAATAATACCATTTCATAAGGCTATTGTGAGGATTTAATGAATTAACCCATATAGCACAGTGAAAGACACATTAAAAAGTACTAAAAGGGGCAGCCTGGGTGGCTCAGTAGGTTAAGTGTCCGACCGCGGCTCAGGTCCTGATTTCACATTTTGTCGGTTCGAGCTCTGCATTGGGCTCTGTGCTGACAGCTCAGAGTCTGGAGCCTCCTTCCGATTCTGTGTCTCCCTCTCTCTCTGACCCTCCCCTGCTCATGCTCTGTCTTTCTCTCTGTCTCAAAAATAAATAAACATTAAAAAATTTTTAAATAAAAATAAAATAAAAAGTACTAAAATAAGATTAGCTAATATGATGATTAAAAGCCACTCACAAAAAGAATTTTGTTCTATGTATTTAATGTGAGGATTGTTTGCTACTTATCTCAGCCTCACAAGTGAACTAAGTAATGCAACAGAGTAAAAAGATCTTAAGTGTTCATAGAGACTTCTGGTAGAGGCACAGGTAAAGCTCAGCTCTCAGGCCCTCCTAAACCTGTTATGGCAGCCTCTGTGATTTTCACAGACTATCTTCACACATTAGAAGGGAAGGATTCCATGAATAAAGAGTGAAATTTTAAAATACAAGTCAACTGTAAAATCCTTACAAATACTGCAGTATTTGACCACTGCCTCCTTCATGAGGCTTTCTCTTTCAGATTTGACGATACTCTCTTACGACCTTCCTATCTTCTTATGGCTTCTTTCTGTCCACTATCTTTCTTTGTCATTCCCTAATATATTGGCTGTTCCTAGGTCCCATCTACCATTCACTTCTCTTCTTATTTTATACACCTAAGTTGAATGACCTCATCTATACCCTTGACTTTAACTACCTGTATTTACAGGACAGACCTTTCAGCTGAATACTAGGCTTCTTCACTTATCCCACAGTCAAATTAAAACAAACATGTGCAAAGCTACTCTTCCTCCTAAGCCCCTCGTCTTTGGGAAGAGCACTACTTTGTACCTACTTTCACAAATCACTGGGATTCACCATTGTCTCATCTCTCTCTGTCACTCAGTTAGATGCCAAGTACTACAACATCTACCTCTGAGCTTCATTTCCTCCTCTCTACACTTATTACCATTCATTAACTCAGCTTCTATTAATTTTCATTTTTTTACCTGATTGTTTATATATGACCCATATCCCTCCAATTTCATCACTTGCCATTTCCCACCCTTGTGTGTGATAAATTACATGCAGTTTTGGGAATACCCTCTATTCACTATTATCCCTTGCCTTTTTACATACTGTTTCTTCCACCGTGAAATATTATTTCCCTGCAAAATTCAGCTTTTATTGACTCTCTGACACACGATATGGATTTGGCATCCTTTCTCTGGACTCACACAGAACATGGATTCCCTCTCAATGGCAATAGAGAATGCTTCCTGGCTCTGCAGAAGATTTAGCATAAAGTCATCCGCTCCCCAAATCCTTACATATCAGCTCACTTATAAGAAAATAAAAATAGTATAAAGCTGACTAGAGAATCTATATCCCACTCATTCCTTTAGATTACATAAATTTTATCTCTAAATCCAGCCAATACATGTATAAACATATATAAATGAACATTTCTGTCAACGGTTCCATATGCCTATAAAATATCTAAAAGCATATAACCAAATTGTTAACTATGGCAGTACTGGAGAGTAAGAATAGGGAGGAAGTAGCAGACTTTGCTGTTCATACTGTTTAGATAGTTTTGTATGGTTTTTAGCAATAAACATAAATTACTTTCATAACAGAGATCTTTAAAATATAAATACAGTTATATAATAATATAGCAAGAGCGGTTACTATGATTAATTATCAGAAAAATTCAAAGGAAAACTGGAAAGGAATCAGGGGTAATTTTTCCGATTGACATAAAATAACATAGAATTTATTTTTCAGCCTTTAAAAGATAATAATTGTGCTTAATTTTATAAAGTCTACGAAAAAGATATTCACAAACAAATTCGAATCAGAGTCTTATCAGTTAAGTGTTGCTTACAGAAATAAGAGCAGTGATCAAGTTGTGAAGTCACCACAAATAAGAACCAGGCCAAGCAAGAGCAGATTCAAATGGCTTCAGCAAAACTCTAGGGATAGACACCGTCTTATGACAAGGAAAGCCCATAAAAGCAGCGCTATTAAACTTTACTCACAAAATTGAAGAAACTGACTCTAAAGTTTCTCAAGGGAAAGAAAAACTCTTGCCTCCTTTTGTTTTTTCTTAAACCCAATGGAACACATTAAACTTAGGTGCTTAACACTATGCCTTGCAACAAGTCAATAAGTATCTGTGGATATACTTTTTTCTTATCAAAATTTCATTTAGAAATATACACTAAGTACAAGCTGAGAAAATGAGAAGGACTTAATAGTGTCTAGAACGGCTTACAATCTGTCTTTCCTTATCCTGTGTGATCGTCACACAGGTACGTATATGTGCAGAAACCCCCAAAAGGTGGGGTTGTTGCTGCAGTTGTAACCCCTCAGGACTAGGTCACTGGCACTCAGAATTAGCTGAGTTCCGTGATGAGACTGCAGGTGGAGCCGATGTGAGACTATCAAAAAGGCTCGGTGGACGAGGGTTAAGGCGCATGCTCCAGACAAGCACAGCCCTTTCCGGTCTGTCGCTTGGCTATTAATGCTAAAGAAGCCAATGATCAGTTTTATTTCCACGCATGTCATGGATCCTCGTTTACCCCAAATAGGTATTCAGAAACACGGCATCCAAGACAAGTAGATGTCCACCCTGTGCTTCTTATTCTTCCCTACTTATTAGTCAGGTGCATCACCCCAGCGAAGGTGTCATGCCCCATTCCACAACAATGGTCAGCCTCCTGTAGTCAGTCACTGCAAACCTTAAGAGGCCTGATTTCTGAGAAATTCCTGACTCGTGGTCCATCTTGCCAGCTGTATTTTTATTTTTTAATGTTTATTTATTTTTGAGAGACAGAGCAGCAGAGAAAGATAGGGAGACACAGAATCCGAAGCAGGCTCCAGGCTCGGAGCTGTCAGCACAGAGCCCTATGTGGGGCTTGAGTCCACGAACCGTGAGATCATGACCTGAGCCGAAGCCGGACGCTTAACCGACTGAGCCACCCAGGTGCCCCTTGCCAGCTTTATTTTTAAGCAAAAATGTCTGTATTCACAAAGGGCCCTGTAAACGTTTAGTAGCTGGAAGTTCTAGAGCAGCTGGAGAGGATCATCTGAAAATTCAGTGTCCCATAGCCCAGTGCACAAAGGTATGATAAATCTAATTTTGAAAATGAATTAAGTGACTACTGCATTTTAATTCCATTTTGTACTTTTCATTGAACTAAAAAAGGTTAGTCTATCACAGTTGAATGATTCCAGAAGATTGCTGCCTTACTTACCAAATTCCTAAAGTTGTGGGATCAGACTAGACCTTCACAAGGCATGAGCCACTACAATGATCCTAGCAAAATTCCCAAGCCAAGGATTAGACATCTACGCAGCAACATGGATGGGCTCTTAAACACATAGCGCTCAATGAAAGAGAGAAGAAGCTTTACAAACACAGTAGCATATGTGCACACAAAACAACACATTTTGCAGCAAAACATACAAATGAAAAGATACACATTAAAGACACTAGAACGGTTCCTGGCAAGAGGAGGGAGGAGCTACAGCAGGAGAAGAATATGGAGATAAAGGGACTAAACAAACAAACAGGAGAGAAGCCCTGCACAGACCCATGATCATGAGATACCACCAACTAACAGTCTGTAATTAACTCAAGGTGAATTACTGGTATGAGGGTGAAAAACTCGTATGAGGAGTGGAGGGGAATGAAAACAGATCTCACGAAAACATAGTCTAATATGTTCACTCTCCTCCTTACTATCTTAGATTATAAATCCAGGGGCCACGTCACTATTCTTTTTTTTTTTTTTAATTTAGTGCACAAATCAAAACAATTTCCAGGGGCAATTTCCAGGGTGGCTTAGTCGGTTCAGTCTCTAATTCTTGATTTTGGCTCAGGTCATGGTACCAGGGTCATGGGATCTAGCCCTGCCTCTGGCTCTGCACTGAGCAGATCCTCTCTTTCTCTCTCCGTCTGTCTCTCTCTCTCTTCTTCCCTCTCTCCTTCTGCCCCTCCCCACACATGCATGCATGCGTGTGCATTGCCACGCTCTAAAAAAATTTTTTAAGAAAAAAAAATCATAATAATTTCCAAAGAGGAGTACAACGAATACATGGTACCAGTATATTATTTTTCTTACCATAAAATGTCTTCTAGGTATACCCCATTTTAATCTATTCAATTCAGACTAGGGAGAAAACCAGAAAATTCTGAGAAAGAATCAAACTTACCTTCAAAGCCCTCATTTATGACTCCACTGGGATCTGCTTCTTCTCTGCATTGAGAAAAACTATTTATGGAAACATTTTTGAATAACTGAAGCTGGTCTTGTATTTTGTGGAAAGTAGGTCTTTGGTCAGGTTCTTGAGCCCAGCACTGGGTCAACAGATTCCATCTGGATACACAGGCAAAGACACAAAAGTAAATGGTGATTGGAGATTACTAGACAACCAGTACTGATAACCCAGGTAAGGTTATTTTAGAAGGCAACAAATTTGAGTTATTGCCCTTTTTTCATAATTAGTATAAATAAGCCAGAACAAAATCTTTGGTTTCAGCTGATAGTGCCTTCCAATATTACAACTGTTGTTAGATAACACCTTTTTTATTTCAAAAAGCTATTATTTTTAAATAGATGAATAGATGGTTGGAAAATGATTGCTCAAAACATAAAGGCACTAACAGCTATAGAAATTACTAAAAATATGAATGGGTTGCCTAATGGCTCAGTCGGTAAAGCGTCCCACTTTAGCTCAGGTCATGGTTTCATGGCTTGTGAGTTTGAGCCCCACATTGGGCTCTGTACTGAAAGCTTAGAGCCTGGTGCCTCCTTCCAATTCTGTGTCTCCCCTCTCGCTCAGCCCCCTGCTCCCCCCTGCTCATGCTCATGCTCATGCTCTGTCTCTCTCTGTCTCTCTCTCTCTCTCTCAAGAATAAATAAAACAGTTTTTAAAAATTAAAAAAAAGAAATTACTAAGAATATGAAGACTTCACATTCACACACTGATATCTAAAACAAAATCTAAGATTACGCTAAACCACATAGATCTTTAGCAGCAGAACCCGAGATAGAAACCACATTCAGTTCTAATGCTTTTAACTCCTCATTACACTCATTACACTGTCAAGTTAAGTAAGAGTGGTTTCCTCAGATGTTAGTAGCTGGTTTATTAAACATTATTTTTTCCTTAACAGTTGTCTAAGAAATGTCTGTGTAACACTCTTAACTGTGTTAATTCATTCAGCAAAGATTTGTTGGAAACATATTAAATGCTAGTAATATATACAGAGCTAGGGATAGTGGCTCCCGTCCTCTTAGAAATACATATAGTAAATGTAAGAAGGTGACAAAAATTTATCTCACTACAAATCATGTGAGCAGGAAAAAAATGTAGCTCTCTTATATTGTCTGCTAATAATTAGGTCTTTCTTAGAGCCCCCACCTTGAAGGAAAAAAAATTAACTCCATTAAGTACAATGGTGTTTAAAACCTGGTGCAATTCAATATTTTAAACAATCTTTTAACATAATGCTCCATCTTTTCTGGATAATAACTCAATCTGTAGTTTTAGGCTATTCCTACCCCCTCTGTCTTCTTCAAGATGTTGGCAGGATATATGTTGGGTGAAAGTCTTATATGACTTATGATGACACAGTGAAAAATCCGTTGGACTCCACTTTGCCTTACAGATCTTTGCTAGTCTCAGAATAGAATGATTAGGAATTCAATAAGGGGTAACCAGTCTGGTCCATTCTGTAGGCATCAGCTGCTATCTGCAATCTCTGATTTCTTTACCTTTTCTTTGTATCCTCCCTCCTTCCCACCCCCCACTGAACTGGTCTTCCCTTTTCTGTTTCTAGCCATAACCATCTCAGAGACTGCACCATGTCCTGTACATGCTGACAAGGCCCAGGGGATCCTTACCTGTTTCTGTTGTGAGGCTAAAGGATGCTCCTTGCCCTAATCTCTAGCATTCAACAAAATGTCCACACTGAATGGGAAACAAAGGAGGCTCGGAATGCAAGCTTGACCTTCTCTGTCTGTACATGCCCTTCTACCTTATTCATGATGCTAGGTCTTCATGTCAGTATGGGAGAGGGGTCCACGGCTCAATGATCTACTTGCCATCCTCCCAAATTGGGAGAGGTGGGCAGTTGTCCACACTTAATCTTACTGAACCTTACACAAGAGGTTTTTCAGGACCTAGATACTCAATTTCTTTGCCGTCCAACCTCTATCTGTCAAGACTTTCCCAGGGCTTTAAAGAAATGGGGCATCTACTCCTCCCTCTTTTTAATTAGATTATCCTTATATAGCATTACAGGTTCTAATCACTCAAACCTGGCATTTATCATACTAACAAGAAGCTAAAGGATTCTAGATAACCACTCCTTCCTTCAAACCTAGATTTCAAGTATACTGATTTACCAAAAAGTTCAAATATCTGCTCTTTTTTTTTTTTTTTTTTTTTTTTTACTTTTTTACTCTGGAGCTAGAGGGCATATTGTGGGGCAGGGAAAGAAAAACTGATAAAGAAATGTGAGATGGAAACTTTAAAAATATTAGTACTACTATATCAACAGATTAATATACAATTACAAATGGCAAGTTCTAAAAAAAAAAGTACTAAAGAAAACAAACGTGAAATCTAATAGAGATGGAACATTTTTAGTAAGTTGCTCTCAGAAGCACACTCTGAAAAGGTGACATTTAAGCCAAAGAACTTCATAGGAAAATAAGATGCTAGTCATGAGAATAGGGTGGGGATGGGAGTCAGGGAACACATTAGAAGAGGGAAAAACATGTGTAAAATCCTAAATTAGGAAACAACGTGGCTCGTTTTAGAATCTGAAAGAAAGCCAGTTTGGCTGAAGAGCAGTCATTGAGGGGGGGAGTGTAAGAGAGGAGATGGGAAGAAGTAGCAGAAAGCATGCAGGTCTCACAGGCCAGACTAGGATTGGATTTTATGACACTACAATGGGAAGCTGTTGAACGTTTTTAAGAAGGCATGATCTTAAATTATAAAAAAAAAAAAATTACTCCAGCTGACATATGTGGAGAGTGAATTGTAGATGGGAAAGTTAGAAGCAAAGAAATTATAAAGACAAAGGGAGAGATCATGAAGGTTTGGACTAAAGTTATGGCAATGGTACTAGAGTATGGATGTATTAAATCACTAGGTGACAATGACCAAGAAGTCATTATAGGTATTGGATTTAAAATAGCTAGTGTCTATTAAGAAATTATAATGGAAACTCCATTCCATTATAGTATGGCATGCAAAGCCCACTTCTATCTCTTTCATTTCTTGACAAGCGCCTCAGGTCAGAGATAGTACTCAAAGTCAGAATGTAATGGGGAAACCTAATATTGGTCTACTTTCCAATACTCATCTGATGACTTCACATATATTACATGGAATTTACATTTTAGATATAGAATATGAAATTTGACTTTATTTCTTAAAAATTAGAATCACAGCCAAGAACCTCTCTTTTACATATTTCTTTATAACCTCTCATTTAAAAATAGGGATGACAGAATGACATAAATGAAAGATGGTTAGACTCTGAAATAAAATATTATAACATATTCAATCATGAAATTTAAAGCAATAGTTAAAGTAAAATCTTGTTGATTAACCTAAGGGTTGTCCTAAGAGATGAGACGAGAAAGTATAATTCACCATGGGAATCATATCCCTTCTGTCGTGATTCAAAGGTATTGCCAAAATGTAAGTAGACTCTCTCAAGACTTGTCATATTTTAATTATGAAAATTTTTTACTTATTTGTTTATAACTGCCTCACTTCTACAAAGGACTCAAGATCCTTAATGGAGATTATTTAGAAGGAGAGAAAAGACAAAGCAAGAAATGGGGCACCTGGGTGGCTCAGTCAGTTAGGCATCTGACTTGTGGTTTCAGCTCAGGTCATGATCTCACAGGCCCTGAGTTTGAGCCCTGTGTCAGATCCTACTTGGAATTCTCTCTCCCTCTGTCTCTGCCCCTCCCCTTCTCTCTCTCTCTCTCTCCCTTTCAAAATAAATAAGTAAACTTTTTTTTAAAAGTGAGAAGGAACAAGGAAGGGGAGAAGGAGGGAGAGTGGAAAGAAGAATGCCATCCTTTCAGTTGTCACTTAGCCAGACTGTTTCTTACCCACTCACACCACCCTCTAAACCTTCAGGCTCTTGTTTAATCCATGTAATGTATTTAAACAAACTTTCCTATTATTTTTCATCTATGGATGCTTTAATTTACATTGAACCCAATTATTCATTATTCTAAATTTTCTGATGGCAAAAATATATGACATGAAAGTATATCAAATCTTTCTTTCCCGCCATCCTTGAACGAACATGGAATTGCACTACATTAAGAAAGGAGGAACTCCATAAAGCAATAGCTATTTAAAAGTAAAGAGTACAACTTGCGCTCTTAAACAGCATTAAGCTGACAATGGAATGAAAAGGATTTTATGAATTTAACAACTTCTAAAAAGTGGATTTCTTGGGGCACCTGTGTGGCTCAGTCAGCTGAGCATCCCACTCTTGATTTCAACTCATGATTTCTTGGTTCGTGGGTTCGAGTCCCACATGAGGCTCTGTACTGACAGCGCAGACCCTGCTTGAGATTCTCTCCCTCCTTCTCTCTCTGTCCGCCCCCCTCCCCACTGCTTGTGCTCACTCACTCTCTCTCAAAATAAATAAAACTTAAAAAAATGGATCTCTTATATCTTTCAGGTAAATTAATAACAACTATACCTTTGGCACTGGGTCTTCCCTTACAAATATGTACTTGTCACAATTCAATATCATGCATTCAATATTTGACTAAGGTATAGTTACAAATATTCTATCATGTTACTCCAAATAAATTTACAGGTCATTCACTTTGTAAAAATTTCCCTACCCTCGTGTTTCTAGCTAAGTAAAATACTCACTCATACTTGAAATATCTCACTTGTCTAAGTGTTCAAGTTCAAATTTCTCCATTCACATGCCAACCGTTTAGTCTTCTTTGCCTCAGTGTTTTTTTTAAAATAGCATGAGACTCACTAGCCACATTCATTATTGGTCTCAATAAGTATTAAAGTCCTTGAATTCATAAAGCAATTGAAATTCAACAGATGAGGGGTTCCTGGGTGGCTCAGTCAGTTACGTGTCCAACTTCGGCTCAGGTCATGAGCTCAAGGTTCATGGGTTCGAGCCCCCCATCAGGCTCTGTGCTGACAGCCCAGAGCCTGGAGCCTGCTTCGGATTGTGTGTCTCCCTCTCTCTCTCTCTCTGCTCCCTCCCCTGCTCACACTCTGTCTCTCTCTCTCTCTCTCAAAAATAAATAAAAACATTTAAAAAATGTTAAAAAAAAGAAATTCAACAGATGAAAATTTCATATCATCTTTCAGTTTAATAATGAAATCGCCTTTAATAGGGGATGCGTTTCTATAGGAATTGAAACAAAGCACATAAAATACAGATTTTTAAGCACTCTTTTACTCATTATACCCAACCCCAGAGAGACCAAACTAGCATCTAAGTGTATATATATGTTTAAGAGGTAAAAATAAGATGGTGAACCTTCATGTTCTCCCATTGTTGCCTCCTACTTATGGGAGACTCTCCAGTTAGTCCAGTTGCCACTGTGTTACACCTGTCACAGAACCCCAAAGAGCTCTCACTTGAAGTAGATTGCCCTTTGATCCTGTTTCTTCTCAAGAGTGGCGCAGATATTGTGCAAACTTAAAGTTGAAGAGAATACTGAGGACTGGGCTTTCCACCATACATCCCAGGCTGCGAAAAGAAGGGCAGGAATGCTCTGAACTCCTGCATTCCATTAATAGCTGAGCACAGCGTAGCCATCTATGGGCTCACCTGACCCAGAGTGCATCCAGGTGCTGAGCATTTAGGCAGTGAATAGAAGGTGCAGCATGGCTCAGTGCAGACTTTCAACCCTCTAAGCTGGGCCTGTGATCTCAGAGAACTGCTTCAAATAAAAATCAGTTCCCTCTGTACTCTAAGGCGAGTAGTTAATCTTTATCATGACAACTTAAGGCCACGGCCAGATTGAATGGCATGGCTGAGAGCTCCATTTCCTAGCACAGCTTGTTTTCCTGGTTGGCAATGGATCCTTAACCCTTCCCAGGGCTCTGAGAGCATGTAACACTCAGGGGGCTGGGAGCATTGTTTACTTTTTAATTACAGATGTCCCCAGTGAACTTCAAAATCACCAATGGAAAACTCTGGCTTTAAGAAAACTGTATTTTTTATAAAATTAGCTCAATAATATAATGAATTATTCAAGATAAAGTTGTATAGAATATTATATGACTTGTAGAAATATTTGCTTTATAAATATATCACATCAATGTTATATAAAATATCTTTTTCTGCCTGTAAACAGGAATGTTCTTCTAGCTCTTTTATAGCATCTCTTCCTCCTTCTCCTTCTAGTTGCGTTTTTGGATCTATTTGGGTAAAGTCCAACATACCTACATTTTTCTGCTCCACAACCACCAAGTAATTATTCACCTCCATCCTCCCCAAAATAAAGGTAGGTATGATTTATATCAATCAAAATGTATAATTCTGTGATTGAATCATAAAGTGCCTATTCAAAAAAATGCATAATTGTGATGAGGTACCCCCTAGAGGGGAAATATGCCAGATATAGTTCTAACAGGATAATGAAAATTTTGTGCATTTGAAATTCTGGGGGAAATTTCTGAGTGTTTGACAGATATGTAAGAGATGTACAGCAGTGGCTACTTTACTAATAAAAATGTATTTCGTGCTTACGTATGCTGGGATTTCCTCAAACCCAAGATGAAAGATTTTCAAATTGTGTATAATTTCTTACTTCTAATTTCCAGAATATTTTCCATCTCCCCCAAGAGGATCATGAATCATTTTTTAAGCATGGTCCCCAAACTTGATCAGGTATGTGTACATCTGATCTCCCTGTAAATGTCCTGGTAAAAGCTAAATCAGAAACAAGCAGTGACTCAAATCTTCTTCTTCTGACTGGAAGATTTAAATAATACAAAACCATTCAGCAGTAGAACATCCAACCAAGGTGCCCAGTTCTTAATCATCTTTTGGCTCCAGTCTGAATAATCCTCTAAAATAACACAGCATAGTCAAGGCAGTACAACCACGGTGTGTATCCGCATACTGCTAATTCCTTTTGCACTTGTCTGTACCACACAGTTTAGCACTTTATTACATGTTGGCTTGTTATCCAACTGTTCCATGTGTGTTTCTTCTCTTTCAAAATACATTCTGAGACTGTGAAGCACCGGGGCCATTATTTAAACACCATGTATTCCATACAATACGTGGCACGATACCGTGCACATAACAGAGGAGTTTATACTTGGTCAATATGTGCTCCTTTCAAAACATGTCTTGGGTAAAACATCCTTTGGAAAAAGTTTTAAAACTTCTTTCTTTCTGCTGATGTTCTTCACAGGAAGGTAGATTATTACTCGACAAAATAACTGAGCTTATTTTCTTTTGTAACTAGATCAAAGTCACCTACTCTCCTGAGAATCATAATTTATTAGACTTCAAGAGGATCCAGAATCAGTTTGATAGAGTCACTAATACTTAGTCACTTTGTGTTAAGTTCATAAATAAATCACAACCTGTGTAGCTTTTAGCAGTACTATATCCCAATATCAGCTGCATCAACAAAGGGAATCCAACTTTTAAACAATATATTCCTCTTTAATAGAATTTCTTAAAATGCAAATTAAGATATTAGCCAAATTAGGTCTTCCAAGGTAAAATGAGTATGTGTATGTATAGAGACACACCCAAAGCTTTTATTTATTTATTAGAATTCATCTCTCAAGAATATAAATATATTCTACTCTTCTAAATATTGTTTCTGAAATGAAATATCATGTATATATAAAAGAGACCATTATGCATTTAGTAAATTAACTGTTACAACCAACTTACATTCTGTGTAGACAACACAAATATACAAATCTCAGTTTTTATTTTAAAATACCATGCCAATGAGGCATAAAATTGCATAAGCACATGGTTTTGGTTTTTAGGTGTTTATATTAGCATAATTAACTTACAAATCATCAGGACAATTTCTCGGTGGCTCCAGTCTCCCTCCTGTTTGCACATAGTTTAAAACATCAAGGTTGGAATGAGCTGGATAAGGTTGATGACCAAGAGTTAAAATCTCCCAAATCAGAATTCCAAAAGACCTAAGGATGTTAAAGAGTTTACTTTAATTATACTTACTACAAGCATCATGTTTACAGTAGGTTCTCCAATGTAATTTTTCCTGGGGCTATTTGGGTCTACTTTGTGATTGGCATTATTGGCCCCATAAAAGGCAAATGGGAGACTTAAAAGCAAGCTGACCTCAAAAAAAAGTAGCAAAAGCAACTGCCTACCAGCAACACTTCAAAGGTGATAGGAAGACTTAGTGGGGGCGCGCGCGCGCGCGCGTGCCCACGCACACACACACACACACACACACACACACACACACACACACTTCGTTCCTCCTACCCGGCTGAAACTGCACTGCAGACCTTCACTATGTAAGGCTTTCATAGCATCAGTATGCAGACTCACATAGGGGTAAGCAAGAAGGCATTTCACCCTTTTCTTCCTGAGTTTGAATGCTAGCAAATGTGGAGACAAAAGGCATGAATGTGAACTGGCAACACTAGGGACCAATTTTATCTCCTCACCAATTTTGCCTATGGCCAGCTCAGCTTGAAAGTTATTAAACAAATCTTTACATTTTGAGTAGCTCTAATCAAAATTTGGGATCAAAAAGCAAAAATGAGGGCTCCTATTCTAATAATAAATAGACATCCAAACCTCCTCAATGTCATAATGTTTTTGAGATCCATGATTTAAAATCTACCTATAAATTAATGATCACACATGCCAAAAGAGTAGGCATTTGGACATATGCTTGGACATCAATTCTGTGTACCAATTCCTATTAGTTATAGCCTCTATGCTTTTGGACTGTGATAAAATACTTGAAGTAAACGTACATATTTCACATATACTTGTAAGATAACAGATCAAAACTGATTAGGGTGAGAAGTGAAAATATTGAGATCCAGGAATAGTCTCACAAGGTTAGATGACCTCTCAAGTTCTTTTCTGGCCCTGACATTGGGTGGTTCTGCCTAAATTTCTCTGTGTGCTGTTAAACTTACCACACGTCAGATTGAGTAGTGAAGATTCCATCCATCAAACTTTCTGGAGCCATCCACCGAACAGGGAGTAGGCCTTCCCCTCTCTTTCTATAGTAATCATTTTTATAGATGTCCCTTGCAAGTCCAAAGTCCCCAATCTTCACTACCCGTGATGGACTGGTATAGTCTTTCACAGAGACAAGGCAATTCCGAGCTGCCAGATCCCTATGGCAGAGGCTATATTTAATAATGCTAATAATAAAGTTCCAGAGATCAGTCAAGTAACCCTAGCTGGTCTTTAGAGAAGAGAGACTTTTTACAGAAACGTTTGTGATTTTGAAGTAATGAAAATGTTTAATTATCTCATGCGTTTTACCCAAACCACAGTTGATTATTGTGCCGATGTCTGTAGGACCCTTGTATCCAGAATATCACTGTACCTGTGAATGAAATGCATCTGTTCCAAGTAGACACAACCTTTTGAAATATCTACGCACAGATCTACAAGGTCAACCAAGGTGAGTAAAGGACCGTGAAACTGTAAGAAATGAAAGAAAAGTTACAGGTACTTTTCCAGTTTGTACAAAACATATACATATACATACGTACACACACATATGTGATGCCTTAAATGCACTTTCAGCTATGGTTACAAGAATTCAAATAAGGAGTAAAAGAACTAGATTTACATACTTTCTATTGAAATATACATAAATAAGACCATTTTTAGTAAGCAGAGGCAATACAGGATCTTTATTGGAAAGATCTCAGGGTGTCAGTTTCAAATAAAGATTTGAAACCTAGTTCTGGTACTTACTAGTTGTGTGAATTTGTTTACATTGCTCAATTTGCTAAGTAACTTTCTGATATGTAAAATGTGAATAAGACTGACCATATAGGATTCGAGATAAGATAATGTAATCTGGCTGGTATATAACAAGCAACTTGATAAATAGTAGCTGCTGCCGCAAGTAGTAATAAGGATCATTTAATCAGTACTAACTAGTTTAGTCGTTGGCCCAATGTCACACTGTAATGTCAGTCATGACAATGGGCTTGTTCCCCAGATGAGCCCCCATCTGTTAGCAATTGTTAACAATACTCTAGTTCAAGGCCACAGATTACTCCTCTCCTCCATGAAAGCCAGCATGAATAGTTGAGCCTATACTGGTTGCAATGATTCCTACATGAAAAAAGCCAGCTGAAGTTTTTATTGGTACCATATGGAAAAAATTCAAAGTTCCCTCCCCGAGGCTACATCCATATATTGTCTTTCCTTTGCCATTTCCCCACAATTACCCTGGTTCAGGACTTTATCATCCCTATCTGACACAGCCCAAACTTGTCTCCAGCCTCTTGTGCTTTAATCAGCCCACTTCATTGTGACCCAGTGATTGTGGAATCTATTATAGGCTCCTAAGCACAGCCTCCGTGGCAGCCCCGGGCTGCACCAGCCTCTCTTTGCCTCCACTTATTTCGCTAGTGTCTCCTCTCACAATCTGTGCTTCAGTCATGCCAGGACACCAGCAGTAATTTATCCCTGCTCTGCATTTTTCAACCTCTCTTCTTTAATTCTGCTATCATTCTAGAATGCTCTTCTTATTCCTGATTTCCATCTACATCCTTCATTGACCATCTCAAATGATTCCCAACCTTGAAATCCCTCAGTTTCTCATAGATGAGTACACTCATGTGCTACTCCCCCTTGTCTCCCCTGACAAGCCCATGTCTTGTTCCAAAACTAAGAAGACTCCTCATGTTCTCAGACTCAACATTGCTACGGTCCTGCTCGACCCTACCTCAATCTGATACAGAGGCTTGATCTTACTCCCAAGAATCAATTCCCCCACAACACTGTTTGGGTCCAGCAGACACCAGACATGGGTCTCTTGGCCTGTGTCTGCCTCCCTGCTGAGGCTCCCAAACTGGTTCATTGGCTCCTCTGTGAGTGGAAGCCTGCTTTGCAGTTGGCAGAACCCACTCTACTGAAGATGTTTCTCACAACCTTGGTTCTGAACTTCAGTGTGATGGCTAGCATCACATTCCCTGCTGACAGGTTTTGAGAATGCTGCCTGCCTGCCTCAATCTCTATTGCTTGCTTCTGATAGCCCCTGTGGCAACCTGTTGGGATACCTCACACCCTATGTTGGGGCTCTTTGACCCCCGATGCTGCTGTTCCGGGCTCACCTGTCATCTTTCTCTTGCCGAATCCCCCTAGACATCCTGAACTTCCACCTTGGTCTGTTCCTAGTCATGGCTTTTCATGACTCATGTGGTAAGATACAGTTTCAGAGACTGTTCGATCCCCTAGTTTAGTTATGTCTCAAACAGAAGACCTCCTCCATGAAGCCTTCCCAGGTCTCCTCCATTGGAAATCATCTCTCTCCTCTGTGCTCACAGTATATTCTCTACTGCACTCCAGTGGGCCCTCCACTTTCTATCTTAAATGAGTTATTTTATGTGACTCACCTCCCCACCATGTGGCAAGGTCATTGAAAACAAGAGCCACAGTCTTCACTATTGTATAATAAACATTCAGCAAAAAATGGATGACTTGCGGGGCGCCTGGGTGGCTCAGTCGGTTAGTGTCCGACTTCGGCTCAGGTCAGATCTCATGGTTAGTGGGTTCGAGCCCCCCATCAGGCTCTGTGCTGACAGCTCAGAGCCTGGAGACTGTTTCAGATTCTGTGTCTCCCTCTCTCTCTGCCCCTCCCCCACTCATGCTCTGTCTCTCTCTGTCTCAAAAATAAATAAACTATTAAAAAAACAAATGGATGACTTGATTGTATCTGGATACTTATTTATACTATTTTGATAGGTTGGGTTTTGGTTTTGTTTTTTACTTTCTTCCATCCAAATATAATCTTAGGAAATCAAAGCTAAAAAGAGCCTGAGGACATTTTCAATTCAATATTCCATTCTATAGATGAAGAAACTGAAAATAAAAGGCTAGACTAAGGTTTATGGGCCTACTTGTCATCAATCCTTATATATTTCACCCAGCACTGTAGTTGGGGAGCAGGAATAGGCAGAAGGATGTTTGCAGCTCTTCCGGAACATTTCCCCTGAGCACTTCCTGTGGAGAGGAGGCTGCCTCCAAATGAGCTTAGCATGATGGGGACTTAGAGCCTGGCACTCAGCACCTAACAGCATCCTGTTCTCTGGCTGGGGCCGGGGCAGTGAAGGATGGAAGCTATCCTGGGCTGGGAAAACAGTGGAAGAACACTTGAGGACCAATCAGTATAACCATCAGGCTCCTGACTAAATAGAAATAATTTGGAAAGAGGAGGTCCATATTTTTATTTGGTCTTTATCCCTTCTTTTCTACCCAAAACAAACAAACAAGATCTACAGATAGACATTCTTGTTAAAGATGGAGGATTTTCAGTTCTACTCTTTCCCCAAACCTTACTTAAAATGACAGTATAGGGGAATGTTTATAACCTCACAAGGATAAATGTATCAGGAAAATAGATTTAATGCATGAACCGTTTTGGGAAAGGGAAGCAGATGGGGGTCATTCAGCAGAGCCAAGAAAGCCTGGCTGCCTGCAGGGGGAAAGACAAGAATTAAGGTATGTTTCACTATAAAACCCCCTAAAGGCTCAGCAATTGGAGGTAGCAGGTATCTCTGAATGCAGGGCTGTAGGGCAAGGCTGAAAGCAAGAGGAATGTTTAGGAGTTTATTTTAGGAGCCAACTAGATCCTAGACCCTCCCACAACAGCAGGAGGCTTTCCTCTTGAGAAAACACATACACTGAACCAGAACAACTCCGAGTTCAAAGATACCAGTCCCACTAAGGCTCTGTGCTGAACATGGAGAGGAAAATTAAACAAGAGTCCACATACTCAGCCTTGAGACCTCCACCTCCTTCCCCTCTCACCTCCCTGAACTGAGGCGTAAGCATTTATTTCTCCAGCGGGAGACTAGCAGATTCCCCTCCCATGAACCTGACATGTTCCAGGGAAGATACTGTCATCCGAGGATTAGGGAAACCCCCAGCGAGAAGGCAGGGTCCCCCATAACAACCAAAAGGAAGCTGCCAGACACACACACAGCTTCCAGTCGGCTTCTCAGGCCTCACTGTTAAATAGGAGGACCGGCCACAAATCACCAAACATTTGAGAAAAGCTTCTCAGGTTACAAACAGATTCCAGAACAAAGAGGATAAAGGAAATCAGGACAATGCAGGAAGCAAATTAATACTTAAAAAAAATTATAATTAGTATCTCAGAAAAGATCAGAGAAGATTTTACACATGTGAAAAAGCAATACTGTTTTAAGAAACGATCAACTTTTAAGAATGAGTGTGGAAAATTAAAAATTTTAATTCTATTTAAGAAGTTATGAAAAGCTACCAGAATTGAGAGTAAAAATACAAAGAGTTAGAAAACAAGAGAAAACAACCACTAGAACAAAAGGACAAGAGGGGTCCATTATCCAACCAATAGAGTTTCTAGAACAAGGAAGCAGAAGGGACAAAGAAAGTTATTTTTATCTCAAAAAACAATATAGAGGCATCTGGGGTGACTCAGTCAGTTAAGCATTCGACTCGATTTCAGCTCCGGTGATGACCTCATGATTTGTGGGTTCAACCCCGCATAGGTCTTGACACTCACAGCACAGAGCCTGCGTGGGATTCTCTCTCCCTCTCTCTCTGCCCTTACCACACATGCTCTCTCTCTCTCTCACTATCAAAATAATAATACCCCAGAACTGAAGGACTGAAGGGGGTGATTTAGGGTCCAGATTGGCTAAAAAAAAAAAAAAGTACCACAGATAAGAATTTCCTATAATTTTCCAGAGAGGGGGGGCAAAAAGCAGGTCACTGATCATCAGTCCAGGAATCAGAATGGCATAAGACTTATTTTTAAAAATTTTTAAATGTTTATTTATTTTTGAGAGAGACAGAGACAGAACATGAGTGAGGGAGGAGCAGTGGGCAGAGAGGGAGGGAGACACAGAATCTGAAGCAGGCTCCAGGCTCTGAGCTGTGAGCACAGAGCCTGACGTGGGGCTCAAACTCACAAACTGGGAGATCATGACCTGAGCCGAAGTTGGACACTTAACTGCTGAGCCACCCAGGCACCACATAATGGCATAAGACTTCTTAAAGACAATAGTAGAAACTAGAAAACAAAGACAAAGGGGTTTTCAACCTAGAATCCAGCCAATTTGTTCATCTGGCGTGAAGGAAGAATAAAGGACACTTTCTCAAGAAGAGGAGGGGATAGGCGATTTTTTGCCTCACATGCATGTGTTCTCATGCTTTCTCTCTTCTAAAACAGAACAAAGAAGTCATGGAATAGAGGAAACTAAGGTCGGGCAAGGAAATCACCAGGGTAAATGTGAAGGAAAGCGCCGGGGTCCTAGCTAGGCAGCTAGCCCAGAGGACAGGCACCACACTGCCTCTAGGAGAAAAGCATCCAAGAAAATAACTGTTAGGTGCTGGATCATGTGATATACTTAACATACATTGATAGAAGTGTTACAATTCTGTCCAAGAGTTTAGTTAGGTATATAGGAAACTAAGCAAAGGGGGAAAAACAAGAGGCATTTACCATTTTAGCCCAAGGAAAAAAATCACAGTATTTGAGTGACTCAGCTGCAAGTAATTGTCATAGTAATGTAAATCTGCAATACTGAGTTATCTGAAAAGTGTGATACAGTTTTCGATGTGTGGAGCTGGTGGGGTTGAGACTGATAATGAGTAAGTGTAAGAGAGTTAAAGCCTTACCTCTCATAGTAGGTAATCAGTAGATTTCCCCCAAGATTGAAAATTCAACATGCAGCCATATAAAATAAGTAAAGCCATAAAAAAAACTTTTTAAAAATCCAAACAGATATGCCAACTGGATAGGGATATATTGTCCTCAATAAAGACATACAGGCTTGAAAATATCAATTTGGGACAAATAGGCATAAAGATAAAGTGCAGAGAAAGGTGTGCCTTTCCAACTCCACACAATCTCTGTTCTCCAGAAAACATGATTCTGGCAGTGAGGTACCTATTTTCCCATTAAATACTAAAAACAGGCTCAAATAATCAGAAAATGCCCGAAGTTAGCCCAGGATTCTAACTGTCCTAATCCATCTGAAGGAAATACAAGAATTCTTTCTGCAGAAGTCTTCTAAGTTTCTACCGTCAGCCCAAATTGAATCAGCCTATTGATTTAAAGCAATTTAGCAGGAGATTATAGGGCATTTGCATTACAAAACCAGTACTGGGACCGAATTTCCTACCTGTGTCATCCGGGCTTTGCGCAAATAGGTAAGAAGGTCTCCTCCTTCCATCAGCTCCAGGATTATGTACTGGGGTTCATTCAGCAGACAAACTCCAAGCTGCTTCAGGATGTTGGGATGGTTAAACTTGCTAAAAGATGGAAAGAGACAGGTAGGATTAAGTGACAATAACACATGCCTTGGCTGAAGGCCTTTGGGAAACAGAACAAGTCTTCATCTACAGTTTCCTTCAAATTTCCTGTTGTTGTTGTTCGCTAATAAATGAAAGTCCCCTTTTCCGAGTACTGTCCTGTGTCATCATACAGATGATTCGGCAACCCCTAGTGGCCACTGCATACAGATAGAATGGGGTGATCTTTAGAAAACGTGTATATGAAGTATTTCACGTTTTAGGAAAGTAATTTTAACTACTATCCTTCTTCAAAAGATATTTGAAAGTATTAAATTTTTGGTCATCATAGATATGAAATATTATTCTCTTCCTTTTGGAGAAACAAGTCTGCATGCAGGTTTGGCTTCAACCACTTTCTCAATATGTCAAAGCCAGTAAGCTCTGATCCTGATTAGAACCCACAGCTTGGATCCAATTGACCACTGCCCCAGGCCGTCCCTTTAAGATGCCTCTCAGCAGTTTTCATGACCAGCAACTGACTTGGCCCTTTACCAAGTTTACCAAGACAGAGGATATTTTCACTGACATCATTGTACTTAGACTCTCCCTTACTCCGTCTACTTGACCTATTATCACATGTTCGAAGAATATAAGCATGCCTAGAGCTGAACAACTTCAGAAGTCACTTGCGAAACACACTTCTTACCAAAGGTAAAAGAAAAGACCTTTTGCCCGAGGACTGCCTTTTGAAAGGCTGGCTTCTGTATAATCCTCGTCACTACAGACTATTTATGTTTAAACTTGAGCCATGTTTATTTTGGGTGTGATCTGTTATGTCAGGTCATCTTGAGTGGTAAAAAGTTACCAATTGGATATAAAAGCTTGCCACTCATATCAAGGAAAAATTAATCCAGGCTGCCCAGATACCTCATCAGATGTGCCTCTTTCAGGAATTCAATCTTCTCCTGGTCTGTGGAGCCCTTCTTCAAAGTCTATGAAACATAAAAATAAGCCAGGAATCAATCACAGGACATTTCTGTGCTCAGTGGGTTAATGGAGACAATCTTGGTTTTGTTTTGTAATATTCACTCTGACAGCTGGAAATAGATCATGGGTAATACATGTATGTCTGGTCTGTAAGCTTATTTAAAGTTAGCCCATGCTATAACCAGTGTTCAAGTGAGAAAACCTGAGAGATAAAAGGTTGGGTAACATTTAAACAAATTCCCTCCAAAATGTAGACATTTTTACAAATTTGGTATGTAGGCCAGTTTCTTACTTTTCAAGGTTTTCTACTCAATATCGGTCCCCCCTGCTTCCTTGTTAACAATACCCTAATTTGTCTCTTAGAGGAAAGATGCCCAATCCCAGATCATTGGTCTAAGCTAATCATGAAAATTGTGTTTTGTGATTCTCTGACCTCCCTTGCAAATAGGGGCGGTCATCTGACTCAATTCTGGTCAATGAGGTATAAGGGGAAAATTGCTGAAAGGGGAAAGAAGCTTGTGGAAAACTTTTACTTTTTGAACATATATGTTTAACATTATCCTTATCCCTTCCCCTGACCTGAATAAAGATATAATGCTTGATCTTTGGCAACCCTCTTGGGAACATGAGCCAACACACATGTACAAAGTCAAGAGAATTTCACATTTACTGGCTCTGACCTAACACAGTGCTGCACAAAGCCAGCAGTCCTCTCATTATGTGAGAAAAATAGACACTTGTTTACACCATTTGAGGCTACAGTAATTTAAATCCTTTTAGATGATATCATTTGGAAGTGGAGAAGATTTTGCTAATGTTTCTAGTTGTATAGCCCACCCTCAAAGCAACAAATTCCTAAAAAGCAGTGATCAGGATACTGCTCAGTTCCATAAAGGATTCATCAACCGTCAATCAAAACATTTTACACAAATATGAGAGTGTATATACATAGTGCTTCCTTAAATCTACATTAAATATACCATGACGAATAAGTATAGTACAGGTGTCAGCAAACTATAGCTTACAGAACAATTCCAGTCTTGTACAGCTTGAGATCTGAAAATTATTGTTAACTTTTAATTTTGTATTTTTCCAGCTTCACTCAGGTATAATTGACATGTTACTTTTTCAAATAGTTGGGAGAAAAGTCAAAGAATACTTCTTAACACATGAAAATTATATGAAACTCAAACTACAGTTCTCATAAACAAAACTTTACCAGAATGTAATCACACTCATTAGTTTACATATTGACCAGAGCTGTTTGGCATGGTAATGGCAGAGTTGCATAGTTAAAACTGACACCAAATGGCCAACAAGCCAATGATGTTTACTATCTGCCCTTGAACGTAAGACACTGAGAAGGTGCTTTACAACCCTTGTTCTCTTATAGTACATTTGAAGGGGAAAACTGCCTGCTGAGTCTTCACAAATTAGTAACTTTAAGTTAATTATAGAGCTTATGTAAGAAATGAAAGAAAAATTATAATTTCTGGAGTCATGCATGGACTTCCACCTTCCACCAGTTCTTTTTTCAATTAAGATCACTCATGTTTTATTATAGTTTCACCCATGTAAATTCATGTAAACACGTTGAGCCAGCATGTTAAGGAATTTAAAGATCCACATTACCTTCACTGCTACTTTGGTTTCTCCACTTCCAGCCCCTAAGATGTCTACTGCTGTCCCTTCGTAAACTTCTCCAAAGGCCCCACTTCCCAACAGGAGACGCAGAGTCAGTTTTTCCCGAGGGAAGGCAGGAAGACTTTCAATCTCTTCTTGGGTTGGAAGAGTACTGGAAAATAATATTTTTGGTTTCCCAAAATATATCTGCTTTTCGAGTTGGTGTTGGTGTTAGTGTTTGAGAAAGAAAGAGTATGAGAAAGAGAAAGAGAAATCTCATGACTTTGCAACACTGTTCTATGTAATATAGCAATGTGGAATTCTGTGTTTCTATTCTCTCCCTATTCCACCATCCAGAATATTCCTTCCCTATTCCAAAACACAGACAGAGCTTGTCATTTCACTTTTAGGCACTGTAATCTTGATAGAAACATGTATATGTGTGCATTGCCTCAATAGTTTTAACTGTAGTTTGTTTTTTAAAGCTAAGAGTTCTTACTTTCTTTGGGTTAACAATTTATGTAAAAAGCTATTGCAAATTAGTAATAAATATATCTGGGTCTATGAGCCTAAAATTTTTCATTTTTAACTATTTCACACACCTGATGCCTTATGTAAAACAAAATTTCATATGACTACAAAAATCAACTTCTTCTCCATAAGGTTAACTTTTAGAAGCCAACTCTCACTGGGAATATTATGAGGGGGAAAAATTGTCTGCACTTAAAATGCTTTGAGTTTTTGAAAGAGAATCTTGGGAATAAATTTGCTGAGTATTTTCTCAAGGAAAAGTCACCTCTGAATCACTAATTTTGATCACCTCTGTGTATACATTTAATCTTCACTTTTTATGTCTTGGAATTACAAATACCAAGGCCTACTAGCATAGGCCATAATATAGTGTCTTGGATAAAAAGACATTTAAATATTTTCTTTAATTATGACAACAACATAAGTTGAAATTCAGCTATCTTAAAGAGCTTTTGTAGGCAATCACCATACAACTTTTGAAAACAGATTAAGGTTGACTTAACAGCACAGGCATGGGACCTTTGGAATTCCTCTCTTCTAGATGCCGCCAGTTGAACCAAACATGTTGCCATCTGTTCTCTTCAATACAGTATTTATTTCCTTATTTCATTTTAACTATGTGATAAAACACTGGAAAACAATGAAATTTTGATGATGTTCCCTATACTAGCATAACCACATACTTTGCCATTCATCTCAGGTCACATTTGAAAATGGAAGGGGTAGTTATTAATAATTATGCCAAAATTCTGAGCATAGGCCAGAACAATCCTGGGATCCATGGGCACTCTCTTTACAGTTGCCCACTGTTCATGTAGGTTCCCCATAATGATGGCCTGGGTTACGTACTGTATGGCATAGCAGGCATTAGCCAGTCCTACTCCAGAGGCCAGACCTCGAAGTTCAGCCAACTCTTTGTCTTCGTTTATGAGACCCGTCAACCCTTCCTTGGGAGTTTTTTGCTTCTTTAATTTTCTATGCCAGACTATAAAATAAAAAAGAACATAATTTACAAAACAAAATATTGCTTTATTGCTCCTTTAAGAAATGTTAACAATACAATTTATATCTTTATATATAAGAACGCCATTGATAGAATAACAGAATTTGATTGAAAAATTTGTCCAGAGCAGAAAAACAAACTAAATCTAGGTACAAAGACACATAAAAACACTTAAAATATACCACGTCCTTTCTTATCTTGTGTCTCAAACCAAAGCTTAATGCATTTCTTATCGCTGTTATAAACAAGTTGAAGTCTGTTAATATCATCAACAGGTTTGATGCCTTATTTCTCAAAATGACCCTAATCTAGAGTCAAAATCAGCCCAAACTAATTTGCATTATAATTATTAGTGAGACAAATTTATTTCCGCTTCCAGATATGTTCAGGTTATGCTCTTAGAGTAGATCTGAAGAACACTTTCCATATAATGGCATGCTTTTTTTTTTAATGCAGAGTACAAGAGTTTATACCATTGTTGTTTATATACACATACTTAAATATACAGAAAAACTATTGGAATGAAACCCATCAAATATTAGTAGTAATATTCCCTAGCTGTGAAATCATGGATGATTTATATAGTCTTCTTCATACAATAAGCACACATTATTTTTATAATCCTAAAAATAAGTAGTTTTGGAAGATTAAAATACAATTATAAGGTCAGCCATCTATACTAGACCATCGGCTCTAACATTGAAAACAGGAAGGATATTTTGTAAGATGATCATTAAAGTTTGAATTTTATTCCACAGTAGCTTCTATATCCAACAGGTTAGAATTTTGGTCAAGTGAAATTCCATCCAAGGGATCGCATGGGGGAAAGATCGTAAGTACCTTTGCCAATGCAATTTTTCAAACCTAAAAAGCTCTCACTATCCGTCTTCATTTTTAAAGGCCCAGCTCAAGCCCCCAACCTCATCCTCAGTGATGCCTTCTAAGACCTCTACAACTCTGCTGATTTCTCATTTTTTAATTTATAAAACCAGTTGTAGCTCTCCATTAGCATTTCTATGTCAGTGTCCAGTGCATTTCCTGTACTATTGCCTTTTATATCTCACTCTTTATAATTTCACACAGGTTATGTCTCACCTCCCTCGTTAAATGGTAAGCTGCCATGGTCAGCAAGCAATTACATTTTACAACTTATTTCCCTCTGCTTCCAAGATAAGGCTAACGTTCCATGTTAGATATGACCACTCATCAAAGCAAAAGCTGTTGATGTTTATTTTTAAACACTTGCTTCAATTTTATATTTATAAGCACAATTGCTGTGAACCATCGGCACAATACAGATTTTTAAACAATTGCCACTTTTCATTATTTTAATAACTCAGTCTTTTCTCATGCACTCACACATTCTGACTAGTCAAACCACATGCACTGCTACTAAAAGCAAAGAACCAAATTAGCTTAACGGTACTACAAAATTCATAAGTTCCAAATAGAATAAAGACCTTTAAATCCCGAGAAAGTCAGATATCCATGGGATGTCTTGAAAGCATAATATAGCTTGTCTGAAATGATCTCACGCTCACCCACTAGAGTTATGGGTTTAAACAATGGTGATGTACAGTAGGCAAGCAAAGGTCAGATAAAAGATTCTTCATGTAATACTCCTTCCCAGTAGGAAAGCAGACAAGCAGTCCAGCCTATATGCCAACTGCCAAATATACTACCGTCGTACGTGTAATTCTGGAGGGGCTGGCTTAGTGGCACTAGCATCAGCTGTGCAATACTTAGACTCCCTGGAACCACAGGTTAAGATCCTGGCAGGGTCAGCTGAAATTTTTAGCTTTCCAAGTTAGCTAAAGGAGTTCCATATATTATCTGGGTGGAATCTGTGAAAAGAAATCTTAATTCACGTTTCAGTGTGCTCTCTGATAGTTTATAATTCCTATCAGTTTGGAGAAAGAATAAAGATTGAGATCACTTAATAAAACACTGGCTTTCTTTACCCTGAGAGAGTTTAGCTTTATGTTGGTAACTTTTCCTTAAACTTTCCTTTCTTTCTCTTATGTAGGAAAAAAATCAAGCCATAATTTCCTCAATATGTACTTTAGTATCCTTTTCTGGTAAGTATAGTGTCTTTCTTATAATGCTTCAGCATGTCAGGGACTCATAATATTAGTGATAGGATGATGTCTTATAATCCAAACCAGGATATTGGGGCACTGAAAGAAAGTCCTATTAATGTTCATGCTGAAACAAAAGGAATGATCCAGGATATATGATCACCAAGATAACCCTATAGGCCCAATATTTCCAGACTTGTCACTGTATTTTCTCATCATTAAACTGAATCTTTAAAAAAAAATCTTTTAGGACTAGCATATTAGTATGAAAATTAATAGAGGGAACAGCTACCTTTTTATCTATCTAACAAATTTGTCTGCTTTCCTGGTCATTTATAAATGAGCAGGGATTTGAAATAAACAATAGACATCTGAAAGCGAGAGTAGACCCTACAAGCCAGAAATGGGTTTGTCTGCAAAAGAGAAGCAGTTCCTTCCGAACCATCTATCTCCCTGGAGACTGAAACTACCCCAGCTGAAGACTGGGGTAGTTTAATAGGGGTCTCCTATTAATCCTACAATTTTTTTTTCATCCAGAGTTATTTTTCTTTTATTTATTTAAAACTATAAGCCACAAAGCACTTGACATGTAGCCAATCCAAAATACTGTTTAAAAAAAGCTAAAAGTTGGTGCCCTTGTAATTAGTTTTATCTAAAGTGCACCATGAAGTAGAAATGCAGATGTATATTTCATAAGATAGTTACTCCAAGAGCCAAAAACAATTCACAGAAGTTAGTGGTTATGAAAATCTAGCCAAAAGTAACTGTGAAATTTATGAATTTATTTCATGTGGGAATTTGAATACACTAAGTGATAAATCAACTAATATGATCAAGCAAACAGTTTACTACCTATATTTTTAAATAAATTTATTATTATACTTACCAAAAATCAATGGGATTGTAATAACCAGAAATATTCCAATTATAATAATAAGTATAAAGCTTGTTTCTGGTATCCAAAAACCATCTAATAAAATAAATTAAAAAAAAAGTAAATTTGCAGAATAAAGCCAGGTAGTTTCAGATATACCTGACCTACCTCCTATTAGATTTTTGCAAACCAGTTGTTAAACCACTGGTAGTTTGAAATCACCAATAGAAAGAGTGTTTAATACCACAGGAAATCAAAACCAAGGTTTATTTTGGTTTTGTTTCCCAAAGATCTGGTTTACCAATCCAACATCATGATATACCCACTCAATCTTCTACTTAAAAATAGTGGAGGAAACACATACAATATTTTTAGTGAATTTGGAACAAAGAAATCTCAGTCTTCATATATTATATACTCAGAATTATTGTTTCTTCTATAACACCTTGAATTACATTCAATTCTATAGGTGTTAAACTGAGGAATATAAACATGGAAACATGGTACCTTCTCTTGGTAATTTCAGTTGAGAAGAGACAGACATGTAGAGCAGAGCTTGGCAAACCATAGCCTGTGGGTCAAGTCTGGCCATAGTCTGATTTGCACTACCCATTAACTAAGAATGATTTTTACATTAAAAAAATTTTTTTAATGTTTTATTTATTTCTGAGAGAGAAAGACAGTGTGAGCAGGGGAGGGTCAGAGAGAGAAGGAGATACAGAATCTGAAACAGCCCCCAGGCTCTGAGCTAGCTGTCAGCACAGAGCCCAACGCAGGGCTCGAACCCATGAACCGTGAGATCATGACCTGAGCTGAAGTCGGATGCTCAACCAACTGAGCCACCCAGGCACCCCTGATTTTTACATTTTTAAAGTATTATTTGAAGAAGAAGAAAGAGGAGGAGGAGGAGGAGGAGGTGGGGAGGAGTAGAACAGAAAGAAGCAACTACAGATATCAGATATAGCCTGCAAAACCTAAAATATTAACTGTTTTGGGTTTGTTTTTTTCAGAAAAAATTTGCTGAGGTCTTATCCAGATAACTAATTATAATACAAATAAGAATGATGCAAACATTATATAGAATAATATCGGCTGTGTGTATATAAAATGCAATAATTCATCTTGCCTAAGGATCATCAGTTAAGCATCAGCTCTGGGTTCATTTAATTTAGGCCTTGAAGGATGAGAAGAATTTCAATTGACAGAAAGTGAAGGAAAGGAAAACCCAGCTAAGGGGTGATTGGTAGGTGGTGGGAGCCCACATTCTAGACTAAGGGAAACAAAGACTAAAGACTTAGTGTCATAAAACGCTTTTTACCAGTCCAATATGGCTACAGCATAGGGGTAAATATTGGGGACATTAACATGGAAGGCCTTAAATGTCACACAGAAGTTTCCACTTGATTCTGAAGGCAGTGAATAGAGAGTCATTTGGGGGATTTCAGAGATGGGTTAAGTGATCCAGCTTGTGCTTCACCTAGATTAACTGTCAGCAGTGTGATTAAGCCAAGAGCACAGACAAGAAATGATAACTTAAATTAGGAAAGCCAAAGTGGAAATAAGAAGATGAGCACCCATAAGACAGAAATCAGGATGGTAAATAAATAGAACTTGGTGACAGAGTAGAAGGAAAATTAAATATGGTATTGAGATTTCTAGGCTCTGTGGTTTGACAGATGATATAGCATCACCTACAATGGGATATACAATGGAAGATGAAGATATTGAGGAAGAGACAAAGCATAGTTTTAGGCCTGTTATGGAGAATGTGAGAATATCAGGAAAAGGAACATAAGGCTGGATCCAGATCAGACTGTGGACAGCCTGGCAAGCCTATCCAGGAAGAGGGACTTGATGTGCCGGGCATTAAGGAGTAGCTGATTATTACTGAAGAGAAAAATGGCATGAGAATGCTGATATTTTAGGAAGATCACATCACATGAAATGAATAGTTCCATAGTCTGAATGTCTGAATGATAAATTATACAGTCACCTAACTTATTTCTATTGGTTAAGAATCCACTTACCTTTATCTCTGAATATTTATATAATCAGTTAGAACATAGACAGACATGGTAGCATACCTCCAACTAATATAATATTCTCACTGACTCCACTATAGTCACCAAATCCCAGATTATTTGCAGCCACCACTCTGAACTGAAATGTTCCTTTCAGGTTTTTGGACTTCCATGTGCAAATACTACTGCAGGATCCATTAAATGCCATCTTCCACATTAAATTCCGGTTCTGTGAATCATTTGAAGTGCTCTTTCTACAAAAAAAAAAAAAAAAAAGAACAAAATGGTCAATGGTAAATACAGAAAATATAAGAGATAATATATGTGTTATTTCTAGATGCTCATACATCATTTTAGCAACAGAAGTCAAGAGCATCTCCTACTGCACACTTTACCCTTGATGTCATTCATCCCACACAGCATAATCTTATAAAGACATCCTGGCAATTCATGGAGCCAACAAACTCAGCCCATTGGGAAACTAACAAATAATCAATGGCCAGGAGAGAGGTGAAGAGGTTTCTCCTACTATTAGAATGTGTAAACTTTCTTCATAATTCCAAACACATCAGACAATTGTTCTATAATTTCTAACCTGGATTTTTAAAAATTCTTTCTCAATTCTCAGTCTCTTATTCCATGTGTAATTTATGTATACCATAGCTCTGGATAAAATAAAGACAGGACATAAAATTAATAAGAAAGGTATAAGCTCAATGCCTTCCAAGTATGCCCTCTCTGACAATGAAGAACTTTTCAAGTCTGGGACTTTTCAGACAACAGTTTTAGGACTTGGTACCAACCCACAGTAAGCTTAGGGATAGCTGCTTCTGTCTCTACAAACTGAGTGGGCATCCTGAAAGGGAGGGGAAGGCTCAGCCTTTGAAGGACAAGGAAAAGACAAGAACTTCAGGAGGATCAGGGCAGCAGTTGGTTACAACAGTTACCAGGAGCCAAGTGTCCAAGGGACCATCCTGCATAAGAGTCTTTATACAATGTTTTTGTACATTTTGTGAAGTCTTGTGTTAGGCACTGACAATTCATTGTTCAATTCAAACAACTCTGATCCAAAGGAAACCCTTAAAAATTTATAAGATGGCTCTTCACAATTATTGGCCATTGAGGAAGACAAGAAAAAATTCTGATATTGGCTGAGCATCTCCTATTTATAACACACCATACTGTTGCTTTTTATTTTGTTTCCGTTCATTGAGTTTTCACAACAACCTAAAGAGGTAAACATCATCATCCCAATTTACAGATGAGAAAACTTAAATTCAAAAAAGGATAAAGCAAGTACTTAAATGTGATATTGGGTTGAGTAGTGTCTCCCCAAAACTTATGTCTACCCAGACTTTGTGAATGTGACCTTGTTTGGAAATAAGGTCTTTTGGATAAATCAAGTTAAAATGAGGTCATACTAGATTAGGGTAGGCTTAAATCCAATGACCAATGCCTTCTTTTAATTTTTTTACGTTCATTTATTTATTTTGAGAGACAAAGTACAAGAGTGGGGGGAAGGGTACAGAGAGAGAGGGAGAGAGAGGGAGTCCCACGCAGGCTCCACCCTGTCAGCACAGATCCCAGTGTGGGGCTTGAACCCACGAACCATGAAATCATGACGTAAACCAAAGTTGTATGCTTAACCAAATGAGCCACCCAGGTGCCCCAGTGACCAGTGCCTTTTTAGGACGAGAGAAATTTAAGCACAGATATACACAGAGAGCACCATGTGATGACAGAGCCAGAGACGGAAATGATGCATCTACAAGCCAAGGAATACCAAGGATTGCTGGGAAGTCTGGATCACCAGAGGCTAAGAAGCAGCAAAGAAGGATTCTTCTCTAGAACCTTCAGACAGTGCATGGTCCTACTGATACTTTGATTACGGACTTCTAGTCCCCAAAACTGTGAAAGAATAAATGTCTGTTGTTTCAGGCCACCCAGTGGTGGTAGTTGCTCATAGCAATCCTAGGACACTAATACAGTCTGTTCAGCTTCCAAGTTCACACATCATCACTACCGATGTACCATCAGCAAATACCTAGGGCGTACTAGTATCCTGACTGAAAAAGTGACTTTGAGATACAGAAATTCATTATATTATCCCATCACATCTGTCATGAGAGTAGAGGCTTGGGGCAAGAAAATACAAAGAATTTATGGAGCTATGCAGTTAAGGAGTCACTGAAGGCAACACACTAAATGGTTCCTAGCAAAACAGTGGTGTGGGCTGACTGGTGAATATAATTACAGTCACAGACCACCAACACAGTTCTGCAGATCAGAATGCATTTGACTCTGCATGAAAAATAATAACAGAATTTACAAGAAGGTTTCAGTTAGAAATATGGCCCATGTAATCCTCTGCCGTGAGCAGAAAAATTTTTTAAGGTTATGGGAGTACCAGAGCAAGATGAAGCAAAAATAGATCTAAAGCTCGAGTTGCCAGGACTATAATTATGGAAGCGACTTTTGTCCTTGGAACTTCTTAAAAGATAGCTTCATAGATCCATGACCGGAGTGTCTGTGGAATCTGGAATTCTCCCCTCAAGTTGGCGTGAAATCAGTTCATCTGAGCCAGTTACCATTTACAGAGCTCCCCATACTGGCCAGCTCTGAGGCTGTATATTTTCATTAGCTGCATGGTTTTCATTCAAGGCACACTTTCAGACCCTCGGGCACACAGCGCAAACTACACTCTTCACAAAAGATAAGGAATCCTGTGTGACCATTTCAGTCCTTGACCTGTTTTTGTATTCTGAAATATACCTGCTTCACTGCCAGTTCTTAGTAGACATTACTCATCTTGCTAAAATAAATTATCACCAGAAATTTACATACATACCATCATCTAACGTCAAATATCAACCCAGCTTCTTGAACGGAATAGATATTAAATAAATATTAGCTGCACGTGCCAACAATTGAATTATTTCCATAAAGTTTTGACAAGTAGTTGCAGATTTCTGAGAAGAATGATGTGGTCTCCTTAGGATCGGAGTGCTAAGGCTGACCACTAGGAATTGTGCAGAGAACATAACGGTGTACTGAAGATCCTTATGCTAAAGATTCTTCATATTTATTTATAAATATACATTCATAAATATTGTGAATTTTGATTTAATAATACCTTACAATTAACCACTAAACTCTTTGTAGTTTATAAAGCACTTTGGTAAACAGACATACCTGACCTCAAGGATATAGTACATAAGCCGGCTTCCATTATCTTCAGCTTTTTCCCACTGTATTGAATCTTTACTCCCTTCTAATAATTTTGGAATGCCTGGTTTACTTGGGACTCCAGCTTTGGAAACATAAGAAAATGCTGATTGGTATGTTGGAAGTATACAATACTCTGCATAACGTCTTTCCATAGAATATATTTACTAAGAGAAAAGCCAAATACATTAATGAAATATTCAGAAATATTCTCATATGAATGCATATTTTTAAATGCATATCTGAAGTTTTTATTAGTGATGGATTAGATGGACCAGTGACAGGAATAGCAGTGTATGTTAGCTTACCACAAAATAAGTGATGCAAATAAAGAAAACTACTGTAAATTTTGGCGCATTTTCCCCTTGATTCTTATAGGGATCAACTTGGAGTTTCAGTATACCTTTTAAAACACTAATTAGGATTTTTTTTAGATTTTTTAATTTTTAGCATCTAGAATACAGTAGTCAGTAAGTTAATATTTGTTGAACACTCAATAACACTGCTTTACTTTAGTTCTCAATGCAAAATGTCACTGCTGGACAAGAAAGCAGAGAATACTGGAAGGTGGAATCATCTTGCCCCGTTCAGGATTCTGTAAAACCCGGTCAATATTATCTCATTAGTGCCTGTAAAGACTCCTGATTCCACTCAACTTCTTCACTCAAACTCTAGAAATAGTAATTTACTCCTTTTCAAAAAAAAAGGTTAACCTCTAGTATTAGTGAAATAAGTGATTTAAAAAAACTCATTGAGAAACTTACAGGGCTTTTTGAGTATTGAGGATTATTGAGTATATCAGTACTCACCTTTTGTCTTAAAGCTTTCTGGGAGCGAAGTGCTATTTGCTCCTGTCCTATAAACCACGACTACGTGGATGTTATAGGACGTATAAGGCTGTAGATCTGTGATGCTACAGACATAAACAAGTCCTTGGAGGCATGAAGTGTTAACACGGTAAAACTCATTATACTTCCACTAGAAAAAGAAGTCTCAATTAATTTTTTTGCTTCCTTAAGAAAACCTTCTTAAACATAGAAATCCACAAGTCTATGGCAAGCAATTAAAAATTTAAATAAAATTTATTTTCTATTAAAATAAAAGCTTCTTTATGAATGTTTGATCCCAAACATTATCTCCACCACTGACCACCATTTTAAGGTTGTGACAAACTATAACCGACTTGAATAACAGTTCTTAGGATGAGTCCAAGGTGGGACAGACACCTCTTACTACATAGATGTCCTTAGGGAAGATCTGGGGCTTGGCTTTTTGTGATCCCTCCTCATAGACTCCTACGTTAAATCAGGATGGCTGAGAAGGGAAATCCATAGCTGAAGGACCATGCTGGATCAAAACAATGACATTTTCAATTCCATGGATTTGTTAATTTCAAAATGATAATCTTTTTACATATTTTGATTCTATCAAGAGGTCCACAGTGACTTATAAATTCAAACATGTAGTTTTTCCCTTCAAAACTCTTTTCAGTCTAACCAGCCTTCCTTATTTTTGTACATATGAAGCCTTTCCCTAAAAGAAGGAAATTTTTGTCCACCATCACTCAGCCACTGAGTAGAAATGTTAGAAGTGAAATAGAGGAAATCTTACTTTCATTCCACTGTAGATACTGGGTGTCTAATTATAGCTATCTTATACTTTCTTTGTGCATGGCTTTTGAAAAATCTGTGTATTTGGATGCTTCATGTGTTATTTGAAAATGGTGATTTTTTTTCAATGTACAAATAGGAAAAGACAAAGAATGTGGCATTATGTCAAGGGTTCTTAGTGCATTTTCTCCAGTAGAGTTTCCTAAGAAGGTCAGTTTCCATAAATAAACCTTACTTTACATCTCGTTTTTCATTTAGCACTTACAAGGTCACATCATTTCTTTGGATGGACACTTTATATTAGTTTTGTATTCAACTAGGAATGATTCCTACAGCACCTTCAGGAAGTAGACCACCTTGTTATAAAAAGAAAGAGGAAAAGGAGAATGGAAGGAATGAAAAAAATTTTAAAAAAACCAAATATGCTGGTGTCTAGGCCATTGCCTGCTAAACTCATAAATGTATCAATCCTACTAAAACATACAAGCTAAAGAAACAGATGCATTGGATCCCTAATATTTACTCTGAATTGAGGGAAAGAAAGAGACACAGAGTGACAGAGACAAATGCTGATTTCTACCTCAAAAATTTTAGCCCTCTGTGGTCCTGCCTCCTTAATAATCTGCTATATAAACTACCTTAAGTGAATAGTCTAGATCGCCCAACATCCCACACCACCCAGAAATTATCAAAGCTCCTTGGAAGGTCAAATGTGTGACCAAGGGTTCTGCTGGAAAACAGTAGAGTCCTGGCCTTACCACAGCAATGAATGTTCTGGGCAGACCACCAAGTTGGGGAGGTGCCACAGCTACCCCAGTAAATCACAAAGGAGTCCAGACCTTCCATTTGTCAGAGGCCAACAAGTGCAGGAATGAAAGCTACCACAGAGGGATTTTCAAATTATTTGGGTGGGGGTGTGGAGGAAATAGTGCAGCCTATCATGTCTCAGAGACCGGAACTTCAGAAAATGGTTGGTTCTGGTAGGAATTTTCCTAGACAGTTGAGAAAAACTCAGTTTTAATGCACATCCATTAACATAGTTTACCAAAGTGAAACTACTTGTTTCTTCTCCTCAATCTCAAATTAAATATGTTCTTCTGCCATACACTGCTTTGATAAAGAATCTATGGAATTTAAGACCTAGATAGAAATTTAGCCTTCTGCTTTAATTCCTTCATTCTCCATAGAAGAAAATTTGACAGAAAAGTTGAAAATTGGAAATGTATCCTTCTCTCTCTTTCCTTTCTAAAAAATATTCTTAATTAGAAAGACACATATTCGCCCTTATCACTTCCTTCTCAGAGTTCCAGTATGGAGTTATAGCATCATTCCCAGCTGGGTCCTATCTTTATGACGTAGGTTCAAGTTGCTCTAAAGATATAGAACTTTCTGACTAGATGTACTCATCAACCCTCTTGGAACACAACTTTCTACTGTGCTCATGAGTTAGTACTTGTAGATGGTCATATGTGACGATTACTGTATCTCACATTTTAAGCCTCATGATTTTCTTAAAAAAAATTTTTTTGTAATGTTTTATTTATTTTTGAGAGAGAGAGAGAGAGAGAGAGAGAGCATGAGCAGGGGAGGATCAGAGAGAGAGGGAAACACAGAATCTGAAGACAGGCTCTAGGCTCTGAGTGTCAGCACAGAGCCTGATGTGGGGCTTGAACCAACGAACCGTGAGATCATGACCTGAGCTGAAGTTAGATGCTCAACTGACTGAGCCACCCAGGTGCCCCAAGACTCATGATTTTCTAAGTGGTATATCTGGAACCTGTTTTCAGCAAGTGTAGGGGAAGTTTTGAAATAAAAAACATGTGAAAGTCACAAGGACTGAGCCAGGCAGTCCCAGTCCGCTGTCCTCCCAAACTCTGAGGTGTGGGGTGGGTGCCTTAGTGACTCATATTCCTTCCATGGATAGCACCCAAGTAGGACTGCTGTAGGATGAGTCAGCCCCTGGGGTTCTTCCCTGCCTGGCTGGTGCTATCTGACTCACTATGGCACCTGTCTGGGTCTCTGAATTCTCATCAGTAAGAGGAGGGGCTTAGAGTCACCAGCTATAAGGTCCTTCCCCATCACATTTCTTTGATGTAGGAAGTACACTTTACACCCCCCACTTTGCCTTTAAACTGAACTGCATTAAACTTCCTTAAATAGATGTCTTAAAAAAGGTGATACTCCAATTTCTCCAATTTAACTGCATTTTAATAAGATGACCTTTTTTTTCTTTTTTTTTTTTTTAAATATTTTTATTTATTTCTAGGAGAGGGAGAGAGAGAGACAGCGTGAGCAGGGGAGAGTCAGAGAGAGAGGGAGACACAGACTCCGAAATAGGCTCCAGGCTCTGAGCTGGCAGTCAGCACAGAGCCCGACGCGGGGCTCGAACCCACGAACCGCGAGATCATGACCTAAGCGAAAGTCGGACGCTTAACCGACTAAGCCACCCAGGTGCCCCAAATAAGGTGACCTTTTTAATTTATTAAAAAAAATTTTTTTAATGTTTTATTTATTTCTGGGAGAGAGAGAGAGAGAGATAGCATGATCAGGGGAGGGTCAGAGAGAGAGGGAGATACAGAATCTGAAACAGGGCCCAGGCTCTGAGCTGGCTGTCAGCACAGAGCCCGACGCGGGTCTCGAACCCATGAACCCTGAGATCATGACCTGAGCCGGTCGATGTTTAACTGACAGAGCCACCCAGGTGCCCCAAGATGACCCTTTTTAAAATAGGTAACAAATCATCATGAACATGCTCAATGAAAAAAGTCCAATAAACTATGGCTTTTGGTTTTATGAACTTGACATTCACTATTGTTTCATAGTTTTCATAGATTTTATCTTAAAAGTACAAGATTATAGAAAAATATCTTACATAAGTAAAATTTTAAAAGATTCCAGGGTGCAACTCCATTTTTGAAAAAACAGCGAGGCCATGACTACACTGATTTGTTTTTGCTACAACTGAACAAGAGATTCCTAACCAAACTTACAGAATAAATAATACTGAAAATGAAATGTAGCAATTCCAAAAAAAAAAAATCCATTTGAAGTGTATCAACATAAAAACCAATACAGACTTCCCTCAGCAGTGAATTAGTTAGATTAGCTGATGTTTTGAAATTCAGTGGATATTTTTATATTAGTGAAAGTGTGAAGAATTTTGGATGAAGAACCATTTAAAGTGTATAAGCCAAGATCAAACTAGTTCAGAATAAATTGCTCTTATTTACTTTTTTCCTCTTGCTATGCACCTTTAAATGGTTGAAAGAACATTTCTAAACAAGGTTTTGGGTTTTGTTTCTTTGCTTGTCCATTTCTTTTATTTTTTTCATAGGAAACACCAAATTGCTGGATACTCGATAGTCATGCTGATAACATCTAAACTAAGTAAAATATTATGAAAGCCAGTAAACCATAGCTTATATCCTTTCCCATGGAGCCTTTTAAGAGCAACTAATGTCTCTGGGAATTCTTTCCATCAGAAATGATCCTAGATAGCTTCTGTATATGGCAAACCTAAATCAATGAATGCTGTAAATTATATTGCTGATTTATACAAGAGAATACACTAAGATGTGAAAAAGGCCTTCTAATTCATCCCATAGCATAACACATAGATTTGCATTAAAAGTGTATGGTGAGATCTACCTTTTGGAGTTCAAACCAAAATCTGGTGAGGTTAACATTAGATGGAGCCTTCCAATCTAATTGCAAACTAGTGTTCTCTGGGACCAAGGCATAAGGTTTCTCTGGCGTGTCAAACATTTTGACAGTGACAGGATGACTCTCAGCACACCACATTTCCTCAGCATGACAGGCCAGAACCTTTTTGTAAAAAAAGAACAATTGCTTAACCTTTTCGGAACCTTGCACCTGAGAATGGCACTAAAGTGCCCAATACACTTACTATACCTTTAACACATATGGTTTTCCACCAGACAGTCTAGTAACAAGGAGAGCGAGTCTTCCATTTGGATATTCACTTTGTCTTAGAGGAGTCTCTGGAGTTAGGGCCAGATGTGAGATTTCCAACTGATAGCGAACCGACTCTATGGGTCCATTCGGCTTGTGAGATTCTTCCCAGGATACAAGAAGGCTGGAGTCTGAGTGCACAGTTGTATTAATGAGCCTAACTGCCTCTGGCACTGAAATAAATAGCAACACATGATAAGGGATGTTGCATCAGCACTGAAAGGTGAAAGAAGGAACAGGGTTCTGGCTGAGGAATAATCATATTATATGAGCAGAACGAATGGCCAGTATTCTAAAGGAAAGCCAGCCTCTTATATAATGGTAAGTTAACAGGCGGCCTGAAAGGCTCTTGCTCATTTTTGCCTAATGACTAAGTCATTCTGACTCCAGCTCAATGAAATGGCCGATGATGATGAACAAACCAATTCAGATTAGTTTTGGGAATATCATCAGAGACATTCAAAAGAAATGGTATGACCCGAAAATAATCACCACCTCTCAGAAAACCTTTTCAGATTCTAGATTCGTATTCCTTCTGGCAATGATATGGCTTACTTTAAATCTCAGTAGCCTGAGTAAAATTCGCACAGAGGAAAGGCTTAATTCTGCATCTCCACATAGAGAGACCTGTGAATATGTGGGGAGAGGGTGACGCTATGTGGTGAGACTGGAAAATGTGTTTCTGGGTCAAACAGTGTTGATTCTGATATTTTGCCTTCTAGTTGCTTTTCATTCTGATGGAGTATTATTCATCTTCTGTTGTTAGAGCAAAAATCAGCTTATCAGAATATTGTCAATAATACATTTTTTCTTATTAAGCTTTAAAAGCTCACATAATAAAGATTACTTAGCATCCATATTAAAATATATATGTACATCACATATATCACAAAATGCCAGTCTAGAATTATGCCCAAGCCCATAACTCACCTCCACTTTTAGTTTTTCCCCAAATCTCTTTTCCCAGAGGCAACTGTTCTGCAGGGTCTGAATAATAATTCTTTACAGCTGTCTGTATCACATATGTTGAAAATGGTTGTAAACCTCCAATAAGGGCTATCCTCTCCTGAAATTCCTGTAATTAATTTTTGAAACTCAATATCTAGTTCTTATTTTTTTATACAAATAAGGAGAAATTAACCAAAGGAATACAATATTTAAAAGATGTTTTAAATTTATCTTTTGTATTGAATCAAGAGAATGATAATGTTCACTGTCCTAATCTGCCCAGAGCTGAGTTGCTTCCTATCTCCAAGAATCAATATCAAATGATCGGTCAATTTTGTGACATGCTCATTTCACGTAGGAACCTAAGTTCTCAGAAGAGGATACTAATTCACTAGCATTGCATACAAAGTTCAGCAAGATGGTCTGGTAAAGATGTGACTCAGGGATGCCTGACTTTGGCTCAAGTCATGATCTCACGGTCTGGTCCATGAGTTCGAGCCAGTGTTGGGCTCTGTCCTGACAGCTTGGAGCCTGGAGCCTCCTCCCGATTCTGTCTCCCTCTCACTCTTTGCCCCACCCTGTTCATGCTCTGTCTCTCAAAAACAAATAAACATTTAAAAAAATTTTTTTAAATAGTATTGACACATAAGTGAATATTATAAAATATTAAGTTGAATTACTTAATCATTATTAAAGGTAAAGTTTAAAAAGGTAAAAACACTTTCCTTAGACCAACAGTTCTCAATTTTAATTGTTCTTTGGAATCAACTGGAAAGTTTTAAGAAAACACTTGTGCCTGGGCCCTACCCCCAGAGATTCTGATTGCATTGGTCTGAGGTGAAGTGTCGGCCCAGAGATTTTTAAAACTCCAATGTGCAGTCAGGTTTGAGAATCATTGCCTTTGACCCAGATTAATCAAAGTGAAAATAATAGGGACAGACTGGCTGTAGTAACAGAAATACCCAGTGCCACTAAACTAATCTTGGTCAGCCAAGTGATCCCATCTGTCTCTGAAACACTGAAATATGTAAAGAGAGGTTAAAATAGAGAAAATAAAGGACATAAGAATCAGGTGCCCTTTCTGGCAAAGTATATAGTGCTTAACTTCCAACAGATGATGGTCAATTTCACCTTTTGATGCAGATGAATAACAAGCACAGAGCAAAATATCGGATACACATGACTCCATCACAAGGACAACTGAAATGCCAGTACCAACAATGGAATGAATTGTGCCAATTAATTCATCCATTCAAGAAATATCTAGTGAAAGCTTCTACAAAACCAACTACTTACTATGCCAGATGCTAAGAATACAATGATAAATAAAAACCGGCACACTCCCTACATAATAGCATAAAGGAAATAGCAGACAAAAATAGAACATACCATTTTTATATTAAATAGATGCTATGGAGGAGGGGTATGCAGTAATGTTCTTTCTGTCTAATCATTTCTTACCCCTCAATCTGCATTCCGCTGCACAGGGCACAAAAACACATCTCTATCACTTTCTGGGGAGAATTAGATAGTCAGGAAAGGCACCAAGCCCAGTTCTCCCGGGACCCTCAGGAAACTGTCACTCTGGCAATCCACCACTGGCCAGAGTTGATATGCTTCCTTGAAGCTTAACTCCCAGCAAGACAACTTGCTTTGATGAATCAGCTGTAAAAGTTTGCATAGTAGGGTGCTTCAGGATACAATATAGAAAATAGTTTACTGTGAGTGAGAAGTTTATATCAAAAACAGGTATCTTCTGAAAAGGCAAAGACCACCAGCTCCAATCTTACCAACATTTTATATTTCGGCTCAGAGCTGTTTTTCCCGCCATTAACTTCTTTGTAATAAACCAGGTATGTTGGAGTAGGGCAGACGAAGCTGTGCCGGGTGAGCTTTGTCCTGGCAGGCGGTAATCTGATTGTGAGGCTGCTGTTAGTGGTGTTAAGTATATTTGGCTCTGCAGTATCTGAAGCTAGACACAGTAATGCTTTATCTAAAATAATAAAAGATTAAAAAACATACACATATATGTATGAAAGAGAAACAGCAGATATATTTAACATCAAGGGTTAGACCATCTATTTTTTAATATTTGGCTGACAGAGTGTGATATATTGAAGTGTTGGAAATATTATTCAGGAAAGGAAGAAAGGTTTTTTTCCCCAGTACATTTTGGAAGTTGGTAAATGGCTCAGAAAAAAAGAGCAAGGTAACTGATCATTGCTTAAAATTTCCAGCAGGGGGAGGTAAAGTACACTGAATAAGGTACACAGACCATAATAAAATCAAGTTAAGCCTTTTTTTTTACTTTGAAGAAAGTAGAGACAGCATACTATTAATCATATTTGGGGTGGGGGGGGAGCCTGAGTGGCTCAGTCGGTTAAGCATCCAACTTCGGCTCGGATCATGATATAGTGGTTCATGGTTTGAGCCCCATGTCAGCCTCTGTGCTGACAGCTCAGAGTCTGGAGCCTGCTTGAGATTCTGGGTCTCCTCTCTGCCCCACACCCGCTAATGCTCTGTCTCGCTTTCTCAGAAATAAACGTTAAAATGTTTTTAATATTAATTATATTTTTAAAATTAATTCCAGTTACAAAAACTCATGCTAGCTTTAGGACTTTTATTTTTAAGGATGTGCTTGTATATGTGTGCATTCAATTTCAAACAGATTTTTCATGGACTTACTAAATCTCCTAAATTTCTCAAAGTGAAAAATGAATTACTTTACCAGAATAGGCACCTGCCTTATTTATAAAGTCTCCCATTTTTCATATTTTATAACTCAATACACTTAAACAAAGAGAGTTTGTTACAATTATTTCTGCCCCTCTTTAGGGGCTAATTATACTTAATTTACAATGATATTGCCACCTTAATGGCAGATAGCTTGAGAAAAAACTCAAAACCTTTTTAGGTTTGAATGCCACCCAAGAGTGTATGTAATGTTTTTAATTTTGGTTGGTTGGTTTTTAGGTTTCAATTTTTTTTTTTTTTGTAGTATTATGACTCTCTGTGGAAAATATATAGCTAGTTCTACAGGGTGTCATCCATGCATTCCTAAAAGTCACTGCATTCTACAAAACTGTACAATAAAATCCACAGGGTTTATAAGGGAGATAGAGTTAGAGGCACAACATTAAAAATCTTCATGAGGGGCTCCTGGGTGGCTTAGTCGGTTAAGTGTCTGACTTTCGCTTAGGTCATGATCTCACGGTTCGTGGGTTCGAGCCCCGCATTGGGCTCTGTGCTGACCACCAGCTCAGAGCCTGGAGCCTGTTTCAGAGTCTGTGACTCCCTCTCTCTCTGACCCTCCCCTGCTCACGCTGTCTCTCTCTCTCCTAGAAATAAATTTAAAAAAAAACATTAAAAAAAAACAGATTTATAAATAAATAAATAAATAAATAAATAAATAAATATCTTCATGAGTGACCCATTTAAAAAAAGATAGGAACTTAATAAAAATGATAGCACACATGTACACATGATAAACAGTTGGCATACATAATACTACAATAAACAAAGCCTTTACCTTGAAAAAGACCTGAAATTGTATGTAGTGCTTTTTGACACACCTGGGATTTCTAAAACATTGTCAGAGGAGAAAAAAGACAGAAAAGAGAGAAATTATGGGAATGCAAAGAGAAAAGAAGCCAGACAGAGAATGAGTAGACAAGGGTTTCCGTGTTTAAACTGTCTGGGACAACTCAAGCCATATATGCCCATGGAGATCAATTGTGATCCAGGGCAAACAGCATTCTCAGCATGCACCCATCCTGACAGTGTGAGCAACACTGAACACCATGAAGGGTTTGGTGGGGCAGCCTGGAGAGGGAGATACTCTGAGCCTTTTCTGCCCCCCAGTTGGGAGAACATGCTGATTAGGAGTGTGATTTTATTACCTGGAAAAGGCTGCAGAACGGAACTGTAGGCCAGGATACGCTTACTCCCTTGGGCCCCCACCTGGGAGAGGATGGCCCCATTGCTTTTCTTTGCTTGATAAATCTGTGTGCTGTCCTTTGCTGAGGAGATCCAGTAGAGATATTCCCCATCCACAGTTAAGCTTTCAAGTGTTTTTCCTGCTCATGAGACACGTAAAATAAAGAACATAAAGAACAAAATACAGAACTCATGTTTTCTACTCCAAGCAATCTATGGAATCCTTTTTCTACATTGTAATTGCTAATTTTTAATTTTTCTATCATTTCAATAAGGAAAAAAATACCACCTTTATTTTATGTCATTAGGTCAAGGATTTTACAGATATTTTCTCATTTTAGTTCCATACTAAGCTAAAAGGTGAATACTATTATAATTGGCCTCATTTTGTAGAAGTGTAAACTGAGGCTTTAAAGAGTGAAATAATCTCCTCAAGGCCACAAAGTTAGTAAGGAGCAGAGCTAAGATTTTTAACTTAATCTGTGTGATTCCACATCAAACGATGCCTATTGGAAAAGAGCTGTTTAGATGATAGGTCCAGGGCTCAGTATCTTGCTCAATATTTTTTATCAGTAAATTGGAATAAATACAGAGTAATATACTTATCAATTTTGTAGATAATACATGATTCTTACTGACACTAGTATGTTCATTCACTGACTTAAAATTTGAAAGTATCACAACAAAATCAGGAAATGGATTGAAATTTAATAGGAATAAATGTGACATCCTAAATTCAAGTTTAAGATCAATTCTATAAATGACAAATGAAAGAAACCTGGCTTAATAATGTTAACATGAAAAAGACCAGGGATTTTTCAAATGGCAGGCAACTGAAAGACCTGATGCCACCTTCAGCTTCAATGAAAGAAGACGGAGGAAGTCAGAGCCCCCTGCACTAAGCAGAACATAACAAGAGTACAGGGAGTCATTATGGGGGTGACATTTAAGAGGATATTAAGCAGCTGGAGTGAAACCACAGGAGGGTTACTAGGGCAAAGAACAATCCAGAAACCACATCGCGTGAGGAGTAGTTACAAGTACATGAATTTTTCCTCCAACGGAAGTACTCAGAATGAGCAATGACAGAAGTCCCTAAGCAATTTGAATGGCTGTCATGTAGAAAGTGACTGATTTATTCTTCACATAATTAGAGGTCAGAATTCAGATCAATGAATGGGAGAAATGGGGAGAAATTTTTCCGTAACTATAAGAAAAAATCTAATATTTGAAATTGTTCAAAAAAACCTTCCTTATAAAGACATAATTTTTTTATAAACAGGTGTTCAAGCAAGGGTGTTTTTGTAGCAGAGATTTCCTCCAATATCATGCCAGCTAAAATATCTCTAAAGTCATTCAAATTTTCTAATTTTAGGGTTATAAATTTCAATTATGGATTCCTGAAAGACTTACCAGTTCTATACCTATAAGATAATGGCCTGCTAGATAAGTCTTGTGTATTGGATGATAAAATTTATTCTGACACTTGTTTAAATGATAAGGAAGACTTTAGTTAAGACTTGCGATATTTCAGTAGGAGAGAGAGAGATGTGCCCAACTTCACATACAACAAAGAAAGGTGGGGTTCAGAGCCAACAACAAACGTGAGGGGGTCAGTGGATAGAAAATTACTAAGAAAAGACATCAAGGGTACAAAGATTCTTGCTAAACTGGCTTCCTATGATTTTTGATAAAGGCAAGCCAAAACATCAAGTGTCGGGGATGAAGAACTTGATCAGATACCAAGGGTGGGGGACTATCCCTAAACTGATTTAGCAAGATTCTTGCTAAAACTACACTCAGCAACAACAGACAATGAAGACTGAGTTCAAGGCCTAGTTAAGAAAATGGCTCAGAGGAGCCTAACTAACATTTGATCAAAGAAGGAGTCTGTTACATGGGGCGCCTGGGTGGCTTAGTCGGTTAAGCGTCCGACTTTCGCTTAGGTCATGATCTCGCGGTTCGTGGGTTCGAGCCCCGCGTCGGGCTCTGTGCTGACTGCCAGCTCAGAGCCTGGAGCCTGTTTCAGTCTGTGACTCCCTCTCTCTCTGACCCTCCCCTGCTCCGCTGTCTCTNCTCTGACCCTCCCCTGCTCACGCTGTCTCTCTCTCTCTCCTAGAAATAAATAAAACATTAAAAAAATTTAAAAAAAAAAAAAAAAAAAAAAAAAAAAGAAGGAGTCTGTTACAGATTCAGCAGAAACAAGTAATTCTCCTAATATAAGAAGTCCAAAATATTATCTCTAGTCTTAAGCCCATTGAAAATATGTTAGAAAAGGCTCTGGTTAACATGTCAACAAAACCATACGTGCAGTTATAACACACACGTGTGCGCATGCACACACACACACACACACACACACACACACACATCTGCAGTTTCAAAACTTTACTATAAACATCAGCAATGTCCAAAAACACTTTTTTGATGATGGAAATATTTTATTTCTCTGCTGCCCAATATAGTAATCATTAGCCACTTGTGATTTTGAGCACTTAAAATGTGGCTAGCATGACGGCAGAATTAAAATTTTAATTTTACTTAATCTTAATTAATTTGAACTTCAATCGCATGTAACTAGTTGTTACTACATTGGACAGTGAAGAGTAGACTTTTAAGAATGTAAGGAGGTATTTAGAGTGCTTTTTTTTTTCTGTTGCAATTATTCCTCATTAGAAGGCCTCCAAATCACTTGAGACATTTAAGTATATCCTCCAGAAGCATGTGATGTCAAGTATTGACCAACTCATGCTGAATGCAGAGTCAATGGGATCATCAAAACAGAAGTAAAGTGTGGTCCTGGTAGTAAGATCATAGATGCTGTAGTTAGGCCCACTTTCCAACCCCAGCTCCTCTATTAATTGCAGCCCTTTGGACAAGTACCTTACCTTTCTGGCTCTCGGTTTTCTCACCTGTAAAATGAGCATACTAGTATCTACTTCATCAAGGTGTTTTGAAAATTAAATGAGATAACACATTTGGTAGCTTGCTTAGAATATATGGTTGAACTCAATAAATTATAGATTTATTTTTAATTATAAAATAACAACAACAACAATGAAACCACAGATCCAGAAAATTGTGTGAATGTCTGTGCACAATTTGCTTGGAAACAACTTGACTTGAATTCTACGGGAATATTTGGCATCATCCAGAGCAAACACTCATGTGTGTATTCTTTGAATAAAGGTGGAATGCACAATCTTTTTAACTGGACAGGAAGGGCCACCATTACTAATGAGTATTTATGTACACACATAGATATCTTACCAAGCAGGGTAGGCACCATGATAACCTGCCAACACTGACATCCTTCCAGATCCATGGCCCAGATCTCTTGCCCTTTGACAAAGTATATCTGCGGTTTCTCTAGGTCAGAGGTGTCAATAGTCATTGCTCCATTAAACTCGAATTGAGTAACGCTGCAAAAACACTGTTTCCTTCCATTTGAATGGTTTGTGGTTGTGGGTGGAAGAACGTGACTCAGGGTCTGGTTGATAATACTGTAGTAGAAAATCTGAGGGCCAAAATCGGAAACTTCTGTCCAATACAGGCGACTATGGGGGAAAAAAAGACCCTCCACCTTAATGAGTAAAACATATTATTGCAAATGTTAGTTTCCAATGAAGATTAATCATTCCTAATGATTGGAGAGACAAATACAGCCTTTGGAGAGAATGTGTCCACATGTCCAATGACCTTCTGAGATGGAGGGGGCCAAAAGCAATCTAGTTTGTACCATTTTCACATGATTTCTCAATAAATGTGTTTACAACTAAAGCCTTGGACTAAAATGATCTGAAGGTGGTATATGAATGGTTCATTAATGGCTGTAAGTGTGATAAACGTTTGCCTACTTTTCATCAACACCCATTTCCATTCCCCTTCTCTCAAGTTTCTTTCTGCTGCTTAATACTGGTTAACACTAGTTTCAAAATATAATAACCATGCGTATGACACAAAGAAAATACATCTTTCAGCATGAAGAACTGCTATCAGTTGCTGGATGGGGGCCTTAAAACTCATCTTACAGGGGCGCCCAGGTGGCTCAGTCGGTTGGGCATCTGACTTCGGCTCAGGTGATGATCTCATGGTTTGTGGGTTCGAGCTCTGTGTCGGGCTCTGTGCTGACAGCTCAGAGCCTGGAGCCTGCCTCAGATTCTGTGTCTCCCTCTGTCTCTGACCCTCCCCTGCTCATGCTGTCTCTCTCTCTCTCTCTCTCTCTCTCAGAAATAAATAAAACATTAAAAAAATTAAAAAAAGCTCATCTTACAAGGACATTAATTAAAGAAGGATGAGCCCAGAATAGCGTTAGTTGTGCGTTCCATGCTACCTGTCTATCCCTGCTCAGCTCCTGCCACTGTCTCAGTCCCCTCTCATCCTTTTCATATGAAGATATTAGGATATCCATTGATAGAAGGATCTGCTTTTGTTTTCTGTTGGTAATAACCCTAACTTTAGGTGAGCCAAATTGTCAGTATGGATTAAATTTACATATTTCTGGCTGTGGGCTCATAATTTATGTGTAGATTTACTTACTATAAGTTATTATAGCTAGCCAAGGACAGTTAGCAATTTACTTTCCCATCAATAGCTTCTAATATTAAACCAAAGATATTATATTGAATATGCCTCTATTTCATCACAATAGAAACAGATACTCATCATACTTTACATACCTTAAAAAAGGATATACAGAAAAAGAAATTATTGTTGAATTTCTATTGCAAATGTCCAACTTTCTGGGGTATTTCATCTTGTGTTCAAGATCAACATCAAATATTTGCATTCCATTTTGTGATTCTTTTAGCACAAAGTAGAGATGCCTTGAAATCCAGTCAATTGAAATAAGTGTGATATCAGAAACCAGTGCATCTCGGAAAATCTTAACAATAGGTAGAAAACACAACCAAGGAGATAGTGGTCATTTTTTTCCCCAAATTTGAGGACTTTTTGGTAATCTACCATATTACTTATTTACTGCACTTCGCTGTAATCCAAAACCTCAATAGCTCTGTACTGTGTACCATTATAACATTGATCCTCTTCTCACATTGAATTCTTTCCCCTGGTTAGCTTCAACTACCCTGACTTCAACTGTAATTCATAGACCAGTGCTACAAGAACAGTAGCAGTATCCCTCATTGAGTTACTGATTCAGATTGACTACTGAACATATGAATGATCCCAGGAAACAGAATTCATTACTCTGCCCCCAAAACCTTCTTTTCACCTACAGATTATATTTTTATGGATTTCCAACATTCATTTGAACGGCAATCCTGACAAATGTGGTTCATCCTTGACATCTTCCTCTCATGACTACCCATAGTGAATTAGTCCAATTTGAAATAGATCCCAAATGTGTCCTGTCCTTTCTCACTTCACTGCCTCTCATTTCCTGCCTAACATTTCCTGTCTGGCTTTCTATGATAGCCTCCTAAGTGTCTCAGATTTAACCTTCCCTAAGTCATTATTCATACCACTAATGGAGAGGTCTTTCTAAAACATAACCTGACCATGTGAATGACCCACTAAATTTCTTTAATGGCTTACTGTTGGGTTCAGGATTGGCCCTCCACACCTTAGCACAGTCCAAGAAGCCCATTATATTCAGGCTCCTGCCTACTACTTCAGCTTTTTACCTGTCTTTGTTCATCCTCACTCCCACCTGCATTCCAAGCCTACTCTATTTATAGCCTCCTAGATGTGCCATGGCTCCCTTGTGTCCCTATCTTTGCACTTGCTACCCCTTAAGCTTTTCCCACCTTCACCCGGCTCATCTTCTTTGTCCCAAGGTGTCTTTCCACTCACTACCACTCCAACCTGGACTGATCATCCATTTTCTGTGATATCACAACACCCTGCTTCAGCATAGCATGATACTGCCTTCTGTCTTTTCCACTAGCTGACACTCACTGAATGCCACCACATGCCAAGCATTGTGCTAAGTGCCTTATGTAAGTCATCTCATTTAATCTTCACAGGAACCATATAAAGAGATACCACAAGTTAAATAACTTGCTGATGGTCACAGATCTAGTAAGTAATCTGGTGAAGTCAGAATTAAATTCTGAATTTCAGATCCCAAAGCTCAGCCATGAATCATTACACAACCCTGTCCTCCTACTATTGGACTAATACTAGACTGGGTTTGTTCAAGGACTACAATTTATTTTTTTTACCTCTATCCCAGGAACTAACACAGTGCCTTAAACCAAATAAAACTATTTACAAATTAAACCTGAATGACATTTGCCCAAATCTAACCTCTATTCATCTGTGACTAAATAATTAGGCAACATGTGTCCTTTCCAGCCATTGTAATCTTAATGGCTCAACCACTGACCAGTCTATTTAATTACAGGGTAGTGTGATATGTAAATTATCCATGCCCTTCCTTCCAGAAGAGTTACATAGTGAGATACCTCAGAGCTGGATCTGTTGTGCATGTTCAGAAGGCAGAGGGAGTCTCCTTGAGCATAATACCCCATTCCATTATCAGCTGTGTAGCCCATGGTATGGATGTCTCGTTCTGCTGAAAATGTCCATACAATTTGATTTTGATCCATATCTAATAAAATTATCTTGCTGTCAAAAAGAGTTATGAGGTATGGAAATGGGTTGATTTCTGAAAACAAAAAAAAGTAGATAATACATATAAGAAATAAAAACCTTTCGTGTGACAAAATCCCTTAATTCACTCTCAGGCTATTCTGAAATCCATGGTCTTCTTTGCGTTCATCTACTGCTCTAGTCTCAATCAATGCTGCCAAGCTCCCTTAGCTCAGGTTGGTTTAAGTGTGTTTGGTGATGATAAAATTTGGTTATTTGGCTTTAACTTCATCTCAGAGACAACATTCATATCCCTGAGAATACCAAGGGTCAAAAATATTTTTAAAATGCTGGGGCGCCTGGGTGGCTTAGTCGGTTAAGCGTCCGACTTTCGCTTAGGTCATGATCTCGCGGTTCGTGGGTTCGAGCCCCGCGTCGGGCTCTGTGCTGACTGCCAGCTCAGAGCCTGGAGCCTGCTTCAGTCTGTGACTCCCTCTCTCTCTGACCCTCCCCTGCTCACACTGTCTCTCTCTCTCTCTCATAGAAATAAATAAAACATTTTAAAAAAATGTTTTTAAAATGCTAATTGTTTCTTGCACAGGTTTTAGGTAATGAATACCTAAGGTTCTGGATTTGACTATGTCAGAAAATGGTCCAGGTCCTTTGGATGTGAAGGCTCGAACCTAAAGAGAGAAAAGGATACCAAAAAAGAAAAAAAAATGCATTCAACAGCATCCTCAATGACAATAATTACTTTCTGAGACTGATAAATTATTGAAGGTTTCATTTCACAATTTTGATATCAATTACGAATAGTTTCTTTTTCTGTCAGGTTTTCATTTAAATTCCAGTTTGTTAACACACAGTGTAATACTAGTTTCCAGTATAGAATTTAGTGATTCATCTTGACAACACCCAGTGCTCATCACAAGTGCCCTCCTTAATCCCTCTCACCTATCTAGCCCAAGCCCCACCCACCTCCCCGCCAGCAACCATCAGTTGCTCTTGGTAGTTAAGAGTCTGTTTCCTGGTTTGCCTTTCTTTCCCCACCCTCATGTTCATCTATTTTGTTTCTTTAATTCCACATATGAGTGAAATCATATGGGTCTTTGTCTTTCTCTGACTGAATAGTTTCAAATAGTTACTTCCCTCTGAGTATAAAGCAATAAATCAGTAAGAAGTAAATATTGCCCCCACATTCATGCTGGTGGTGTGCTTTTTATCATTGCTATTGTTGTCTGGAAGAGTACAAAGTATTGGCACAAATCTCCACTGCAAAAGATTTGAATTTCTAAAAAAGGTCTTAAGCTATTTCCAAAATTAAATTATATAGAACATTTAACAGAAACAAAACTATGCACATTATGGTAAAATTCCACATACTGTGAAATAAACATCTAGAAGCTTTAAATAATTAAATTTACTGTGCTTTATAAAAATAAGGAGATTTATAAAAGAAAATAATAATTAAAACTTATATTTGAATTTTTTAACGTTTATTTATTTTTGAGAGAGGGTCAGAGAGAGAGGGAGACACAGGATCCGAAGCGGGCTTCAGGCTCTGGGCTGTCAGCACAGAGCCTAACATGGGGCTCGAACTCACACCTGTGAGACCATGACCTGAACTGAAGCTGGATGCTCAACCGACTGAGCCACCCAAGCACCCCACATTTGAATATTAATTATGCATTTCAAACCACTCTTACATACATTATCTCTTTTGGTTCTCACAATTAAGAGTAGAAACTAGACAAAATCAGAATTAAGGTAAGTAATATCCACTATGACATATGCAGAAACTGGCATAAAAACCAAGTCCTCTGGGGTTTGTGTACTTGTATACCATGCCACTCTGCATCCTAGTACCAAACTTTTTAAGAACAGCTTTTATTAGATGTCTTTTATTGTGTAATAAGTCACTTCCATTTCCAAACCTTGCATGTGTACAACAGCCTAAAAAGGAAATTGACACCCATTAGTGATGGACTCAAAAGGTAGGTCCTCAAGTGCCCTCTCAGTCAACAAAGTATTAGATTATTTTTATTATACTTCTACTGTTAAATATATTTTACCATACTATACATACTACTATCTGTTCATGGGGCGTGTGTGTGTGTGTGTATCATGATGGTAAATACATATACCAAGATGTCTTCACTTTTGCACAAGACCATGTTAAGTGAAACTCATGCATATCCATGCATACCACTTTGCACAATCCTGTGATGACTGAGATCTGAAACTATATGTACATTTAGAAAGATACACTTAACCAGAATATTTATTTAACCAGAACACACAGAATTCTTAACAAATAGGAATGTGTATTATCTTTAATGTTTATGTACAACTTCTTCAATTCGCATATGTAGATGTAATATATTAGCAAAATAACTATTAAGTTAGAATTTTACAAAGAGAAAACAGATCCTTAGGAAACTCAAACCTCTAAAACACTCCCCAAAGCATTATGTTCTCCAAAAAGAAATGGAAAATAATTCTAAATATGTACAACATTGTCACCAACTTGGTATTTAATGAAGATAAAAAAATCATCAAGTCGTCTACCATAAGCAGAAAGCTATTTCATATTAAAGTTAGAATGTCTAAATGGGGTGGCCATAGCTTTTTATTCTTGACTCCTATTCTCTCTCACTTTCTTGCTAGACAGTAACTCTGAGATGTCAACTATCTAGACTCTCGGTGATGTGATCTAGGGGAAAGGACTCCAGAAGCTGGACTACAGCACACGACTTCCTAGCCATGCAGCGTTAGTAATTCACTGATATACCCAGAGACATGGCTTTTTCTTCACAGACAGTAAGAGGATCAAATGAGATAAGGAATATAAAAGCATCTACCATGGTGCATGGCCTATACTGATCACAGGAAAAAATAATGGTTTGTTCTGGATCTGAAAGCAAGAAAGTTGTCAACCTGTCCTTTACCCTAGCTGTTCCCTCTGCCCTCCATATCCTTGCCACCCACTTGACTTCTGTGACCACAGTGGACCTCAAAGTATTGACAGAGTAGCAGAATTCTTAACCTACTCCTATAATCAGTCTTCTGTTTGCACTACTGAGACCCTCGTGTCCCTGTTCTCACTCTTCATACCTGGAAGGCAACAGTGTACCCAGGATTCATGCTTTCAAGCTGAAAAGACATCTCTGAGGGGGTTGCGTTGACAGTCATCCAGTCTTCGAATGTTTTATTTGTGTCTCTCTGGTTGGATATTTGATACAACATTTCAAATCTCATTAACACACCATTTTCATGCTTAGGCTTATTCCATCTAAATTCCACCACAACTTTATCCTGGTTATGGTATTTTCCACTTGGTGATATAAATATCCTGGGATTCTGGGGTGCCGATGGAACTAAAAAGCAGAGGCACAGAAAGGGTAGAAAAGAATAGGAGGTTGGCTTTTTACCATTCATGATGAGGGGATGGAAAAACTTAGTAATAAATACTTCTCATTCCAGAAATTGAAGCGTATCTATCTTGTTCTTAAAGATCCTCAGGAGAGAAGATTCCACAGATTTCTTCAGGAACCTAGCCTAGTATTTCAGCAAATCTTTCTTATCTTCAACCCAAATCCCTCTTACCACCACTTAGGCACATCTTTTTCATCTGTGCCCTGTACAGATGGAAGGTAGCTGGTTCTTCTTATAAAATACAATATTTACTCTCATTCTGACACAGTGATTTAGCTAGTGGTGGAAATGACAGTCACGGGAAGAAAGGTAGCAACTTGGCCCGGCCTTCAGCCAGTTTAGGATATAAAATTCAGCATGTCACAGATCCAGGCTCTCTCACCTTGAACCCTCCCAGGCAGCAGTACCTTGAACCTCCCAGACAGTAGTACCTCAAGAGTATGGTTTGGGGGCTCCCATTTATCCTAGAGCCAAAGCAAGCAATTTAGTGTCTCCCATCCCTTCAATGAATTTATCTCCTTTTTAAGAGAAATTCCTCTGCCTGATGTCTATGTCATTTCATGCAAGATGCCTGTCTTCCTTCTTCAGACTCCTCTACAAGGTCCCTCTTCACTCTCAACTGGAATCACATCGCTTCTCAATGTTCAACACTCCCATTGTTATCCAATCTCCAGGCCTTCTTAACACGGTGCTCACATGGGATACCTTTTCTTGCATCATTCCTCAGAGCCCAGCTAGAATTCCCCCTCCCCAAAAGCCTTCAGTGGCCATTCCAGTCTATGATCATTGTCTTCTCCTGAGAGCGCTGGGGCTGCTTGATAGAGATAAAGCATCTGTCTTGTCTAGTCGCTCTATGCCATGGAAACTCACTTCTCACTGTCTCATTTCTATTATCGTTGGAAGCCTGTGTTTAGCCTTCTACCATTGTTTGAGCTCCATCAGAGAAAGCACCTTTCCTTATTCCTTGTTAAATCCCCTCAAATCTAGTAGAGGACTTGCACACATTAAGTGCCTAATAAATATTTGTCAATTTGAATAACACCCCGACTATATTGTAAACTTGCCTGGAGGCAAAGGCCAAATCTTTTCATTTTTTATTGCCTCCCAACATCCAGCAGAGTGCTGCTTATCTTAGGCCCCCAGGGCATCCCTGACAGATGCAGGCAAAACCATTTCCATGGAAGAATCCGACCAAAGCTGGCACTCCAAGATAATCTCAAAGAGACCATACCTGGATGCAAATGTTAACTGCTCCAGGACCTGCCCAGCCTCAACTATGTTCCTGTTATGAGACTCATGGATAAATGTTGTTGAAAGACTCTTAACAGTGAAAAAAACAAAAAAAACAAAAACAAAGACAAAAACAAAACCCAGAATGGATATCTATGCTTATTGAGCTCTTTCTGCCTGCCACGTCTTGTGCTAGTAAGTTTATATTGAATAAATCAATATGATACTATCATTTACCAGCATGTGCAGACATGATTGAATGGAGATTTGATAAAACAACAGTGAAAAGTGTGGATTAAGTCCCAGCCCTGTCACTTACTAGCTATTTTACATTGTGCAACCCCTAGGCTTCTGCTTTCTCTTTGCGTAACTGAGACAGTACACCTGTCCTACCTTCCGGGGAGCCACGGGAGGAGCAAATGCAAAGATGAAATGATGTTTCCGACACATGATATGTGTGCAGTAAATGCTTAATAAAGGAGCTAAACATATAAATGTGCTTTGTACAGTTTATAGTGACAAACATGTAAAGATACGACTAGTATCCTTTTTAAAGCATATTCCAAAGTAACACATTAAATTCAGGCATGAGTTGTCCACCTATGAAAATTTCTGAGTTACCATCTGTGAGAACATCTTCAGACAAGCCTGCCGTCCATGAAACCGTCTCTGCCGTTATATTCCCGTTTTCCTTCTCAAGTGTTTCACAAGTTACCTGAAACAGGTTTCTGCATCATATATATTATTATAATCAAGAGAAACAATCTTTAAGAAATCCTTGAAATATGTTTTTGGAATAAATGATGCAGATTGATATTAATGGTGTTATTCTCATCTCCAAAAAGTCATTGAGGAGGTATTAAATCTCAACACATCTACAAAACTGGAAGTTATTTTTAAAAATTATTAGCTATTTATTGTCGATTGTAGAAAGTGAGGCTTTGCCTTTTTAAAAAAGGAATTTTAACCCCTGTACCTGTTTCAGGTGCTCGAAGTGACAGAGATGTTTTGGGGCCCTTTCCCCAGTACGTATAAGGAGTGACAGAAAGATTAAATAAGGTATAGGGCTCCAGCCCTTCCACAGTAAATACAGGCGAAAGCTGTTGCTCACTAGCCAGGAACTAAAATATAAGAACACATTAATATCTTAATAAGGGAGTCATAAAATCCTTTATTCCTAATTAACTGAAATCCCCAAACTTTGATTCACATATTAAGTCAAAACGTGTAATTTTGGAAATGCCACTGTTGCCAAATTCTGTATAGTTCAACAAAGACGAGTTAAAATGTATCTAACATACCAATTGTTAACATTTACCACAAAACAGGGGCGTCTGGGTGGCTCAGTCGGTTTAGCTTCCGATTTTGGCTCAGGTCATGAACTCACAGTTCATGGGTTTGAGCCCTGCATCGGGCTCTGTGCTGACAGCTCAGAGCCTGGAGCCTGCTTCAGATTCTGTGTCTTCCTCTCTTTCGGCCCCTTCCCTGTTTGTGCTCTGACTGTCTGTGTCTGTGTGTGTGTCTCTCAAAAGATAAATGAACATTAAAAAAAAATCTTTAAAGGTTCTAAGGAAAAATCTTTTCTTTTTTTAAAATTTTTTATTTGAGAGAGAGAGTGTGTGAGTGAGGGAGAGGGACAGAGGGAGAGAGAGAATGTTAAGCAGGCTCCATGCTCAGCACGGAGCCAAATGAGGGGCTTGGTCCCATGACCCTGGGATCATGACCTGAGCCGAAATCAAGAGTCAAATGCTCACAAATGCTCAGCCGACTGAGTCCCCCAGGTGCCCACTCAGGAACAATCTTAACAACCAAATGCATTGGAAGCAATAAAGGAGACAGGCTTGGCTAAATGAAGGAAGCACAAATTAGTATGGGCAGGGCTAATGCAGAATGTAAAGCCTGTTTGAGGAATGGAAGTTACTGGCACCAACACTATACCTTAGAATGAGAACTGAAATCCACACTGTAGAAAATTATACCCCAACCCACTGCTGGGGGTGGATTCCACAGGATTTGAAAACTTGAAGCATTTCCTTCGATCCTAAATGAAGACTCTTGAACAGAATCTGGGATAACCTTGGGGGTAACAGAAAAGTTCCCTATGGGATGAAAGAAATAATAGAGGGAGAAAGAATTTAGGATTATCAAACATCATAGAGAACATGGATAATTAATATAAATTACTAATAATTACTAGCAAAACAAAATTTCCCTTTCCTTTAATATACCCTGACAATCTGTTTTTTATGATTGGTCCATGCTGCAAATTTGGGTTAACAGTAAACTGCAAGCAAACCAACAGACACTACTAAAGTCTTTTTTAAAAAACTTAATTCTTTTTAAAAAGTTTTTCATTTATTTTTGAGAGGCAGAGACAGAGCATGAGTGGGGGAGGGCAGAGAGAGAAGGTGACACAGAATCTGAAGCAGGCTCCCGGCTCTGAACTGTCAGCACAGAGCCTGGTGCAGGTCTCAAACCTATGAATTGTGAGATCATGACCTGAGCCAAAGTCAGACACTTCACCAACCGAGCCGTCCAGGTACTCCTAAAACTTAATTCTTAAGAAAAAATTCCCAAAGGGGCACTTGAGTGGCTCAGTTGGTTGGGCATCCTCCACTTTCTTTTTTTTCTCTCTCTCTCTCTCTCTCAAAGATAAATAAACATTTTAAAATTTTTTGAAAAAAAAGAAAAGGAAAGGAAAAAATTCCAACATAAACACTTATTTAACAAAACATGTTTGGAGGAGAGAGGGTACGCCGGGATAATATACTGTACCTGGCAGAGGCTTGAGGGACGTCTGAATAATTGTGAACTGATTAAATTTGGCTGCTTCCAAAACAGAGACACTGGTTCTCTGACCTATTTCCTGAGCTGTGATAATCCTAAAGCCATTGATCCAGAAGAGCCGACCACTATAGTACATCAGTGTATTCCGGGAAATTTCAGAAGTACTCCAGGCTGCAAATTCTGTGATGTTGGTAGCTCTGGTGCTGCTAAAATATGGCGCCAGTTAGCCTGGGGGAAGGGCTGGTACACTCAAGGACTGGAGAGAATGTATGTTTGTGAAAGTGTGCTGGTGAATGCAAAAACAAAAAGAAAATACTTTGCAACAATAATTATTGTTATTTTTAGTTCTGTATAAAGCTGATTTTTATGCTTTTCTTAAAGTATATCTAAAGCAAGTTTCCTAGGACTTTTCTAATTAATGTGATATTGCAATGGCAGGAATATTACACAGATTTTAAGAAATACTTGTGATTCTCGGTAATACCCTACATCAGAGGTGTAACCTACTGACTGGTTTCTCCTCATTGGGCTGTACCTCCCTCTTTTACTTGATTAATCACATTATTTATGGGCCATCCATTATTCTTGCCTGTTTCGTCCTTCAATATATACTATTCACAACTGCTGCTTCAATGATAGTTATTAACTTCGTTAGCTCATTCAAAATGCTTCTTTTCAGACTGGGGAATTCAACTCAACAGACATTATTTACATCAATGTTAGAGTTTTCTCTCAGTGACAGAATTTTACAAAGGTTTCACTTTAAAAATCTGCTTCGTAGTTTCTAAAAATTACTCTAGTTTTCTCATATTCAGTAAATAAAAACTACCTCAATGATTTTCAGCTTTTAAAGTGATAGTTTGACTTTTTCTTTTAAAGGTTTCTCGACATCTTTTTAGAGTGTTGACATTTCCCTCTTTAGAAAAGTAGAAAGAATGGCATTTTAAAATTAAAATAAATAAAAGCTTTAATTTGAGAATTTCACAATATCTCCTTGACAAAACTGTAATTACCTAAGAGTACAAAAACTGGAAGTTGGGATCCTTATAAAGAAGTATACTCACTAGGACGATTCACATTGCCCTTTTTCTAGTAAAATAATCTATTCATACTTACGCAGTTCTGAAGACAGCATCTGGTTTACCGTGAGGATTTTGACTCACTTGTCTAATTTACACCTTGCTATTACCATTTCTCATTAGAACTTTCCAGCAACCTTGTGAAATATATGAAACCAAATTCCAAATGGAGGGAAGCTCACTAAACAGGATGCACTTGGGCTGAGGTGGCTGGTCCTTCTGGACCACACACAGAGCTGCTGAAGCCTGTATCCTGTGAATGCACTTGTGTTAGCTTTGCCGTTGTTTGTTTCAGCATTTCCAAAAGTGTCCCCAAGACAGAGGGTTTCCCTGCAAGGTGAGACTGAATATCCCTTAGCTGCTCCTAGCTTGGATGGTCCCTCATTTCCAGCTGAAGACTCCTCCCTTATAAAAATCTCATGGGCTAACTGGGAAATTCTTGACCTCCAATGTTCACGGCACTTCAGCAAAACCTCCTCACTTTCAAGAGGTCAATATGGGGCTTCCTTCCATCTGTAATTTCAAACCCTTCAGTCCTCAGCAATAAGTAGAGCTAGATTTAAATCAAAGCTCAACAAAAAAAGTTATAAAAAGACAAATTTTTCCATAAAGTGTGAAATATGTGTACAGGTCAGCTGAGGTTACTGTGCTGTAACTCTGTACTGTACTGTTCATGCATTCACTCATTCATTCAACATGTGTTTTGTACCCCCGCTCTGTGTTGGCCACTAAGAATACAGTGATAAATAAGACAGAGACAATCCCTGGGGTGCCTGGGTGGCTTAGTCGGTTAAGCGTCCGACTTTCGCTTAGGTCATGATCTCGCGGTTCGTGGGTTCGGGCCCCGCGTCGGGCTCTGTGCTGACTGCCAGCTCAGAGCCTGGAGCCTGTTTCAGTCTGTGACTCCCTCTCTCTCTGACCCTCCCCTGCTCATGCTGTCTCTCTCTCTCTCCTAGAAATAAATAAAAACATTTAAAAAAATTAAAAAAATAAAAAAAAAAGACAGAGACAATCCCTGCCCTCATGGAATACACAGGCTAGCAGAAAAGGCAGTCTGGAAGAAGATGAGCAAACACTACACTGCTGAATGACACTGTAAAAGGAAAGGTAGAGTGGATTCCTTAACAAGGAGACCTGTGGTCAGAAAAAGTCTGGTCATGCCAGAGAACATGTTTAAACTGAGCCATGCAGACTGAATACCAATTGACCAAGGGAACTGAGTCTGGGAACATTGCAGGCAGAGGGAACAGTAAGGACATAAAGTCCTTTGAAGCATGTAATCAGTTCTGACATAATTAAATATAACTGAATTGTTGATGGGTACACCCTCTTCAAGTTCCAGGTCAGCTATGTTATTATACTTGTACCTGATTAATTCTTTTATACACTAAAGGAAATGGATGGACTTAGAGAAGGAAGAGTAATTTCAAGAGTAGCTCCATTAGGGGCACCTGGGTGGCTCAGTCAATTGAGCATCTGACTTCAGGATTTCTGCTCAGGGATCATGATTTCTTGAGTTTGAGCCCTGTATCAGGATACAGCATGGAGCTTGCTTGGGATTCTTTTTCTCCTTCTCTCTCTGACCTTCCCCCACTATCTCTCTATCTTTACATAAATAAATAAAGTTGCCATAGCTATGCTAATATCAGACAAAGTGGTCTCTAAGGTGATGAGCATTATCATAGACTGATGAGGGCATTTTATAGTGGAAAAAAAAGGCAGTAAAATCAAGTATACAGATAACAATATAATACAAAGGATCCAGGTACATCGACTGTAGAGAACCATAGGCAAATCTACGATCATAGTTGAACACTATAGCACCTTCCTCTCAGTGATAGATAGTACAAGTAGACACAAATATTTAAACTACACTATCAACCAATTTATGTACTTGACAGTTACAGACTACTATACCAAATAGATATTAATCTAATAATAACTAATCTAATAATCTAACAGATTATTTAGCAGAATAAATACACATGGAACATTCATCTTGATATACCCAGTGGTGGGCCATAAAATAAATGTAAATACATGTCAAAAAATTAAAATTTATGGTGTATGTTCTTTGGCCACAATAATATTAAATTAGAAATTAATAGAAATAATACCTAAACAATCCTAAAACCCTTCACAATTAAGCAACATACATTTTAAAAACATATGAATCAAAGAAAACTAATGAGAGAAATTAGAAAATATTTTGAAATCAAAAATAATAAAACACAGCATACTAAATTTTGTGGAATACAACTAACATCGTCTTTAAAAGAAATGTATAGGTTTAAATGTCAATATTATAAAGATATTAATGGAATGATGGAACACAATTTTTTTCTTTCATCTTAAAAAGCTAGAATAGGGGTGCCTGGGTGGCTCAGTCAGTTAAGCGTCCGACTTCGGCTTAGGTCATGATCTCATGGTTCGTGGGTTCCAGCCCCGCATCAGGCTCTGTGCAGGCAGCTAGCTCAGAGCCTGAAGCCTGCTTCAGATTCTGTGTCTCCCTCTCTCTCTGACCCTCCCCTGCTCATGCTGTCTCTCTCTCTCTCTCTCTCTCTCTCTCTCTCTCAGAAATAAATAAAACATTAAAAATTTTTTAAAAAGCTAGAATAGAAGAGGATATTATAAAAGAAGAAGAAATAATAAAAATAATACTGGAAAAGGGCAAAATGGGAAATGGAAAATCATAGAGAAAATCAATAAAACTAAAAGCTAGTTCTTTAAAAAGATTGATAAATTAGATAAAGCCTTACCAGGAGTGATCAAGAAAAAAATGTATCAATATCAGAGATATGAGGACATCACAAAAGACTTATAGACATTAAAGTGATAACATGGGACTATTATTAAATTTAATTTGACAACTCATTCAAAATGGATAAATTCCTTGAAAGGCATGAATGAACAAAATTGATTCAAGAAGAAATGAAAATTTAAATAACTTTATTTCCTTAAAATATATTGACTTATAAGCAAACAATTATTTTCCACAGAGAAAACTCCAGGCCCAGAAGGATTCACTGGTGGATACTATCAAAACTTCGTATCAGTGCTATAGAAAAACTCAGAAAATTGAGGAGGAGGGAATGCTTCCTAATTCATTTTAAAAGACAATTATAACCCCCAAAAGCATTCTGTATGTAACCGGAACAGTGAATTTAGCAATGAATCAAGATAATCCATTTACCAAGGAATTTACCAAGTAAATATACAAAACCCAATCTGATTTCTCCATACTAGTAATAAGCATTTAGAAAATGAAATTTTTTAAAACATCACTTATAAAGCATCAGAAAAAAATCAGAGGGGCACCTGGGTGGCTCAGTCAGTTGAACGTCCAACTCAATCATGGTCTCATGGTTCATGAGTTTGAGCTCTGCTTTGTGCTCTCTGCTGTCAGCACAGAGCCCACTTTGGATCCTCTGATAAACCTTGCTCTCTGCCCCTTCCCTACTGGCTCTCTCTATCTCAAAAATAAACAAACATTAAAAAAATTTTTTTAATCATACACTTCAGGATTAATTAATGAAAGGAGTGCAAAATTTCTATATTTCTAGGAGTGCCTGGTTGGCTCAGTCATTAGAGCACACACTTGTAATCTTGGGGTTGTGAGTTCAGCCTCATGTTGGCATGGAGCCTACTTTAAAAAACAAACAAACAAACTTCTACACTGAAAATATAAAACACTGCTGAATGAAATTAAAGAAAACCAAAATAAATGGAGAGAGATACCATTTTTATTGATTGGAAGAGTCAATACTTTATGATATCCAGTCTCCCTAAATTGATAAGAGATTTAAAATTCCAACAGGCTTTATTAAAGAATTAGTGAGATGATTTTTAAATTTATTTGGAAAGGCAAAAGATCGAGAATAGCCAAAATAAAAATATTGAAAAAGAAAAACAAATTGAGGACTTAATATCACCTATCCTTAAGTCTTTTCCTAAATTTATAGTAATCAAGAAAATGTAGTATTGGCAGGAGACTAGACAAATATAACAAAGGAACAGAATAGAGAGTCCAGAAATAGACCAAAATATATTCAGTCAAATAATTTTGAACAAGGGCACAAAGCAATTAAATAATGAAAGGCAAATCTTTTTAACAAATTGTACTAGAACAATTGGATACTCATATGAAAAGGAAAGAAACATCTAAAAACCATGTCTAAAAACCACGTTTAAGTGGATCACATATTTAAATAAGGAAGATAAAACAACAAAAAAACACATCATATAAAATTGTCACAACCTTGAGAGAGGCAAAGATATCTTATAGCAGGCACAGGAAACACAAACCATAAAGAAAATAATTGAGGGGTGCTTGGGTGGCTCAGTCGGTTAAGTGTCCAACTTTGGCTCAGGTCATGATCTCACAGTTTGTGAGTTCAAACCCCGCGTCAGGCTCTGTGCTGAACAGCTAGCTCAGAGCCTGAAGCTTGTCTTTGGATTCTGTGTCTCCCTCTCCCTGACCCTCTCTGACCCTCCCCTGCTCATACTCTCTCTCTCTCTCTCTCAAAAATAAATTTAAAAACATTAAAAATATTTTTAAAAAAGAAAATAATTGATAAATCTTAAGTCAAAATTAAAAAACTTTTGCTCGCCAAAATACACCACCAACAAATATATAGGTAAACCAAATACTGAGAGAAAAATTTCACAACACATATATTCTACAAAGGACTTATATACAGAATATATAAAGATGTCCAGCAGCTCAATAAGGAAAAGATATGCAACCAATTAAATAGTGAGAAAAACACTTGAAAAGCCACATCATAAAAGACAATATATAAATAGTCAATAACAAATTAAAAAGTGGTCAACATTATTAGTTATTGGTGAAGTGTAAATTAAAAGCACAATGATGTATTGCTACATATACCAATAAGTGGTGAAAATTTGAAAGATTGCCAAAGCCAACTGTTGGGGGAATGTAGAAGAACCAGAACTCTCATACATCTCTGGAAGAAATGTAAAATGGGATAAACCCTTTGAAAACCAGGAAATTATTTAAGAAGGTAAGCATATATCTTCCCTATCACCCAGCAATTCTACTGCAACAATACATCTAAAACCTTGTATATAAATATTTATACAGTTTTATCCATAATAACCAAAATCAGGAAGCAATCCAAATGTCCATCAAGAGGAGAATGGATATGCCAACTATGGTATGTTCGTGCAATGGAATACTACTCAGCAATAAGAAGGAAAGACTGATACTCCTAACACATGGATGAATCATAAAGATTATGCTAAGTAAAATAAGCCAGACACAAAAGGTACATATTTCAGGGGTAAGGGGGATTGATTGAGTAGGGGCACAGGAAAATTTCTGTGATGATGGACACATCTGTGTCTTTTTAAAAAATTTTTTCATTATGTTTATTTATTTACTTATTTTTAAGACAGAGAGAGACAGCGTGAGCAGGGGAGGGGCAGAGAGAGAGGGAAGAGAGAATCCCAAGAAGGCTCCACACTGTCAGAGCCCAATGCAGGGCTCAAACTCATGAACCATAAGATCATGACCTCATCCATTCCTCAAAAAATTAACAATAGAACTCCCCTATGACCCAGAAGTAGCACTGCTAGGAATTTACCCAAGGGATACAGGAGTGCTGATGCATAGGGCACATGTACCCCAATGTTCATAGCAGCACTGTCAACAATAGCCCAAACATGGAAAGAACCTAAGTGTCCATCAACTGACGAATGGATCAAGAGGATGTGGTATACTTATACAATAGAATACTACATAGGAATGAGAAAGAATGAAATCTGGCCATTTGTAGCAACATGGATAGAACTAGAGATTGTTATGCCGAGCGAAATAAGTCAGGCAGAGAAAGACAGATATCATATGTTTGCACAGATAGGTCGATTAGGAGGAACTTAATGGAGGGCCATAGGGGAGAAGAAGGGGAAAAATAGTTGGGGAGAGGGAGGGAGGCAAGCCATGAGAGACTCTTGAATGCTGAGAACAAACTGAGGGCTGATGGCGGTGGGGGAGAGAGGAAGGGGAGTGATGGGTGTGGAGGAGGGCACTTGTTGGGATGAGCACTGGATGTTATATGGAAACCAAGTTGACAATAAACTATTTAAAGAAAAAAAAAAAAGATCATGACCTCAACCAAACAAGCCACCCAGGTGCCCCTGGACATATCGTGCCTTAAAATGTATTTGTCAAACTGGAGACCTGGTTTGAGGACACAGATCAAGAGAGTAATTCATGTGTTTCTTTCCACTCCAGTCTTCATGTGTGGTACAGGATGATTTCTGCCTAACTCCATCATGTTAAGAAGAGGAAAAACACAACTTCACTGTACTCTCTTTCTACTGTCGTATTCAACTGTCATTAGTTGTTTACAAACCTCCCTCTCCCCACAAGCACAATGCCTGCAAAACCAGTGGACAACTAGTAAGTGCTTATTGGAAGAATAAATGAATTCTCATGCACTGTCACATCACTGAGGGGCAAGTCGTTCTCATTCTCAACCAATTGTTTTCAAGAGACAGTACTTACCTCCGCCCTCGAAGAACAGCTGTGTACAGGTGAATACATTGGCTGTCTTGAACTAACCAATACAGGAGCCCACCACTAAGATCTAAAGTTAGAGCAACTACCTAAATAGAAAATAAGATAAGAAAAATGAATCAAATACACGTTTAGAGGATACCTTTGTGAATAAGTCACACTTAAACTATAGATTTCTCTTTAATGTCCCCTTTGGAATAATAAACTCGGTAATTTTTACCTTTCACTGAATAGAAAAATTATGTGAGATTCCTATTTCTATGTAATTTGGATATAAACACAGGTTGCCTAAAAATCCTCAGAAGGCAGGGACTTCTATAAATTTAGCTCTGGTGGTTCTCAAAGTATGATTCTTGGACCAGCAGTATCAGCAGTACCTGCAAAATTATTACAAATTTTCAACCACACTCCAGGTCCTACTGAATCAGGAACTTTGAGCCACTGTGTTAAGCCTTGCCTAAAGCTAGTCATAACTTTGGACTCTGGCCATATAAGCTAATAAATTTCTTTCTTGTTTAAATCTGTTGTTTTCAAACATTGATGCACTTTAGAATTACCTGCTGAGTTCTTCAAAACCCTAAATTCTCAGAGTGCATCCTATTAAATTATAATCTTTGGAGATGGAACCCAGGTTCCAGTATGTTTTCAAATTCCCCAGATCATGCTAATGTGACACCCAGCTTGAGAACCAATGTTTTAAGCCATTTTAAATTATATTTTTTGTTCATTACAACCAAAACATCCTGACACATTTTAAAAATATAATACACAGTTTTGTGTTTTATAATTGAATAGAGTCATATCATATAAAGTTCTATGTCTAGCTAACATACGAAAACCACTTCTTACTAATCTTCCTTTGTCTTCGTGTTACAGTTCATGCCTTAATTTTATGCCCCGTTACCTAGGTAAGACCTGAGGAAAGACTGCTTTTCCTATGAAATAGACTGCATGAGACAGAAATTACAATCCAAGGGAACACTCTTTTGCTTTCTTTGCCTTTATAGGTATTTTTCAAATAAGCTGAGATGGCCAGGTGTATGGCCTCAGAGTGGTGGAGTCTTTCTATAGCAGATCTAGAGGCTAAGAGAGATCAAGGACTAAAGTTGATGGCTACATGTTTCAGATTCTGTCTCCCTCTCTCTCTGAACCCTCCCTTGCTCATGCTCTCTCTCTCAGAAGTAAATAAAACATTTAAAAAATTTTTTAAAAAGTTGATGGCTACATCTCTAACAAGATACTGCAGCATAAAAACAAAAATGATGACCCAGTGAGAAATGTAAAAAGAACACAATAAGGTATCCAAGAATAAAAAAAAGTACATGATTGCAAGAACCTCCAGCTGTCATATAAATCACAGCCTCTGTCTTCAAGGAAACAGTCTACTCCTTTCCAAGATTAAAAAACAAAAAACTGAAAAGCAAACACACACAAAAAATTATCTAGCAATCCCCAGCCTTTTGGGAGTTGAATCATGTTCTTGCCTCAGGCTAAAAGAAATTAATTGAGTCTTGTGTCTGTTAAAGTGAAATCGGGTTAATCTTGCTTGGTTATTTATAATGAGATGCACTCAAGTTTTCTAAATTACAAAGGCTATTTTATCTCTTAAAAAAGAATACTCTACAACTCCCTGTTCTAGAATACAACAAACTATTTGAGCCGTAAATAAAATTCAGGTTTTGGGTCATTACCCAATTCCTTTACATCAGTCATTTGAGCCCATATTTAAAAAGAGCCAGAGGATGTTCCATAAATCTTTGGTAACAATTGTTATGTCTAATAACAGACATGCCTTGGAAATAATCCCTTTGGCCTAAAGTATAAGCTTGAGGTTAAATCCTGTGGTAATGTGTTCTACATGTATATATATATATACATCCAAGTATATATATACATACACATATATATATGTATATATATATGAGCCTGTGCGATCTATCAAATGTGGCAAAGGTTATATTTTCAGTTTAGATGAATAACTCACTGCATTCTCCTAATCACACAAATATCAAGCCTTTCTATAAATAATTGTCTGGTTGTTTTATTATACCTATTGATTGCACAGTATCTCATGACTTCGTGATAAATCTATAAGCAACATATGAAGGAATGAGTGACAGTGAAATGAGAGTTGTGCTCGGTGCAAAATACGTTGCCTTCAAAACACCCACTAACATTAATGGAGGCAAATGGGTAAGACATCAAACCACGGAACCAGAACACAGATTTGTACAAGCAGCACTCCCCAGCCTGTGAAGGATTTGGAATGGGAATTTAGAGGAGGGTGTGTTTCCCCAAACATACTGAGAAATATAATTTTCTACTCCTTCACAGAAAAGTCCCCAGGGCCACTATAGAACTTTGCAGAATGAACATTACTCAAGCAACGAGATTGGAGCAGTGGGGGACATTACTGACAAAGTCCCAGGAATAGACAGAAAGTTACTCTTGAGATAATATTATTTTTTCTTTACTATGCTTTTTTCAAAAATAAAAGTGCTTTCCCCTAACACTTGTTATCAAGACATAAAAAAAATATACTTTCTTACATTCAGACTCAAAGTCTCCAAAATAGAATTAAGAGATGTTTTCATCATTTGACAGGAATGATTAATCTCTGGATATAGTATGTAAATTTGTATATCTTTTAGGAGCACGTGAGTGGTTCTGTTTGTTAAGCGTCTCACTCTTGATTTCAGCTCAGGTCATAATCTCATGGTTCTTGAATTCAAGACCACTATTGGGCTTTGTGCTGACAGTACAGACCCTGCTTCAGATTCTCTCCATGCCCCTTCCCTGCTCACCTTCTCTCTTTCTCTGTCTTTCAAAGTAAATAAATAAAATTAAAAAACAGTCTCTGAAAAAATTTTGTATTTCTTTTAAATGTCTGTGCTATAATCTGTGTATGCAAATAAGGTCTTTTAAATAACCTAGGTATTATATATAGCCCATATATCCTTGTATTGGGGATCATGTGACTCAATAACTTGTTTATAAATGATCTGGTTTTTTATATTATGGGTATTTTATCTCTACCGACAGAAAAAAAAAAGATTAAAACAATAAGAAAAAAATTAAGAAATATCCTAGGTAGAAATAGTATGAATGCTTTCTTTCTTTCTTTTCTATGCTTTTCTGTGATTTCTAAATTTCCTACAGCAAACATATATTACTATTATGAACAGGAAACACAAAATTCAGACATTTCAGATGATAGCTACAGGGTATCAAGAAGATAGGTATTGCTTCTAGAAGTTGAGGATCAAGAAAAATGGGTTTTTTTTCTAGAAGCTGAGGATGTAACATCTGTTTTAGAAATGTTCCTATATCAGGTGTGCTTTTCAGATTTAGTTACAATAATAAGAGCTTAACCATTGAGCGGTTACCACGTGCCTAGCACTATTCTCAGTACCTCACATTAATTATCTCATTTCATCTTTGCAACAACCCTAAGAGGTAGGACAATTGCTAATATTCCCATTTTTCAGACAAGGAAACAGACAAAGAAAAGGGAAATAATTTGTGTAGGAGTCACACAGTTTTTAGAGCAGTCAGTACTCAAAATTGAGAAAAAATAATAAAACATCTAATCATGACCTGTTAAGAAGGTCTAAAATATCCAATACAATTCCTGAAGATTATAAAAACAATCAGAAATTAAAATGCTTTTAAATGTGGGTCCTTTCAAGATAAAGCAAATTATAGCCTGGGTGGCTTAGTCGGTTAAAAGTCCGACTTTCGCTTAGGTCATGATCTCGCGGTTTGTGGGTTCGAGCCCCACGTCGGGCTCTGTGCTGACTGCCAGCTCAGAGCCTGGAGCCTGTTTCAGTCTGTGACTCCCTCTCTCTGACCCTCCCTGCTCACGCTCTCTCTCTCTCTCCTAGAAATAAATAAAAATATTTTAAAAAAAGATAAAGCAAATTATAAAATTCTCCATATTGTATTTTAATTTATTTAATCAATTAGAAAATTAAATAAGCCTTAGAAAAATTTTGGTTACACCAGGATCTTACTGTAACAGTATTTCCTTTCAAATTCTTCTTTAACTCTTCACAATAAGCAGAAACAGTATTGTCATAACTATTCAATAGTACTACTTAATATTACTAAATGATCAGGTCTTGTTTTCACCTTTTTCCCAGAAAACCAAGGCTGTGTCTGTAGTACAAGGGAACTTTCTCCATTTAGCCTGGTGCTTTCAACTGAATATAATGTGGTCCAGTAGAGATATCCTCCAACGGCATCCACCACCATGTCATTCACCAACAACTTCACATGAGTCACAATGTCTGCGTGCCCTGTCAACAAAGACTGCCTTTGTATCTATAAAACATAATGGTATGGTTGGTTAATGACTTTCGAATGACATTGTCATTTCTGAACAGTTTGTTGCAATCATTAGTAAATTGATGGGTTCATCCAATCACCAGTATTTATTAGCACTACGTGCTGGGTAGTGTGCAAAGCCTTGGGGGCCTAACAGTCATGGTAGCTGCCCTCATTGAGCTTATCTCTTTTCATGACTCTAGGGAAAAAATGAGGCAAATTTATTTTGAATTAAAATACTTATTCTGACTAATCATACAGCTAGACAACTCAAACACTGCTAGATAAGAATGTATTTTAATTAATTAATTAATTAATTAATTTTAAAATGGGGCACCTGGGTGGCTCAGTCAGTTAAGCCTCCAACATAGTTGAGGTCATGATCCCGCGGTTCATGGGTTCAAGCCCTGCGTCGGGCTCTGTACTGACAGCTCAGAGCCTGGTGCCTGCTTCAGATTCTGTGTGTGTGTCTCTCTCTCTTCCCCTCCCCTGCTCATGCTCTGTCTCTCTCTCTCAAAAATAAATAACATTAAAAAAATTTTTTTAAGTATATTTGATAACAATTGTTCTAGTAGGTATTTATCCAAAGGATACAAAAATGCTAATTCGAAGGGGCACATGCACCCCAATATATACAGAAGCACTATCAACAATAACCAAATTATGGAAAGGGCCCAAAACTCCATCAACTGATGAGTGGATAAAGAAGATGTGGTGTGTATGTATATATTGGTGTGTACACACACACACACACACACACACACACTGGAATATTACTCAGCAATCAAAAAGAATAACTAGTACAACAATAGTGGTATAAGGCTTTCTTTATACATAAATTCCTTTTAGTTAAAAATTGAGTATATTTGGAGACAAATATTAAATAAATAATAGCATAGGTGGCACACAAGTACGCAAAAAAGCATGAAAACTCTCAGTCACTGAAGTGGCTGGGTATTGTTCTAGAGCATCCAGAATGCTGAGCTTTAACTTACCACATATGTCTTTCCAGCCCAGTAGAGAAATTGGCCCAGCCAATCAAAAGCTAAAGCGCCTGCTCCTGCAATGTTGGCTATGTGATATTTCTCTGAGATATCTGTCCCATTCAGCAGCCACACGTAAACATCACCTTTCATGTCGCTGTAGTAGATGCTGTTGTTATACCAATCCATGTCTCAGAACAAAATGAATTGGTAGCAGTTATTTTTCATGTATGCCAGCATAAACCTGGTGAGTCAGCAAATCACACAAGCACCTCCATATAATTTTAAAGCACATACTAACATGATATTCATTAGAACTTCAGGGATCTATCAAGAATACTTCAATAATATTATCTCAAAAGCTCAACCCCAGGGACTAGGATCAGGAACTAATATTCACTGAGCACCTCTCTTTGCCAAACATTGTCCCAGGCACTTTACATATCTCACTTAAATCTGAAAACAAAGGTATGAATTAGGAATTATCCCCATTTTTGACATGGTGAACCCTAGAGTCAGTGAGATTATGTATTTTGCCCCAGGCCTCACATGGGACCTCAAAATGGGAATCCAGATTAAAGACAACTCCAAACCATCATTCTTTCTACTATTACCATACTACCTCCTAAGTCCACCTCCTATGTTTTTCAGAAATACTGCTGTACTTTTAGTGGCCCAGCAAATAGATCAAACAATTAACATAATTATAGAAGATGTCATCTGCAGGCAAGCTCACTGTTGTGTCATCCTACAATGAAGGCTTTCCTTCATTCTAATGTGTTCTAGGCAAAACTGGCCACTTCTTACTTAAGATTCTTCTTTGTCAGGAAATTATTTCTTACACTTTATTTAGAACTTCATACAAGCATTCCTTGCTTCAGTCTTATAGCAAACATAATAAATTACTTAAGTATAGCTGTTTTAGTGGAACCAAATAGACTGTTACCAGGAAACAACATTGACAGATTCAATACAGTCAAATACATCAATAAATAGCCTCACCATTTGTGAAATAATAAATAGCCTCCATACCTAAGAACTGACATTTTCTCAATTGTATCACTGGCAGTGTAGTTCACTGAATGTTTTTTCCTTTCATTATTGACCTAATACCAAAACATTCAATTCTTTCAATGGATTAAAGAGTGTAGGAAGCCATATAAGTAGAATGCTGACATCCAAGTGAACGAAGGATTTGGTGTTTACCTGACACATTTCCTATATCAGAGGATAAGAACTCTCCTGGGCCAAAGCTATTTAATGGCTTACTCCAAAGACCATCTTCTTTCACAGCCATGATAAATGGTGGTTCTGAAGCTGTTTGGTAGAAAATAAATTAAAAGAAATATCACAGAAAGCATATGTTTTAAGGTACACATCTTACACCCCAAGATTTTCTTTAAAAGTAAAGAATATCAACATTTGAAATACTGTGGAAGGATATGATTACATGTGCCTAATGGAATTATCTATCATATTAAACATATTTTCTGATTTTCGCATAATTGAAGTTGAATGTGAAGAGAAATGTGTGGTGACATTGCCCCTTTAGCAATGTCATGGTCATGACACAATCCCCTTCCCTTTGGCTATAGGTTGCCATGGTCCCATGCAGAGCATCCAAAAGCCACTGTGATAATAACAGCAGTATAAATGGTATAGTTATCTTTCCATTTTCTTGTCACAAGAGGATGGAATTCAGCATAATTCACCGCCCCTCAACTTCTCTCCCAATGACCTTCTGAGTTCAAGAGCAATTATCACTTAAAAAACCGTGAGAAAGAAGAAAGCCACAAAGCAGAAGAAAAAGATATTGTTTCCTCAAAAATATCTTGAAAAGTTTAAAATAACAATTTAGAAATGTATATTAAATATCACACAATGTTTTATCTGCTTTCCTAACCCAGATAATAAACACATACTCAAGTGACCAATGCACCCTCATTCTAATTTCTTTACCACACTGGGGGCAAGGAATTCTTATTTATTTATTGTTTTAATGTTTTACTTATTTCTGAGAGAGAGAGAGAGAGACAGCATGAGCAGGGGAGGGTCAGAGAGAGAGGGAGACACAGAATCAGAAACAGGCTCCAGGCTCTGAGCTGTCAGCACAAAGGCTGATGTGGGTCTTGAACTCACGAACCGTGAGATCATGACCTGAGCCGAAGTCAGACGCCTAGCCGACTGAACCACCCAGGCTCCCCAAGGAACTCTTAAGGACACAGGGAATAAGCCTATTTTGTCAGGATTACTCCCTAAGTCAAGGACAGTTTCAGTGCACCTGGGTGGCTCAGTCAGTTCAGCATCCAACTCTTGATCTCAGCTCAGGTCATGATCTCACGGTTCATGGAATCAAGTCTCACGTCGGACTCGGTGCTGACAGTATGAAGCCTACTTTGGCGATTCTCTCTCCTTCTCTCTCTGCCCCTTCTGCACTCATGCTCCCCCCCCCCCCCATAAATAAACTTTAAAAAAGAAAAAGAACATTTCCTCACCTGGCACCAGAGTGGTACCCACAGAGGGCTCTGACCAAGGGCCTGGCCCCTTGGGAGAACCGGATCTCACAGAAACCTTGTACCTTGTAGCACTCTGGAGCTCAGGCACTTTAAGCATGGTCCCACTTATGTTAGAGAAAATACGAGTGATTTCAGGAAAGTCTTCAGTTGATACTTTCACCTCGTAAGTCCAGTTCTGCCAGGCAGAGGGGCCTAATCAGAAAAGATAAGCAACATTACTGACCAGGATGACACAGTCAATGGCAAACACAAGACTGCCAGTAAATTCATCTACAGCTTCATCTTGAGCAGAAGGGTAATTGGGCAGTAAAACCTGTTACCCCGCTAGTCATCAGGGTTCATCTCACGATATGACTCGGACACTGTCCATTTCAGCCATACCATAGCTTTTGCTCTGTCGAAGGAGACATCATTTCCAACAAATCAGAGTCCAGCTCAGTCAAAGCTAGATGTGTGGCTGCATAAAATTGTCAGAAGGGTGTTCTATAATACCACCAAGTGTAACCAGGCTCCTAACAAAAAAATGTTTAATGATGAATCTCTTACACAACTCTCAGTGTTAGTATAGCACCTTCCTCCTAGAAGTCCAAACTATACAAGAGCAAACAACAACAACAAAACTTCCTATACAGCAGTTGAAATATACAGCAAACAGGCATAGTTGGCTTTGTCTTAAAATCAGAAATAGCCCATGTTTGCTAAATAGTCTAGAATCAGGAGTTGGCAAACTACAGCCCACAGGCCAAATCTGGCCCACTGCCTGTTTTTGTAAATAAAGTTGTACTGGAACACAGCCACAGTTCCTCATTTACATATCAGCTATGGCTGTTTACACACTGCGAAGGCAGACTTGAGTAGCTATGACAGAGACCATATGGCCCACGGAGCTGAACATATGTACTATCTAGGCCTTCCCTTATATAAGTAGTTTGCCCACCCCTGTGCTAGATACTGTTCTAAGTGTTCTACTTAAGCACTTTAATTTAATATGTATGACAATCCCATAGAATGATGTAATTAACATTCCGGTTTTCCAGTAGTGAAAACCAATGCATGGAGTGGTTAGGTCATGTGCTCAGGATCATTCTAGTAATAAATGACAAGACCAGCCTTTGAAACCATGCATGCTGGCTCCAGAGCTCAGCTGCTTATGCTCCACACATACTGTTCCCCCAGAGATGGAAGTTCAAGTTCAGAAAACTTGAAGAAGTTGCTCCAATTCATGCAAGGTCTGGATGGATACAAATCTCAATCCACCTGCTCTATCCCTCTGGCTAATATATTCACTCAGACATTCACACAATGTCAGTGCCTGGCCCCTGGTAGACATTCAACAAATGTTCAAACTATTCTGTTGGGACATACATGGGAAATATAGAGATCCTCCTTATGCAAAACCAATAAATGCAGAAGAAATGTATAAGCACTTTTTCTGAAGTTAAAAAGCACTTCTGGTTGATAACTGAATAATCACCTATGGGTTCTCAAAACTGAGTCACATGTCAAGCAGTTCAAACTCTCCTCCTTCCAGCAAGGCCAGGAACCACACTGGGGGGCGGGGGGGGAGGGGCACTCACTGGCTCCTATGGCGAGAGCAGGGGGCTTCCACTGAGCCAGGGCCTGGTGGGAGCCAAACAGCACGGAGAGCTGCTGGGGGCGGCCTGGCAGGGGGTGTGGCTGGGCATAGGAGCCGAAGATGACCAAGTTCCCAAATCCAAACTCTTCTATATGACTCAGGTCACATCCCACGATGAATTCATTGAAGGACAAAGAGTCCTGTTGGAAAACAGCTTTGCCATCTGTGACAAGGAAGTCATTGTTTTCACAAGCAAAGCTCTTTACATTGGCAAAGGAGACATGAGCTAGGACCAGATGGGAGGCAGAGCCGTCCAGAAATGTTGACATGAAGACACGAGCGGTGTCATTGAAATAAATGATTCGTTTGGACTGCGGCTTCACTGCAAAGTCCTTTAATGTGAAACTCTCCACAATACGTAGGGCTTCCGAGTCCCTCCCAGATGGCACAGGGAGATCTACTCTATAAATGCCGTCTTTCAGGAGATAAAACACATACCTGACATAGGAGCAAAAGAAGCCATGCGTGATCCAGTGCAAGGGTGGATGGGTAACACTTTGTCCTGTTGTGCAGTCAGAACCTCTTATTTTACCAGTCACAGAGTCCAGGGTGTACCAAGGTGCAAAACACTAAAGGTAGTTACTAAAGATATGCACTATTCATTTAAGTCAGATGCTGAAACATTGCAAATTTTCACTTACAACGCTTTGTCTCCCAATTATATGTGTGACTTCTAAGAAATCAGAAAATTTAAGAGCAAGAAGGTCTTTAAGATTTTCTAATGAAGCCTACTTTTATTTTTTTTAATGTTTCATTATTTTTTGGGAAAGTGCAAGCGGGGGAGGGGCAGAGAGAGGGGGACAGAGGATCTGAAGTGGGCTTTGCACTAAGAGCAGTGAGCCCTGTGTGGGGCTCAGACTTGCAAACGGGGAGATCACAACCTGAGCTGACGTCAGATGTTCACCTGACTGAGCCACCCAAGTGCCCCCTAAGTAAGCCTACTTTTAAAGGAAAACATATTATATAGAAATTACATGGCTAAATGTGTTATTTATCGTAAAATACTTTTCTCCAAAATCCACATATTCTTAAACCTAATTCTTTCAATAAATTTCCCCATGCATTGTGAATGATAAAATAAAGCAAAAAGGTTTAACCTATTTTAAAGCCACAGTTATTATGTTGCCATATATATATATGCCACATATATATAACTACTTTGCATTTTGGAGTAGACCAAGGGTTTTTTTTTTTTTTTTTTTTAGTATTTACAATTGAGTGGGGCAATAGAGCTGCCACTTTACAAATCATGAAGAACTGCCCCACAAGACAGCAATACAGCTGGGATGGACCACCCAGCAGTTAGGAGAAGCCAATGGAAATCTCAGGGTAACAGTGAAGTGAGTTTTTAATAATAAAAACACCACCAAAATATTTCATTGATAAACCAAATCTGCAAATAGAATTTGAACTAAAACATAAAACTATTGATTTGGATGAAGCTAATTTTGAATGTGTGATCATGGAGACAGATGTTAACAAAAGTGTATGTCTGCTTAGTAAATCTTTCTTACCACAACCCCGGGAATTGACAAGATTCCAACATCTCATCACAACTGTCCAATTATTTTCTTTGTCCTATTCAGTCCTATTCTAGTTCTCCTTGATGACTATTCCAAATCTGTATCAATATGCCCAACTCCTGTGCTAGAATAATATCTGAGCTATTAACTCCACACTGAGATGTGAACCTATGTTCTTTGTCTTAAGAGAGGGTTGTAGCAGGCAAAAAGCAGAAACTTTTTAAAACTTGGCTCTTCACTGCCTGTTTCTGTTTCCCAAATTCAAAGCAATTAAGGGAATATAGAGGGACTTCAGAGTAGATAAGAACAAGATATGGCGTGAATATTACAATCCTTGAACTGAAATAGAAAGGAGTGCTGGTCTTTAACCCTCTTTGCCACTTAGGAGGGGAAAGAAAAGAGAGGGAAGGTTATAGCAGAGCTGGGGTGTTCAGGGGAAGAAGGTAGAGGTGAGAAAGAGAAGAAGCAGGGGTGGGGAAGAAGGGCAGAGGCTTAGAAGCCTCAATAAGTGAATAACTCACTGGTACAAAATAACAGCATAAAGGAAACCATTTTTAAATGTTTTTTTAATGTTTATTTATTTTGGAGAGAGAGAGAGTAGGGGAGCAGAGGGGGATGCAGAGGATACAAAGCGGGCTCTGCGCTGACAGCCGAGAGCCCCGTGCAGGGCTGGGACTACTGAACTGCAAGATCAAGACCTGAGCCAAAGTCAGACACTTAACCGACTGAGCCACCCAGGTGCCCAAAGGAAACCATTTTTAATGCCAGGAGAGTAAATGATTTCACACACCTGGAATTCCCTAGGAACACTATATGCAAAGTGTTGCTGAAAGTTACATGCTGATTTTTATAGAAACTCTATTATTGTGTAGGGTGATGATTAGAAGACAGATCCTGGAAGCTAAGTACTGGTCCCAGTACTTAGAGTACTGGGTACTTAGTACTCTTTGAAAAAGAGCTGTGAGATCTTTGCAAGTACTAACCTGTGCTTTACTTTCCTATCTGTAAACTAACATAATAAAAGTACTTACTTCATAGGGTTGAACAAGAACTAAATGGATTTTTGAAAGTAGTACACTTAGCAGCACATATTAAATGCCCAATTAATATTAATTATCATTTTCATTTCTAGTCACCTTTCAAAATCTAAGCACAAAACAATTTTATCCTAATGGAAAAAAGAGCCACCAAAAATCTCACTGAGATGAATTTTGAGTGATTGATGTAGTGGGTGAATTTTATTCTCCTTATTATATTTATTATCGATAATATTATAAATATATTTATTATTATTTTAGTGGGTGAAGTTTATTTATAAAATGAGTCTTTCTGTGCAACTGCCGGCAACAAGGTTCATTTCACAGGATCTTAGACTTTTACAATAGAGAAAGATAATATTCAGGGAGCCCAAAGGACTTACCCTACATCACAGTGTTTTTAAAATACATTTGTGAATTCAATGATTCATTCAATCTTAAGACAAAATAAGTAACTAGTAAATTATGAATCAATATGAATAGAAAACTTGATTTCAGATCAATAAAGAGCAACCTTTTTTTAAGAATATCATTTCATGGGGTGCCTGGGTGGCTTAGTTGGTTAAGCGTCCGACTTTCGCTTAGGTCATGATCTCACGGTTTGTGGGGTCAAGCCCCGCATCGGGCTCTGTGCTGACAGCCAGCTCGGAGCCTGGAGCCTGTTTCAAATTCTGTGTCTCCCTCTCTCTCTGACCCTCCCCTGCTCACACTGTCTCTCTCTCTCTCTCCTAGAAATAAATAAAACATTAAAAAAAAAAGAATATCATTTCATGAAAAATAAAAAGTACCATGGGCTATATATTTTGTTTTCATTCAAACCTAAAACAATTTTATTCCTACAAGAAAGAAAAAAATTACTCTTACAAACATTGGCCTTGCTTATTAGTTATTAACTTGTTATCTGTTCACATTAAAAAAATAATATTCACAAAATAATTTTCTGTGTTTACATCCTTCACATTTGTGTACATTTGGAGATCACAAAATATATTCACAGGGAATACCTCATTTCATCTCCAAAATAACCCAACTGGGCAAGCATTGTTGTCTTCCACATATGAATGGATAAACCAAAAGTCACAGACACAAAGTTCTTTGCTCCAAGTCATACTGCAATTTAAGCAGGACAGCTGAGCTAAAATGTGTCCGTTTCATTTCTGGGGGGAAAATAGATATTTATAATGGGAAATTTTTCCTTGTTATTAACCATCAATAGCTGTGTCCCAAGGTGGGTGATAGCATCTATCTTGCTGAGCCAGCTTCTGATAGGTCCGAGAACCAGACCAGAGAAATGAATTGGTGCTGAATTGCTCAGCAAAAGAAACAGTACAAGGAAAGGGAGCACAATCAGGAAGGACTTCCCACAGGGAGTATTGAGGGAGCAGAGGAACCCAGAGTCATGCCATAAAAATGACAAATTCAGGACTGGAATCTCTCCCTGAGTCCCACAGAAGAGATCTTTCCCATACATCCCATTCACTTGCAAAAAGTTCGCAAGTAATTTCCTCATGGCTCTATAGAAGGAAAACTTTGCCTAAAATTGTATTTGATTTGATTTGAAATAAGATCCATAGATTGGCTCTTCAAATTCTATGATGTTTCATTATCAAGAAACTTTCCCAAAGATTCTTGCCAAGGAAGAATATTCATAGTTATAAGGTTAACACATACCCATTGTATGAATCAGCCACAATTTTTTGAGGTGTGGTAATTGAGGGAGGAGTAATTTCTTCAATGTTTGAGCAGTTCTCTAAATCACAGGTGTACGCCTAGAGAATCAAGCATGCATCAGTATAGATCAGTGTCTGTCATATTCAGTTTGGCCAACAAGCATTTCTTTTTTTTATTTTTTAACTGTGTCCCCCACCCTCACCCTGTCTCTAACAATAAGTATTCCTGAGCATCTGTTCTGTGCTTAGAATTTGCTAGTCACTGATCACTTTTCAAAGTATATTAAAAAAAAAAAACCCTTAAAAGTTAGTTTTAGGGGTGCCTGGGTGGCTAAGTTGGTTAAGCGTCCGACTTCGGCTCAGGTCATGATCTCACGGTTCGTGGGTTTGAGCGCCGCATCAGGTTCTGTGCTGCCAGCTAGCTCAGAGTCTGGAGCCTGTTTTGGATTCTGTGTCTCCCTCTTTCTCTGACCCTCCCCTGCTCATGTTGCCTGTCTCTCTCTCAGAAATAAATAAAACATTAAAAAAAAAGTTAGTTTTATATCCTCATGGGTGTGCATCTTGTTTATATCAATGAAATATAAAAACCTATTTTCCTGGCTTGTGGAAGCACTCAACTATTTTTTTTAAGATTTTTCTTTTTTAATTTGAGAGAGAGAACACGAGCAGAGAAACAGGCATGGCAGGAGGTGGGGGGAGGAGAGAAAGAGAGAAAGAGAGAGAGAGAGAGAGAGAGAGAGAGAGACTCCTAAGCAGCCTCTAGACTTAGCTCAGAGCCCAACACAAAGCTCAATCACATGACCCTGGGACCGTGGCCTGAGCTGAAATCAAGAGTTGGACACTCACCTGACTGTGTCACTCAGGCACCCCAAAGACTTTCCTCAAGTAATGTGTACACCCAACATGGGGCTCGAACTTACCATCCCAAGAGCAAGAGTCACATGCTCAATTGACTGAACCAGTCAGGCACCCCTCAACCATTTTTAATATTTAAGCTATATCCAAGTGTATGGGCTTCCAGTAATGGTGATTACAATAAGCCTGTCCCTTTGAAATAAGGAAACTTGAAACACATCAAGACTGTCTTCTCAAAGATTTCAGTAATACTGTATTTTCAGAGACCTACTAAAGTTACCTCTGGTTATTTTATAATTTAAACGACTTGCAGTTGATTTTAATCATAATTGGTAGTCTAGTGATAGCACAGATACAACCACTCTCTTATGCAAAATGAATTATCACTAATATAATAGGCCCATGGCTCTAAAAAATCACAAAAAAAGATGACTTAAAAGTAGGTCAGGACTAGTCCTAGGTAAATTCTGGACCTGCCTATGGACCAGATCTATGATTCATTGCTAAACCAGCATCTAAAACACAATAAATATTCACTGAGTATTTATTGAATGAATTATGTTTACTTGTAAACATACCAAGATATGCATGTGAGCATCAATATCTAGTTATTCAGTTTAAATCTCAGACTAACCCGTTCATCCATGATGAAATACATTCTCTGATACAGCCAGTCTATGGAAATGGAAGAAATTAATCCTGAACCTCTGTAAAAAATTCTCAGGTCAGACACATCCGACATGTTGGCAGCCTCTTTCACCCATATGAGAGTTCCTTCAGAGAAATAAACAACTTGCTGGTGGACATTAATCGATATTCCTAAAAGAGCCATGCAAATACATGTGTATTATTACATAACAACCAGAAAAAAACTGTACATGAAAGGAAATGTATTTCATTTCATGTTTAATAAGGAGGTCAAAACAGAAGTCAGTCTGGATCTTTTTTTTTTTTCACATGAAGGAAACATTTCTTTCTGTCACACTGACCTGTAATATTATGGTGTATTGCATCTGAATGAAGGCAATGTGCTTCATCCACTAGATGCTTTAAAGATCTCTTTCTTAGAGAAGATTTTCTGGATAAAAAGAGCCACTGTTCCTCTTCTTGAGCTAAAACAATAACACGATTTACAGACAGATCAACCACATGCATAGTGACACACACAAAAACACCATTACCATCCTTCAAAGCAAGGCAACTAATGCTTGAAAGAGGCTGGTCAGATTTTTGTCTGAAGGCACTGGGACATTTCAACTGCAGTATAAATTACATTAGTCCATGATGAGGGGAGGGAAGTACAGGGTCAATCAAGTAGGATTTATACGTATGCGCCTCTAAGGGTCCCCAAAATAATATCACATAAAGAATCACCATTTGCTACAGCCTTGCCCCAGTAGGAGCTTAGCTCATTACCCCCAGCCATGAGAATGTGACTGCTTGGTGGAGGTGGTCCAGCCCAGGCCAGACTGGGCTGTTGCATAACACCAGACAGACATTGCTTGTCTCTGTTTTTTCTTCAATGATCTCTCCCTCTGAGGCCAGAGAAAAGTCCTTAGAGCAATGAAATCTGAGGACCGCAGAGCTCTGCTTGACGTCCCACTCAACTGGAGACTGATGCAGTGTGTGTTGATGAACACTTTTAGGGCAATTAATAAAAGTTATGCAATAATTGCAGTTAACAACAACCTTAAGCCTGTTCTATATTTAACTCGCCCTTCGGATGCTTCTTACATAACAAAAATGCCTCTCCTTTCCTAGAGCCTGGTAACAGCCAAAAAACCAAAGGCTAGTGATAGATGACATTCAGTACACACTGGCATAGATGCGTGCAGATTAGGGTAAGGGTCAGTCCATTCAGGGAATGGTAGTCTGGTGAAAACAGAAAACAGACGTCCAGAATTCTGAATCTTTCCATGTAATTCCAAACTCCTACTAGTGTCCCCCAAATATTTCTAGTGCTTCTTAGAAAGCATTTTCATTATTATTTTGCCCACACACAGGCATCATATAGGAAGCATTCAATCTCTCAAGGCAATCGTTAAAATGCCAAAAAGGAAAAAAAAAATACTTGCAAATAAATAACAAAAGCTAATTTGGTAGATTGAATATTAAAAATGGTAAAATGTAAATTATTATATCCAGATATATTTAAAAACCTTAAGGAGGATGGAAGAAAAAATATCTTAAACGTATTCATTGATGAGACATAATATAAAATGGGGGTGAGGGTCAAAAGATTATATGTATCCCTAAGTATATAAAGATGAGTCACAATCACTAGTAATTTTATCTGAAACTAAGGATTTGCTTGAGGCCATTTTTTATCCCTAAATTTTTCATTCTAATTTTTAAATTCCTAAATTCTAATTTAAGAACTTTGGTCTAATAACTTCCTTCTGTTTCTCAAATAATGGGATTCATTTAAAATCAAAAGCTTACCAAGTACCAAGAGACAGTGTTTATTTGGGCAGAAGAGGTGGGGTTCCTGGGATCAGCCAGATGGCCCCAGACTCTGAGCTCTGAACCCACCCTTGCCAACCCTCAGTTCCTGAGTAACAGAAGGACTTTCCCAGGCTGTACCTGCTGAGGATGGAGTGGTAATATTTGATTCTGCTTCTGGCCCCTCACCAACTTCATTTACTGCTGCAACGGAAAACCTATTCCAAAAACAATTTGGAAAGATGTGTTTCACATGGCATGGTGTGAACATGGGATGAAAAGAGAAGGAGCAATAATATTTCTATTTAAAGAACAATGTGGCAATGCATGGATCTAGTTTCTCATACCACTGCTCAGCACCGAAACAACCATCAATCACATCCTTGTTTGCATTCCCCATAGAACAGGTCAGGGTCACAGAGGTCAAAAACTGAACTCTGCTATCTGCATGACCCCCATTCCTACCCTAATTTAAAGAGGCATTAGTAAATGGTAGAAAAGCTAACAGTAATAAAATAATCCCCCTAACAGTTAATTTAAAAAAAAAAAAAGCACCACAAACAGAGTTTCACCTCCTAACTTTTATCATGATTAAATGAAAAAATGGTACTCATGGTGTTTATGATGTCTTTATTAGTGTCTATTTGTAAGGATCCTCTGATACATATATATTCTCAAAATATATATACATATATATTATATATTCTCAAAATATAATAGAAGTATTTGAGAATGTTTTTGCTTAGGACACTGTAATCTCTCAAACACACACACTTGAGGAAAGCTACAATAACTCCAACCCAGCAGCACAAAGTCAATGGGAGTTCGCCAAATACATTTAAACAACTTTTGGGCCATATTTCTTCAATAATTATTATGCCTGCAGCCATGATGGCTACAATTTCCTTGCACCACTTAATTCTTACCTGTAGGTGGTGTTTGGTAGAGTGGAGTAAAACTGGAAACTGGTTCTCTGGGTCCCTGAGTCTAATTGTTGATTTTTGCTGATCAGCCTTAAGTTATAACCCAAAATAGGTCCTCCTGGGAATTGTGGTGGGGCCCAACTGACTTCCACAGTGTCAGGACTTGAGCTCTCAATATTCCTAATGGAAGGAGGAGTCTCCGGAACTAGAAGAGGTAACGGTGACATGGTAAAGCAGGAAAATTACAGGCGAAAATGTAAATCGGATAGGAAAAACGTTTAGTTTCTTGAAGTGTAAAGTAAATATTTTTAATAATATTCAAAATAAGCGATAGAAGGTGGTAAGATATCTATAGGCTGCAACTCTTGATCCCTGAATGACACCAGTTACCTACTTTCCTAAGGGACGCTTCCAAACATTACTTTCCTTGCATCTACTTTATGAAATAAAATGAAAAGTGGAGGTATGCAAATAGGAGAAATGTTCCAGAAAAAAATTATCAAAAATCTCCAGAGATCTGAATGAATTGAAACTGTAGGGTTGAGTCCGGTGAGGAAGGAGAGGAGAAGCTATAATAAAACGGGAGTCAATGATTAACGTGAGTTGAAAGAAGTAAATCCTGGGCCTTTTCACTCGGAAGAGTGCTATAGCCCGACTAGCTCCAGCTGAAGATACGGGTTCAGATAAGCAGGAATTAGAACAGTGTGCTTCCCTCTCGCTGGCATGAGCTCCACTGGCCTGGGCTGTGTGTTCCTTTGTCCCAGCTCCCAGGGTTCCCTGGAATCCAAGCTGACTGTATTTTAGCAGGACCCTCTCCCTTACGAAGGATTAAAGGAACACGCGTGAATTAATTAAGCATCCACTCACAGACTTTAGAAGCTATCTAAGTAGCAAAGAGCAGAAAGAAAAACAAATGATCTAACAGCTCATCTGCCCTTCATGCCTCCACCTACATCTCATACCTCCCACCCCCGAAACCACACTCTTTTATTTCCTCTTCCCAGAGAAAGACATACTCTGATGACACTTTGTTCTTGTGTAGACTTCGCTCCCTCTGAACACTTTTGGCAAATGCTCTGCATCACTCCTGACTAATGAGAGTTGGTAGAAATAAAACAGTTCAGCCTTCACAGTGGATGAGGGTTTTTTTTTTTAATGTTTTATTTATTTCTAGGAGAGAGAGAGAGACAGCGTGAGCAGGGGAGGGTCAGAGAGGAGGGAGTCACAGACTCTGAAACAGGCTCCAGGCTCTGAGCTGGCAGTCAACACAGAGCCCGACACGGGGCTCGAACCCATGAACTGCGAGATTATGACCTAAGCGAAAGTCGGACGCTTAACCGACTGAGCCACCCAGGTGCCCCATCACAGTGGATGAGTTTTTAAAGAGCCTGCCAATTGATCTCTCAGCCTTTCTCTGGTACAATTCCTCCTCAACTCTCAGACTAATCTTTGAAAAACACAAACCTCACTGTGTCAACTCCTCTGCTCCATGCACTCAGTCACTTTGCTGAACAGAGGGGTACAAATCATCTTTCACTGACCAGAACCAGGAGGTCAAAAAACCTAATTCATTAGGATCAATGCTCAGATACGATCTGCTTCACTTTGAGCGAGTTAGATGCCGCCTACATGGTGAGGTGTGATTAATTTCCAAATCTCTCCCACAAAAGTCCCCCCTGAAAGGTTGGTCAGGTTGGGCAAGATAATCCCTGCCTAATAACCATTCCACTTGGTTAAGAAATTAGCTTCATAAGGGCACCATCTAAAATCATACATTTCCCATCAGGAAAAGAAGCCCCTTTTGGAACACAAAACAGAGACTTAGGGGGCACCTGGGTGGCTTAGTCGGTTAAGCGGCCGACTTTCGCTTAGGTCATGATCTCGCAGTTCGTGGGTTCGAGCCCCGCGTCGGGCTCTGTGCTGACTGCCAGCTCAGAGCCTGGAGCCTGCTTCAGTCTGTGACTCCCTCTCTCTCTGACCCTCCCCTGCTCACGCTGTCTCTCTCTCTCTCCTAGAAATAAATAAAACATTAAAAAAAATTTAAAAAAAAAAAAAAAAACAGAGACTTAGAAGTTTCAATGTGGTTAGAAAAGTGAGGAAGAACTGAAGAATAAGGTGCTATCCATGAAAAGGATACCCATTGTAGGTCTGGAATACCTGGAGGACATGAGAGCTTACAAATCCAGAAGGCAGGCCCAGAAATAGAAATAGAAAGCAACATTTGCCTTTGTTGTTATTTTGATTTGACTAGCCTTGTGCCCTCTCCAGCATCAGAAAATGCTCCAGCACTGTCAGAATGCATGAGGCATTAGTTTGAACAAAGAAAGATCCATCTATTCTACTCTGACCTGGAAGATTTCAAATATTGTCACAGGCCAGTGTCTGACCTGAGGGTCTGAGGAGGGTCAGGGAATAAGCCGCACAGGTGGCCACACACACAGCCTAAAATCTGATCAATAATAAGAGGGCACTGGTCGGGGAAGGAGAAAACTTCCTCAACCAGCTTCACCAGCTGTCCAGCTATGCTTACGGGCATAGTCTCGTTCAGCGTGAGGCTCTCTGCACACTGCCAGGTCTCCAGAGCTAGGGGTATAGGGACTTCTAACATCTGGCCTGGGGTAGCTAAGCCTGAGGTCCATTCAGCTAAGCCTGAGAGTAAAGGCACCAGACAGCTCTCCTTCATTGTCTGTCCCAGGCATCCACCCCCCCCAACCAAAATGCTCTCAGCCTGAATCCTTTTCCTAGTGTGGAAGTCACATCTTCAAAAGAAGAAATCAGAAAATGCTCCAATATGTGTGCTGTTTTTTAAAAATCATGTCCGTTAAAATGTTAAAGTATTATCATAACCTCCATGCTGGTCACACGACGTCTGTGCTTCCAAATCTCTCTCATTTCCTCAATTCGGTCTATGTGTAGTTGACAAGATTTTCTTTTTAAGAAGCGTGTGAAGCAATTATTTCCCTGCTTTAAAACCATCCTTAACTCCTAGATGCTTATCGAGGCTAATACTGACTACCTTATTTAATACCTGATGTCCTTCACCCCATGCTCCATTTCCAAACCCCTAACAGACAGACCCTGTTCAAAATGTTCCTCTTACTCGGGCGCCTGGGTGGCTGAGACAGTTAAGTATCTGACTCCCGATTTTGGCTCAGGTCATGATCTCATGGTTTGTGAGTTGGAGCCCCATGGTTTGTGAGGAGACCCACATGAAGCCCCGCATGGGGCTCCAGGCTGACAGCACGGAGCCTGCTTGAGATTCTCTCTCTCTCCCTGTGTCTCTGCCCTTCCTCTGCTCTCTCTCAATAATAAACTTTTAAAAAAAGTTCCTCTTATCAGAATAGACAGCACCTTTCCAATTACAATCTACCTTCCTTTTTATTATATTTACTCCTTAGAATATGTCTCCTCCTCCAAAAGGTGACCAGCACAAGAACAGGGAGTTCTGTATTGATCATATAGGTACCAGGAGCACCTAGAATACTACTTGGTGTATAGTTAGATACTCGGTTACTGAATGGATTGATTGATGAAGGAATCATTTATTTCATTATTTAAAATAAAGACAAACTAGGGGCGCCTGGGTGGCTTAGTCGGTTAAGCGTCCGACTTTCGCTTAGGTCATGATCTCGCGGTTCGTGGGTTCGAGCCCCGCGTCGGGCTCTGTGCTGACTGCCAGCTCAGAGCCTGGAGCCTGTTTCAGTCTGTGGCTCCCTCTCTCTCTGACCCTCCCCTGCTCACGCTGTCTCTCTCTCTCTACTAGAAATAAAAAAAAAAAAAAAAAAAATTAAAAAAATTAAAAAAATAAAAAAAATAAAATAAAAACAAACTAAACTAAAACTTTGGAATAATCTCCTTATTCTGTAAGCAACGTGTGCACACCCTACCTCCGTAAGGATGAGTCCTGTAACTGGGACTTGGTAGAGAATACAGCTGTAGCTGGGCTGTGAAGATCCAGACCACTCGAAAAATATACTCAGTGAAGGGATGCAGGGGCTGTACCACACAGGAGAGCTTGGACACAGCCTACATTGATGAGAGATAAACACTCAGCATTTACAGAATCACTCCCGCACAGTGAGACTCAAGAGCACAGATTAGTTTGTAAAAGATGCATGACTTTTGGCTATGGGGTGACCCAGGTTCTATCAGACCAGAAGAAACAGAGGCCTGGAGCTTAGAGCTGAGGCATCCAGATGTCAGTCTGCATATTTCACACCAAAAGTCTCTCCTTCTTCAAAATTGCAAAATTACGGATTCAGCTATCTGCCATTTACATCACGGCTTTACTGTAACATTTCTATGGGACTATTCTCTGGACTTGCTCGTGCTTTCCTAAAAGGGACAGCCCTAGATGACCTTCTTGCCCTCCATCCTAGTCGGAATCACTGTAGGTGGGATGGGCAGATAATGATCAATGACATAAATAGTTGACTGTGTGATGCTGTGCTGAAGGAACAAAATATGTGTCTAATAAATGGTTTTCCTCAAAAATAAAGGATTTAGCATCAACATGTTAGAGTAGCAGAGATTAAAGTTCATCTAATCCAACCACTCATCTTATACTTGAATCTTCTCTAAAATGTCTTTATGCCTATAATACATGTAGCAATTTGGCACTTTTAACAATTTGAAAAAAATCTGTGTGTATGTACATACATAGCTTTTAATACCTCAGTATAAATCCAGCTTCCAGGAAGTTGTGTGTATTTCCACTGAATGATGTATTTTACTCCAGAGATGTTGGCAGATTCCCATCGTAATGTCACACTATGGCTTCCAATGGAAGAAGCAAAGGGTGCTGTGGGGAGCTCTGCATTTGCTGGGGAGAAAAGAAGATTTCATTCACCATGAACCTCTGTCTGTCAAATCAGGAGAAGGGGTGTCTGTTTCATCTAGTGCTCTCGGGACTCTCTTGTTACGACTACATCTTGCTACAGAACTCACCTGAATAGTAAAAGATGCATATATTCAATTGGTTAATATTTTGAAAATCAGCTAATCAGTGTGGCATCTTGTTTTCCCCCACAGAATTCATTAATCTTTTTTTTTTTTTTTTTTTACGGAAGAGCACCATGGAGCATTCTGAGAATGTCCAGTTTTCTCTTACTATACCGCTTCCTTCCAGGTGAAGGGGCTGGGTGCCAGGAGAATGATACATAAGAGAATCATCCATTGTCCAAGAACGTGTATCCCAGTTTACACTACAATCCTGTTGTTATTACTCATCTTGTCAATGAAATTGACAAAATACAATATTTTTATTTTTTTAAGTTTATTTATTTTTGAGAGAGAGAGACAGAGCATGAGTGCAGGAGGAGCAGAGAGAGAAAGGGAGGAGACACAGAATCCGAAGCAGGCCCCAGGCTCCAAGCTGTCAGCGCAGAGCTCAACATGGTGCTCAAACTCACAAACTGTGAGATCACGACCTGAGTCAAAGTCAGATGCTTAACTGACTGAGCCTCTCAGGTGTCCCAATAAATTATTTTTATATGTACAAGGAGTTGTACCCCAAAAGGATTCTATATTCAGTTGTTCTAGACCGTAAGAATATCTCATGTCTTAAAACTGGCAACACGCCTTTACTGGTGCTACTTTCAGGCACTATACAAGGGGCTAGAATTTGGAACAATATGTTCCACTGGGATGAAGCTATTTTACTTTACTTTTTCTATTTTCCAAAATTGTGACTGATTTAATGCTTTAGCTTACTTTTTCCTCCCAATTATTTATTGAATAAAATACAGATGACATAAAATTTACTATTTTAGTCATGTTTAAGTGTGTTCAGGAGTATTGAGTACATTTACATTGTTGTGCGACCATATCACCATCCATATCCAGAACTCTTTTCATCCTGCAAAACTGAAACTCTACCCATTAAACATAAATTTCCCATTCTTTACCCCCACCCCAGCCACTGGCAAACACCATTCTGCTTTCTGTCTCTATGATTTTGAATACTCTAATTCCTCACGTAAGTGTCATCAAATAGTATTTGTCTTTTTGTGACTGGCTGATCTCACTTAACATAATGTCCTTAAGATTCATCCATGTTGGAGCATATGTCAATTTCCTTCATTTTTAAGGATGAATAATATTCCATTGTGTGTACATATCAAATTTCACTTATCCATTCATGTTTCAATACTTGGATTGCTTTCATGTTTTAGCTATTGTGAATTCAACAAGAAGTGGATAGCATCAGTGTATAAATATCACTCCATGAGCCCTCTTTATTTTGAATATACACCCACAAGTGGAATTGCTGGATTATATGGTAAATCTATCTAATTTTTTGAGGAGCCATCATGCTATTTAGCACAGAGGCTATACCATTTTACATTCCCACCAACAATGCACAAGTGTTCCAACTACTTCACATCCTCATAACACTTCTATTTATCTGGATTTTTTTGAGAGTAACCATTCTAATGAGTGAGGCTCTATTTTGTTGTGGTTTTAATTGGCATTTCCCTAATTATTTAGTGATGTTGAGTACCATTTCCTGTGCTTATCAATCATTTGCATATATTCTTTGAAGAAATATCCACTCAAGCTCTCTGCCAATTTGTGAATTGGATTGCTTGGTTTCTTTTGGTGGTTAAATTTTAAGAGTCTCAATATATTTAGATTATTAATCCCTTATCAGGTATATGATTTGCAAATATTTTCTTCATTATGTTGTTGCCTTCTGCTCTATTGACAGTGTCTGTTGATGCATATTTTGTTAATTTTCATGAAGTCCAATTTATCTATTTTTTCTTTTGTTGCCTTTGCTTTGTGTCATATCCAAGAAGTCATTGCCAAATCCAGTGCTGTAAAACTTTTGCTCTATTTTTAATTCTAAGAATGGTATAGTTTTAGGTCTTACATTTAGGTCATGAATCCATTTTGAGTTAATTTTTTCATATAATATTATGTAAGGGTCCAACTTCATTCTTTTGCATGTGGATATCCAGTTGTCCAACACCATTTACTGAAAAGATTATCTTTTCCCCGTTGAATAGTCTAGGCACCCTTGTCAAAAATCATTTGAATATCTATATGGGATTTATTTCTCAACTCTTTATTCTAATCCATTGGTCTATGTATCTGTCTTTTTGCCAATGTCACACCATTTTGATTACTGTACCTTATTACTATAGTAAGTTTGAAATCAGGAAGTATGGGTCATCCAGCTTTCTTCTTCTTTTTAGGGTCTGGGGTCCCTTCAGATTCCATATAAATTTTAAAATGTGTTTTTCTGTTTCTACAAAAGATACTGAGATTTTGATAGGGATTACATTGGATCTGTAGGTTGTTTTGTGTTAGCATTGACATCTTAACTATATTGTCTTTCAATCCATGAATATGGGATATCTATTTATGTCTTCTTTGTTTAAGAGATGTCTTAAGTTTTATTTTGCCGGTCTTTGACCTCCTTGGTTAAGTTAGTTCCTAAGTTTTTTATGCTTACAGATGCTATTGTAAATAGAATTGCTTTCTTAATTTCCTTTTCAGATTGTTCATTCTTAGAGAATAGAAATGCAACTAATTTTCATGTATTAACTTTGTACACATTTATTAGTTCTAACAGTTTTTTTGTGCTATCTTTAGCACTGTCTACATATAAGATCATCTTATCTGCAAACAAGGATAATCTTCCTTCCTCATTTCAAATTTGGATGGTTTATTTCTTTTTCCTGTCTGGTTGCTCTGGTTAGGACTTTCTGTACTATGTTGAATAGAAGGGTCAAAAGCAGCATCCTTGCCTTGTTCATGACCTTAAAGGGTACACTTTCTTTCATAAAAAAATAATCACTACTTTGGTTGAGACAATAAAAGTTTTTGTAAGAAACTTAAAATGGGTAAATACAAACTTCCCTGACCGCACTCTTTCTGGTTAAAAGTTGACACTATTCTGATCACTATAGATACTGAATCTGGATTAATTAAAGTCCATACTACCAGAATATCCTGTGACCCAGAAAAAAGAAAGCCACTGTCATCTGAGGTTCTAGCCCACAGAAAGGCTTAGCACAACACTTCTCTGCTGATTCTTTAATTATGGTTCATTTTTAGCTGTTATAACTATACAAGCAAACCACAACTCCATCCCTACCCTCCCACTCTCCCCCCCCCCCCCACTTTTACAGTGTGAGACACTTATTCATGGGGACTGGAATATGCAATGGAAAACCTTTTTCAAAAAATAAAGGAAACCTCATTTAAAGTTGAGTCAGGAGGCCCTGATGGGGGAGCTCTCACATAGGTACCATTCTTTGCAGCCTGCATAACCAGCAGAGAGAAGGGCGATAAGAATGATCATGACAAAGAGGACATTTTTCATATGGGAATTTCTTTTTCTTTTTCTTTTTTTTAAGAAAAAGAAGGAAGATCTCTCCACACTCCAGCAACAATGCACTAACCACCGCTCACAGCCAATGAGAAACCACCACAACCTCGAACTCTTGTTCTTCTCCAGTGAACTTTTGTTCAAAACAACCCTTCCCAATTTCTCCCTTTGCTCTATAAAAGCTGACCTTCCCTTTGTTCTCCAAACAAAGGGTTTGCCACAGTTTGCTTGCCCTGAATTGCAATTCCTTTGCTATTCCTTTTTTTTTTTAATTTTTTTTAATGTTTTATTTATTTCTAGGAGAGAGAGAGAGAGAGAGAGAGAGAGACAGCGTGAGCAGGGGAGGGTCAGAGAGAGAGGGAGTCACAGACTGAAATAGGCTCCAGGCTCCGAGCTGGCAGTCAGCACAGAGCCCGACGCGGGCTCGAACCCACGAACCGCGAGATCATGACCTAAGCGAAAGTCGGACGCTTAACCGACTAAGCCACCCAGGCGCCCCTACTATTCCTGAATAAACTTATACTGTTAGTGAAATAACTGGCTATTTTATTTTATTTTATTTTTTAAATGTTTTTTTATTTATTTCTAGGAAAGAGAGAGAGAGAGACAGCGTGAACAGGGGAGGGTCAGAGAGAGAGGGAGTCACAGACTGAAACAGGCTCCAGGCTCTGAGCTGGCAGTCAGCACAGAGCCTGACGCGGGGCTCGAACCCACGAACCACGAGATCATGACCTAAGCGAAAGTCGGACGCTTAACCGACTAAGCCACCCAGGCGCCCCCTGGCTATTTTATTTTTAAGGTTGACACATGAAAGAGGAGTCCAGTGTGGAGTCGTCTGCAGAGTAGAGGGAGATCAAAAAAATCGTAAAGAATGTAAGTTGAGAACTGGGTAGAAGGGACCAGAGTTATGTAAGTAAATGCACGTAAATGTGAACTTCATAGCTAAATGTAGAGATGTTTCAAAGCCATGGCAATGTGCATGGAAAATCAGAGGTCAAGTAAGTTTGTTCTAAGATAGCAGAACAAGAATCAACTAAATGAGAAAGAGAAGTGGAACTGAGCTGTATGCTCCTCTCAATACACAGCTGAGTTGTATCTACTCTCAATACACAGCTGAGTAGGTGAGAAAAGGCTCCGAAATCAGACAGCTGGGTTAAAATCAAGTTACTCCCTCTCTCGTTCATTCAAGTTCATCACTTTCTATGCAGCCATAAGCAAATATATATACCTTGTGCCTCATTTTCTCGTCTGTAAAATGGGAATAATAATAGTATGTATGCCTCTGAGCTCAAAAAGAACTAATATCTATAAATTACTTTTAACAGTGCTTGACTCATAAATGTCTATTAAATATTGGTTCTTTTTATTTCAATATTGCTGTTTGCACCATGTGGAAAAGAGATATGGATGGTATTTACAATAGAATAATATAACAGACTCACGGATAGGTGGACTAGGTACCAGACTGTTAGAGACAAACAGGGTCTTAAGTATATGGGCAAAAAGATTAATTATAACAAACTGAAGATATGGTCTGTAAGCACAATTGCTTTTATTTAGACTTGGTACATCTCATTTGTTAATGCTATATAGACATTGATCTATAGCCAATGAGAAATATTAAATAAAGCACTGGTTACACTTGTATTATAACAATATATGTTATATTGTTAAGTTATAACATATAAGTTATATATATAACTTATAACTTACAAGTTAAGTTATTGGTATAATTCTGGACTATAAGAAAGGAATGTAAATCAAAGTTTCCCAAACTTTCTCAGTTCTGGCATCTTTAGTTACTCAGTAATTTTTCCATAACTTCCTGGACCAAAAGAATTACCAAATACCTCCATGTATTAAGTATAACTTAAGTATGTATGTCCTTTAAACTTATCAGATGTTTGAAAAAAATAACGAACATAAATAGAAAGACAATATATGTATTCAATTCTTAAAGAGAATTGCACACTGGGGTGTCTGGATGGCTCAGTTGGTTAAGCGTCCAACTCTTGATTTCCATCAGGTCATGATCTCGCGGTTCAGAGGTTCAAGCCAACAGCACTCCGTGCTGACATTGTGGAGCCTGCTTGGGATTCTCCCTCTCTCCCTCTTTCTCTCTCTCTCTCAATCTCATTCTCAAAAATGAATTGCACACTAATGGAATCTGTGTGCCTACTGTGCTTGGCACAATTTCTCCAATATTATAATCAAGTTGGGCACCATCATCCTCATTTCCTGTTCCAAGTTGAGTTTCTTATGGTACTTGCTTTTATCCCAGCAATCCTCCAAAAAACTCAGCGTTGCAAAGACATGATATAGAAAGGAATGTAGCACATTTCATTGTTTATACCATGAACTACCTCCAGCTAGAAGTTCCAGTGATGTCCAGAAGATCAACTACCCCTGTGTTTCTCTTGAGTGTTTAAAATGCTCCATGCCTTCCTATGAGGAATGCATGATACATTGGTGGGTGGGGGAGAAGGGAAGGTGCGGGGGGCAGGGTTCTTCGGTGCCCAGTTTGGAAACCATAGAATGTAAATTTTATCCATAGCTAATCCCCACTAAACAGAAGGAAAAGAATGTAATACCACTTATCTCTCCACAGAAATGTCAAGGACATTCTTTTCTGGGATACCAAAGGGCAGAAGTAAATCAGGACAGCAAGGCAACATCCTCCTTCCAGTTTCCGTCAGCTGCTGAGAGTGAGGAGCAAGCCATTGAAACAAAGAGTACTAGGGCGCCTGGGTGGCTCAGTCAGTTGAATGTCCAACTTTGGCTCAGGTCATGATCTAACAGTTTGTGGGTTCAAATCCCGCGTTGGGCTCTGTGCTGACAGCTCAGAGCCTGGAGCTTGCTTCAAATTCTGTGTCTCCCTCTCTCTCTAACCCTCCCCTGCTCTCTCGCTCCTCTCTCTCTCTCTCTCTCAGAAGTAAATAAAACATTTTTAAAAAGTTAAAAAAAAAAAAAAAAAGGAAAGAGTACAACTTAGAGAAGAATCCATCATTTCCCCATCTGGAGGGAACTGTCTACCTCTTAGTGGGAAGAGGACCCTGGAAATTCTGGAAAAGAAAGCTACCAACATTCAGGCTGTGACTTACCAAAGAGTTGGTTCTTCAGAAACCACCAGAGAATTAACACACTAGGCAAAGCCACTTAGACACACCCAACCTGCTCTGAAATCAGACAAAGGGAGGCGGAGACTACAGCCAAGTACCCTACTTACTCAGAATCTAAATGCGAGAAGCAAAGCTTCTAGACATTCGACAAACTTCCCAGGGCCCTGTAGGGAGCTCGCGGATAGCAGACATAGCAGACGCTCTGTTGACTAGCTGTTAGCTGAATAATTGACTGCATATTAAATAAAATATTCTGTTCATTAGAACAGTGGCATTTCCTGATCTCAAGTGTAGTTAGGATTCATAGTTGTCTCTTTCATTAAGATAGAAGTGATTTCACCTACTGAAGTGAGGGCAAAACCCCCTATGTCTCTCTAAAAGAGTTTTGCTGAGTTTCTATCACAACGGCTTCCACATTTGAAATTATTGAATTTTTTCTATATGTTATATATTTTTGACATACTGAGAGATAGAAGTCTAAATGTTAAAAAAAATAATTCTTTTAACATTTATTTATTTTGAGAGAAAGCACAAATGGGGGAGGGGCAAAAAGAGGGAGACAAAGGACCCGAAACAGGCTCCATGCTGTGAGCACAGAGCCTGAGGTGATGTGGGCTTGAACTCATGACCTGAGCCAAAATCAAGAGTTGGCCCCTTAACTGACTGAGCCATCCAGACACCCCAGGAGCCTAAATATTTTAGAAGGTGGTTCATTCTCCTTACATAAGAACCCTCCCTAGTGTGGTGTTGATTATTTCCAGTAACAGTTGCACATGTCTACTTACCCAGCACTTCCTCCTCGTATGCACCTTCAGCACTGCTGCAGCCGACCTCACATGATTCTCGCTATGGGAAACAGGGAGCGTACCAGTCAGTGCAGCCCAAATACTGGTTTTGTTGATACATTTCAACTAAATTGTGAAATTGGAATGCCTGGTGTATAAGTATTCCTGTATATCAATTATTTCAACTGCAGTATGGAAATAGAACAGCACCTTTCAAACTTTTTTGACCATGTCCCAAATTCCAAAACACATTTTAAGAAAACAACTCAGCACACACAGACATTTTGGGGAAGAAAATCTTGAAACAGTACTTACTTTTTTTTCCTTTTTAAACAGTTTTATTGAGATATATTTCATAGCCATAAAATTCAGCCGTTTAAAGCACACAGTTCAGTGGGGTTTTTTGTATATTCATAGAATTGGGCAACCGTCACTACAGTCTGATTTTAGAACAAGTTTATCTCATTAAGAAACCCCATACCTGTGATGCACTCATGTATGTTCTGTTCTGTTCTATTCTATTCTCCCATTTTGTTTGTTGTGACTCTTTATTCACCAAATTGATTTCATGATCCTATAATAAACGGCACCTCACAGTGGGAAAAAAAACAGAGTCCAACAATACAATTATGTTTGCCATTTTGGTCAAAGGTTAGTTAGTTAATCACTTTAAACTTTAGCCTAAAATGGTGCCTATTTATTTTATATACCCATATTTTCCTTGAAAAATTAAAAACTGACTACTTTTCTTAATAACTTGAACATTTTAATGAATATGTTAATACCAATGTTAAAGAACTTTTCCAAAGACATCCAGATGGCTAACAGACACAGCAGAAGATGCTCAACATCACTCGTCATCAGGGAAATGCAAATCAAAACCACCTGACAGAATGGCTAAAATTCACAACCCAGGAAACAATAGATGTTGGCAAAGATGTGGAGAAAGGGGAGCCCTTTTGCACAGTTGGTGGGAATGCAAACTGTATGGAGAACAGTATGGAGATTCCTCAAAAAATTAAAAACAGAGCTACCCTATGACTCAGCAATTGCACCACTAGGTATTTATCCAAAGGATACAGGAGTGCTGATTTGAAGGGACACATGCCCCAATGTTTATAGCAGTGCTATCAACAATAGCCAAAGTATGGAAAGAGTTCAAATGTCCATAGGCTGATGAATAAAGAAGATATGGTGTGTTTATATATATGTATATATATATACACACAATGGAATATTACTAACAATCATAAAGAATGAAATCTTGCCATTTGCAGCAATATGGATAGAATTACAATGTATTATGTTAAGCAAAAAAAGTCAGTCAGAGAAAAGCAAATATCATATGATTTTACTCATGTGGAATTTAAGAAACAAAACAGATGAACATAGGAGAAGGGAAGGAAAAATAAAATAAAAACAGAGGGAGACAAACCATATGAGACTCTTAAACACAGAGAACAAACTGAGGGTTGCTGGAAGGGCGTTGGGTAGGGGAATGGACTGGATGGGTGATGGGTATTAATGAAGGCACTTGTTATAAGTACTAGGTGTAACATGTAAATGATGAATCACTAAATTCTACTTCTGAAATTATTATTACACCATATGTTAACTAACTTGGGTTTAAATAAATAAATAAATATTAAAAATAATAAAAATATATTTACCAATTCCATTAACAAGTATTTTTAGTCACATGACACAGGGTTACTCACTGAATAATGTGTATCGCTTTCCATATCATAGAAAGTATACACCATATACTCCTATGTTATAATTATTTATTTCCAGATAATAGATAGGATGAGCACTGGGTGTTATTTAATGTAAGTGATGAATCACCAAATTCTACTCCTGAAACAATTATTGTATTATCTATGAACTAACTTTAATTTAAATTAAAAAATGTAATTTTTTAAAAAAAAAACAGTAATGTTAAATTTTAAGATCTACAAAAGCTAACAATGATTAATATTTTACTTCATTAACCGAAAAGAGTAAACATTTTTATAACTGAGACACAAATTTCCTGCAATTATTAAGATACATTAGCATGAAAGAAAGAAAGAGAGAGAGAGAAGAGAAAGAAAGAAGGAGGGAAGCGGGAGGGAGAAGGAGGAAAGAAGGAAGAAAGAAAAAAAAGAAAGAAAAGAAAAGAAAGGAAGGGAAAAAACTCTTGGAGAAAAGGCACAAATTGTTAAGACTATAACACAATCAAGATCCATCTTCCTGCTCTCAGTCAATTTGCAATTATGATACCTAGGACAACAAGCTATTGTTTCTCATGGTGATAGTGGTAACCATGACACAATACATTTGCCCTAAATATCCCAGGTAATTTACAAACACTAGCTGCACAATGTTTGACCTGGGTACTCAAAGGAAGTACAGGCTGATAAGTTCGGGTTTGCTTAGTTAAGGATTAATTTAAATACCTCAGTCTGGTCTCAGGATTATTTAACTTAAGGGTTTAGTATACTTTTCACATCCTTATTGCAGGTTTCAGTAAAATACATTCAACATGTTCATTACTTGTGGAGAATAAATATACCATATGGCAACAAAATTATCATGTAACATGGAAATTTTTTCCAAGAAGTTACCGGAGAAGAAGAAAGGAGATGAAATAATGTTTATTTGGAAATATAGCCAGTACTCACTATCCAGTAAATTTGGGGCTTATTTTTCCTGATTTTTTTTCAGGGAGAAATGCATAAATAAGATTTTGATCTATCTAGGAGTTTAAAAAATGTTTTGTTACTTTGTGAGCCTTGCATTTTGTTCAGCTTTATTTAGACATAATTGACACATAAATTGTGTTAAGTTTAAGGTGTACAACGTATTGATCTGATACATTTATATGTTGCAAAATGATTACCTCTATAGCATTTGCTAACATCTCCATCTCATCACATAACAACAATTTCTTTTCTGTGGTGAGAACATGTAAGATCTACTTTCTTGGCAACATTCAGGTATATAATGCCGTATTATTAGCTATAATCACCATGCTATACTTAGCTCTCCAGAACTTGTTAATTATAAAACTGGAAGTTTGTGCTCTAAGGAGTTTAAATGTTACATCAAGTGGATGCAACACTATAAATTAGATTGTGTGTGTGTGTGTGTGTGTGTGTGTGTGTGTGTGTGTCTGTTATCTAACATTGGACTTCGAATGACATTATCCAGTGCTCAAATTGTCTAGAAAGAATCTAAAGGTTTTGGATTGAAGGAATTCACAGAATCTGAGCCCAGAGCCCATGAATGGGGCATTTATACAGTGTACTCCAGGCTACTGAGCTAACATTCCCACTGCAGAAGCCAAGTTCATGCTTCCCACGGGCTACAGCAACCTGCTGGCTCTGTTTTAGTGCATATTCCCGTTTCTCCCATAGTAGTAAAACCACCTTTCTCATTATCCCTCTGGCTCCACTCCTGTGTTATCAGACTGGCTCATGTGATGCCAATGCCTTTTCTTACTCCTGTAGCACAAGGAGAATATACCCACCACGCTTCTGGGATGCCCCTAGTACAGCCTCTCCATATGAATTGTGACCTCTTTTCCTAAAAAGACATTCATTCATTCAAACATGTTTCCTGAGTACATGTTTTGTATGTGCCAAGCACTGGTTTAGGCTGGAAGGATTGGGCAATGAGCAAGACCAGTAAGTTCCCTACCTTCATGGAATGTACATTCTCTTAGAAGAGGACAGGCAACAACAGAAAAAAATTCTTTTAAATAAAACACATTCAGAGAAGCTTCAGTGGTTCAGTTGGTTAAGCATCTAACTTGGGCTCAGGTCATGAACTCCCAGTTCCTGAGTTCAAGCCCCGCATCGGTCTGTCTGCTCTCAGCACAGAGCCCACTTTGGATCCTCTGTCTCCCTCTCTCTCTGCCCCTCCCCAGCTTGTTCTCTCTCTCTCTCTCTCTTTCAATAGACTTATGAAAGAAAAAAGAATCCTTAAAAATTAAAATAAAACAAAATAAAATTCAGATAATGAAAAGTGCTATGAAGAAAATAAAGCAAGTCAAATGCATAAGGCCTGACTGGGCAGGAAGGCTGTCTCATCAGGGTCTTGAGAAAGAACCATGCAGAGATGACCCTGGGGCAAGACCTAAGTGAGTTCAAGGAGCTCAGCTCCCCTAGGTCTTAAGGACAAAAGCTGGGATTTTTCTCAAATGGCAACGCAAAGCCATTAAAAGGCTTTTAGGAACAATATGATCTAATTCATGTTTTTAATTATCAGGGATAAGCCATCTCACTGGCTAACATCATTTTCCGACTTAAACGTTGCTAAGCTAACACTTCCAAGACTATTTCTTCTAAGGAACATGTGCAGAAATTCCCACCTTCCTTGGTTGAAGCATTAATGGTTGAAGTTTGATTTCTTGAAGGTGTGGGTAGCTGAGTTAAAGTATCTATCCGCATACCTATCTCAATCTCCAGGTCTATAAAGCATGTACTGCTATTCATTTCTACTTTATTTAAAGTGTAAAATAGCAAAGTATTGGGGCGCCTGGGTGGCTCAGTCGGTTCAGCAGCTGACTTCAGCTCAGGTCATCATCTCATGGTTCATGGGTTCAAGCCCCACGTCGGGCTCTGTGCTGACAGCTCGCAGCCTGGAGCCTGCTTCAGATTCTGTGTCTTCCTCTCTCTCTGCCCCTCTCTGCCCCTCTGTCTCTCTGTCTTTCTCTCTTAAAAATAAACATTAAAAAATGTTTTAAGTGGGGGCGCCTGGGTGGCTTAGTCAGTTAAGCATCTGACTTTCACTTAGGTCATGATCCCACGGTTCGTGGGTTCGAGCCCCGCATCGGGCTCTGTGCTGACTGCCAGCTCAGAGCCTGGAGCCTGTTTCAGAGTCTGTGACTCCCTCTCTCTCTGACCCTCCCCTGCTCACGCTGTCTCTCTCTCTCTCTCCTAGAAATAAAAAAAACATTTAAAAAAATGTTTTAAGTGTAAAATAGCAAAGTATTAATAGAAAAGAACAGAGTAACACTGTGAGAAAAGCATACATTATATAAACACAGAGAACTGGGCAGCACAATTATTGCCAGGGAACTACAGCATTAGAAATCCAGTCCTGGGCTATTTCAGGACTTGAGAGGCTTGAACTCTTTCTACCTTTCTTGACACGGTCTTCCCAGGGATGGTTTTGGGAGATGGGGAGGTAATTTTATTTTAATCACATAAAAAGATTCTCAGGCAGTTTTTGTGTATGTTTTCTAAAATCTCAATCAGGAAAGACCTATAATTATTTTTTTTTTAACATATGGAGTGAATTCTTCGCTCTGTTTTATCACATCTTAGCCAACCCTGACCCCTCCATCTATTCCCAAGGAAAAAATCACTTTAAGTGCAGAGTAAGCACAGACTATTGAGAATATGTTACAGTGTAACTTTTTTTCTTTTTTCTTTTTATTCTCTGGTTAAGACATTTTTCTATTTTACTAATAGATGATAATTTATACTTCTTTCCCAGGCAGAATAAAATAGTTCTGTTCTCTGGTTTCAAGGACATTTAAGTAGAATACAACATAAATTTTAAACTGAGAAATAATGCATTTTCTTCATAAACATCTATTGTCAACCTAAAACTAATCCTGAGGGCCATAGAATCCATAACAGTTGAGGAAGACCAAGTAGGAAGCAATCAAAATCTCTATGGTCTTTCTGAAAAGGAAGAGAAAATCCAATGCAGGGGAGGGACCAGCATGGGCAGGGGGAGCAGGCAATATGCTGAGAAGAGACCCGAACAGCCAGCATCAGCACGAAGTCCCCTGATATCATAGCAGGGGAAAAAACAAAATAATAAAATATTTACAAAGCTGTGCTTTAAAGTGTTGTCAAAGGAGTTTGTTGAACAAGGAAGAAAACTGCAACTACAGTGTTCTTTTTTAATATTCTGTATTTAATGACAGACCACTGTGATTTATGGGGAAGAAGATGAAATCAGCAGAGGTAAGGGTATCCCTAGATGTGTACTTTCCCCTCTCCCCCACCCACCCCCTCCCCACCAGACTCCCAGAATTAGAAACTGTCCTATCAGATTAGATATATGCATATATGTGAATGTGTGTATACATATACACACATAAATGCACACAGGTATATAAAACAGCAAATATTTGTGTCAAAAATGAAGTCTTACAGTCATTTTTACACCCTATTTTATAGCAATCCAGGTGAGCATTTCTGTGCTGTGAGAATTACTAAGCCTTCTTCACTCTTTTTTTTTTTTTTTTTTTTTTCCAGAGAGAGCGAGCAGGGAAGTGGGAAAGAGACAGCGGGACAGAGGATCTGAAGCAGGCTCTGTGCTGACAGCAAAGAGCCAAATGCAGGGCTCAAACTCATGGACCAGGAGATCATGACTTCAGCTGAGGCCGAAGTCAGACACTTAACTTGACTGAGCCACCCAGGTGCCTCTCTCTCTCTCTCTCTCTCTCTCTCTCTTAAATGTATTTATTGATTTTGAGAGTGACAGAGAGAATGCAAGCAGGGAGAGTCAGAGAGGTGGAGAGAGGAAGAGTCCCAAGCAAACTCTACCCGATTGCTACACAGAGTCCTAAACAGGCCTCAAACTCATGAAACTGTGAAATCATGACTTGAGCCAAAATCAAGAGTCTGACACTTAACCACATAACTTACCAAGTTACCCAGATGCCCCAGTTTCTTCATTCTTATTTTAATAGCTTTTTAAATATAAGAGATAAAGACATGGGGTTCAATGACATCATTGTGATTGCCAACTCACCTCACAAACAGTGGCATAGGTATCGTTCTGCATGAAAAAAAAAGAAAAAGAAAACTACTCAACAACCTTAGAGTTATAAATAATTTTAATGACACTTTGCTATATATTTCTTTCAAATTAATTTCTTGCCCCACCATTGACGAATAACCAATAAAAACAATCAAAATCATGAAGCCCAGAGCTGGGCTTTCCATCCAGGCAGGCCACACTGTACGAACAGCTATAAAAGTCATGTTTGTATCACCAGGAAAATGGTGAAGTCTGATGTCTACTAGAAAATCCCAGGCAACTAAGAGGTAATCTGTGATGGACCAGCGTAGAGAATGAAGAGGTGTTGGCGAAGCCCAGTGGAGACAGAATCTGAAAAGAAAACCACCCATAGCTCTGGCTAGCAAAGGCCAGTATGTTCCTCTGCACAGACTGGCTGCTCCAGTGCCCACTCTATTTCCTGGACTGTTCCCAGCAACAAATGATACTCCCCATTCATTCATTCAGCAAGTGCTCTCTGAGCACCTGCTAAGTGCCCCCACTGTGTTCTGTGCAGTAGACACAGTGTGAACCAGAAGGAGAGACACCCACTCTGACAGGTTTATATGTCAGAGCAAAGGATAACCAACACATACTAGACAAATAATGATCTTAGCTGAAATTTGTAAAAGTGGTTCCAAAGAAAGGCAAGAGTGTTTTTAGAATGTGTAATAGTTCCAAAATCCATGTTGCACCTGCTCCACCTTTCGGTAACTCCCGTTCTATGGGGCACACAAATGTGAGAGCTCCCATAATAGTGACCTGTGAGGACACGCCATACAGGAAAAGTTATGAGCACCATTTGTAAGGAAAAGTTAATATCCTTATTTAAATCTCAATGATATAGTTTCACTGATTAATAGAAAACAATATTAAAATGAACCCCAAATTATCATGATTTAACCTCCAACCTGAACAATCTGAATAAAGGAATGAACCTACTTTTAATTAACAAAAATCTTATTCATTAGATCAGAGTAATTACAGTGTATCAGGCATTATCCTTAGGAAGGAGATTCTATTATTATCCTATTTTATTGGTGAGAAAAGTAAAGTATCAAGAGGTTAAGTACCTTACCTAGCTATACACTAAATGGCAAAGCTGGGATAAATTAAATATCAAGTATTTAGGGATGTATTTTCTACATAGAGTGAAGTGAACGTAGGGGCTGTGACCCCTGGAGTAGGTTGCTGCCATGTTCCCTGCAGAGAAACTTTGAACATAATCTAGGGCCTTGCTATCCAAGTGTAACCCAAGGACTACCAGCATCACATCACCTGGGAGCAAGTTCCAAGTATAGAATCTCATGTCCCACCCAAGACCTACAGAATCAGAATCTGCACTTTAACAAGATCCTTAGATAATTGTACTTTACAGTTTGAGACGCATAAGACTAGGAAATTTAACAAATGCCTGATATTCTACTAAAAGGCCTTTATGCTTTGGAGCAATTGGGCATTCCTGGGTTCCATGGTTTGCATTAACCTCCCTTGGTCTCTATTTGCATTAATAACGTTTATCTTGAATTATGTATCACTCAGGCTACCTTACTTTTTCTTTAGAGTCAAGCAAACTAATTGAAAGCCAATGGAAATTCAGATGGGAATCCTCTTAGATGACTTTTCTATTGAAGGAAATATTAGCATCAACACAGAAACATAATTAATACTTACACACTTCAAAGCACAGTTGTCCTGATCTACAGAGTTCCAAAAATGACATCCTTGGATGCACTGCAAGAGATCATTAGAGATGATGGTGACTAAAGAAGTGTGACTTTTTCTTGTCACCTGATAGGGCAACTGAGTAACAAAGAGTATTTGAGAAATACATATCTACCCAGGAATCTGTGGCCTCAGAAGGATGAAGACCTTTGGATCTAAGCAGAGTCCTCCTATCTACAGGCAGAGCAGGGCTTGGTGTGAATCATTACAGCATAGCAGGGCTGCTGAGTACAGGTTGATGGTCAGGCCTAGAAGCCAGAGAGCACCCAACCTTCAGGAAGCACACTGTCCACTGGGTGGCTGGCAGCATGGAAAGTCCTGGACAACATGGAATCGAGCATATCGTGGGCCCTTGCCATGTCCTCAGACAACAGGCAAAATTCAGGGGCGCCTGGATGACTGAGTCCATCAAGCATCTGACTCTTGGTTTTCACTCAGGTCACGATCTCATGGTTTGTGAGTTCAAGCTGCACATCAGGGCTGTCAACGCAGAGCCTGCTTGGAATTCTCTCTCCTTCTCTCTCTGCCTCTAACCTACTCATGTTCTGGCTCTCTCTCTCTCTCTCTAAATAAATAAATAAACTTTAAAAATTAAAAACAAAAAACAAGCAAAACTCAAAACTAGGAACTCAACCAGAAAACAGCATATCAAAACCCAAATAGGTCAACAGTGGTTGGGAAGTCTGTTCATGTTTATATTTTGAGTCACTAAACACTGTTGAATAAATGGATACAGGTTCAGGAAAGTAATAACACCCTAAGTGTAATTGTTATAGGAAACACTGGAGATCATCTAATCCAAACCTCTCAGATAGCACATAATGAAACTAAGTCTCAGAAATATTAAGTATTTGTCCAAGGCCACACAGCAATGTAGAATCAAAATCACAGAGTTGGATTAATCCTGTGTTCTTTCCTCTTCAACACACTGTGACTGAGTTCATTTTTTGAATATTCTATAATTCAGATTTCTCACTATTTTCAACTGAGTTTCCTCCATCAAGGAATAATAAATGAGACTTTACTTAGGGATTATTTTTATTGTAATAAAACCTGACCATTGTCCCATTTTTATCAATGCAAACACTATAAACTTCCTGACAATGGAAGCAATTACTCACCAGTTCACTCAGATTATATGGCGTACCAATGTCAAGCTGCCTGCCCTGAAGTGAAGAAGGAGATAATAAAAACCAGCTATCAGTATTGTGTTCAGTACAACTACCACACCTTTTTTCTAAAAAGCTTCCTGGAATAGTGTTGCCTCCTCCACACTTTCTAGTAGAAAGTACAATGTTTTAAAGTCATTAAATCAGTCATGAAATCAAGTAAAATGCCAGTGCAAATTATAACATGGAATGTCTGAGAATTCTGTAAAAATGATAAAGGTGGGAGTGGGGGTGCAACTCTAAGGAGTAGTTAAGGGCAAAGGATAGACTCTGACATTAAATAAGCCTGTGACTTTAGTCGATTCATCAAGTCAAAGGACTCATAGGCTTAAGGTGAATTATGTTCAGATATTTTTAAAGCAGTCTTACTAAGCATAGAGAAGAAATACAAATTTAGAATTTTACATATAGCAAAATATCAGATTACTCTTTTTTTCTTATATTTTCACAACTGTTAAGAACTTTTTGTGCTGGGGTAAAATAAAAGAAATAGAAACTAAGGGGGAAAAAAATCTATAAATTGTTCATCCTTTCCCTGGTCATCACATGAGTAGAGTCCTTGGTAAATAGAAAGGCTTACAAAGGATGGCGACATTAGGCCTATGATAATCAGGTATGTGCCCAAATAGTATTCTTTGGACATGTCTAATTGTCAACCTGCCTCACTGACTGATTTAGAATTATGACCAGAGGATAACTAAGTGAATACTCCTAGTACCTCTATATTGTTCAGAACCTCCCCTGAAAAGTTGCTGGATTTGAACCATTGAATTGAAAAGACAATTAATCCAGTGAAGAGCATACCATCTATCCTTGGCTGCCCCAGCCCTACAAGCAAGATATGTTTCAGGAGATGATAGAAAATCCAAAGGGGCCTTGTATGTGGTTTAAGCATCTCTTGTGGTTTTCTGAATAGCCTACGATTTTCAGAGGAAAGAGAAGATCTGTTTATCACTAAGCTCACTGAGTACTCTCTCCCCATCCACATGAACACCATTCATTTTGCTCTTCACTCTGCTTAGTACCTATAACAGTCCAGAGTGATAAGAGATGTTCAATGAATACATATGGAAGAACAAACCCGTAAATTCAAGATGGCCTATTCCACCCAAATGCTCCAGAAGTCCTGTCTCTTGGAAGTCTCATCTCGTGACCTAGCATTGTGGGGGTTTACTTGAGAAGTAATCAGACCCAGGAACCAAAGAACCAATGTTGCCTTTTCCACTCTCATTTGATGTGTGAATGAAGATTCCTCTAACTTCCGTTCCCTAACCCCTTATGCTTAACATGTTTTGTTTTTTACATAATAAGTACTTAGAGAGTAAGAACAATATCTTTATTTTTGCAACCATGTGCACAATAGTACATTGTTTCCACTTTGTTTCAAAATGAAGCTTTTGATTCTCCTTTAGATGACTGAACCACAATCATATAAAATCAAATGTAAGAGTCAGTTTGCAACTGAATTTGTTCAGTTCATATCCCTTCAAAAATCTGTTAGTTCATAAAACAACAGGGTGGATGCTGGGTAGTTTCTCCATTCCATTTATTTTATCTTTTTTTTAAAGTTTTTATTTTTAAGTAATCTCTACACCCAATATGGGGCTTGAGTTCACAACCCCAAAATCAAGAGTCCCACGTTCCACTGACCGAGCCAGTCAGGAGCCCCTCTCCATTCATTTTAAACAATAGGCTAACAGAGATGTTTCTTGGAGACCATAAAGTCATACTGTAACAGTACTGAGTCAAGATTAAATTTAACAGGCTGAATGGAGAGCCCCTCAAGCAACCTTGGGCAAGGTAGCCTCATGAGTCAGGTTTACAGGGTTCTGCTAAAGCAGATTTTGTCAACACTCTTCCCTAATCTCATGGCATTCTCCACCCCCCTCCTCATCATCATTATTACAGCCACCATTCAGTGAGTGGTTCCTATGTTCCAGGCATTCTACAAGGTGTTTTACACTAAATCTAATTCAACATCTCAACAGCCCTATTAGGTAAGCATTATTATTAACTCCATTATACAAATCCATTATACAGCCACAAGGAGGTCTAGAAAATTGCCCAGGAGTTAAGATTTAGAGATCTGAGAGTTGTCTCCAGAGCCTGTGCTCTTAACCAAAGCACAACATCTTCTGTAATCTTCACCAAATTCACATTCCTCACTTCGCAGTTGGGATCCTCACCAGTTTACCTTAGCTCCACCTATTCCAATGATCTGCTTAAAACACGCAATCCCAGTCCTGGATCTCAAATCTCCTTAACCCGTACCTACTTCTTGGCACAGCCTTGTCTGTCCTACCCACCTTAGCTGGAACTAATTCCATTTCCATACTTTCGACCCTGATAAATGAAACAGAGCAGAAGAGTCTGCATTTTAGTCCCATATACGACTTGCTTGTGATGAGAGATTTTCAGTTACCTGTGCTGTCTAAATTTAGTATTCTCATCAGAAACATAAGTAAGATAATATTTAGTTCACAAAACTCTGTGAGGACTCAAATAATAATGTATTAACTATAATAGTACAGTACCATGAACTTGGAAATCTAGTGGTAGTATTATGTGCAAACATGTTGTAAACAGCTTTTTGCAGATATATCTCAGATACATTTCTTGTGCAAGTGTACACGGGAGTGCTGGTTTACCCGAACCTTGCCAACTATAAATGTTCTTATCTTTGCCAACATAATGAAAGAAAAGTTGATCGTTTTGCACTTCTGTAGTTGCTGTGAGGTTGAACATCTATCACATGCATGTTAGCCATTTCTGTTTCTTCTTTACTAAACTTTTCAGCTTCTAAACTTCTTTTAAATACTTTTGTATATAGAAGGGTTGGTAAAATTCTACTTCTTGTGTGATACTTTTTCTATCTTTTGACTTTGTTTTTGTTGCATTCTGCTTATTGTCATGTAATTTAAGTTTCTAAGTTGTCAAATTATTAATAATTTCTCTTAGGGATTCCATATTTTTGAATCAGGCTTCCCAAGGCATTCCCACTTCAAGATTGTAGAAATATCATTTCATAATTTATGCTAATATTTCTATGGGGTAAAGTCCTCTTTTGTTTTCTTTTTGTCATTTGTGTATATTTAAATCACAGTACTTCTTTAAAGCACACTATTTTTTAATACCTCCTGAAATCTATTTTGAATCTGCCAGTATTGCAAGGAGCTAGCTTTTTAAAAATTTCTTTAAACCTTTTTTAAAAGACTTTATTTTCTTAGAGTAGTTTTAGAATTACAGCATAATTGAGATTAAGGTATGGAGATTTCCCAAATACGTTCTGCTCCCGCACATGCATAGTCTCCCCCATTATCAACATCACTGACCAGAATAATACACTTTTTACTAAGATTAAATCTACATGGACACAATATAATCACCCCAAGTCCATAGTGTGCCTTAGAGCCCCCTCGTGGATTTGTATATTCTGTGTGTTTGGACAAATATGTGTAACTTATATCTATCACTGTATCACACAGAGTATTTTCACTATTCCTCGGTGCTCTATTCATCCCCCCCTCCTACCACATACTAACCCATTTCTGGCAACCACTGATCTTTTCATTGCTTCCACAGTTTTGCCTTTGTAAAAATGTCCTGTAATTGGAATCATACAGTAAGTAAGTAGCCTTTTCAGGTTGGCTTCTTTTACTTAGTATATGCTTTGAAGTTTCTTCTATGTCTTTTCATGGCCTGATAGTTCATTTCTTTTTAGCTCTGAATAATATTTCATTGTCTAGATGTGCCACAATTTACCTATCCATTCACCTACTGAAAGAAGGTATTATTTTTTTGTTCTAAATAAATAGCTCCACTTTGGTCTGAATTGCCATCTTTATCATATTCCCCTCACCCTTATGTGCCTGATTCAATTTCTAGACTATTCTGTTGTCCTGGTCTGCCCATTCCTATGCCAATACAAATGGTGCTGATTTCTGGATATTTTATGGAATGTTTGGATTCTGGTTTTCTTCTATTATCTTGTTATAAAGTTTTATATTGAAATACAAGACAGGTATTGATGTTTGTGCTTTTTTAAGCAGGATAACCTTCTGAACTCTATTGTTTCTAACAATCTTTTATCGAATTGAGTTGATGCTTCTAAGAGCATTTCTCAACACCCATTCCTCAGTTGTTGGGACTTGATACTCAAAAAAAAAAAAAAAAAAAAAAGGTTTTGTTGCCAAAAAAGATCCAAAAACTATGATTAAATGAATCCACTCATATGTTATTGTGGTCTATGAATCTACAAAAAGCTGGCAAAAGCATTTCCATAAGTTATTTGACCATGAATCTGTTTTGTCTCTCTATATAAAGGATCTCATTATACTAGTATTCTGAAGAACATTAATTATTTTTTGTTCTCTATGGTGCAGGCACATATAATTCAAAAATATCAAATCAGTTAATACATTCAGCTAGCACTTACAGATCCCTCAATTGATGTAAAATACTCATGTTCAAGCATAGAACTATGATTTGTGCATTTATGGACAGAAATTCTAACATTCTTGTGGACAAGACTTCGTGTTTCTTTTTAAAAAGCAAAGATGCCTCAGTATCAAGAACCACTCGGTGAAATAAAGAATTGCCTTCACAGCAAATGTCCAGGCTAAAACAATGGAACACAAAAAAAATTCAAACAGTATAATAAACTCAAGCATTTTCCATATCCTTTCCCCTGATCCATGGCTACATATTCACTGTTCATTCACCTAGGATTTGTCGCTCCGGGCCCTATGTGGGAGGCCCAGATGGAGAATATTTCTTACAGTCACCAGTGAAATTGGCAGACCATGTCTCTTGTGGCCACCACCACATCAGCTGTGCCTTTGTCTGTAGGTGGTGATCGGAAGGCCATGCAACGGAACAAACTGCCCACTCCTACTGCCTGAGACCAAGGAACCCACACAGAGACAAGAAAAAATGAAACTTAACTAAAAAATTAAACAAACTAAAATAAAATAAACTGGAGACTACAGTAATGGGAACAACCAACATCAGTTTTGATAGTATGGGGAAATTTACAAATGATGGTGGTAACTTTATCGGATGGAAATATTCTAAATACATTAAAGATCTTGTTCCCATGAAAACTTTCAGGATTAAAAAAAACCTTTCAGGATATAGCAAAAACTTACAATGTAATTTTAAATTAAAAAGGTGAGTGCCCAGCTGTATGTAAAATTACATACATATTAGAAGAAAGAATACTTTTTTCTTTATTCTCTATTTTTTCTCTATCTTATAAATACTTTACAATGAATTTATGTTCTTATTATAATCAGGGAAGAAAATGTTTAATTTTTTTTTAGTAAAGAAAACATTTAATAGTCTTATTCTTCCATTTTTAAGTTTGGATGACAACTGTAAAAACCTAACGCATACAATTATACATTAATGGCAATGAAGTCCTCAACAATGAATTATATAAAATACCAAACTTCTCTAAAAAGTGCTACTATCCATACTTAGCTTCGGTAGTGTTTTAAACTATAGTTTAAATTAAGCCAGAAGAGTGCAACACAAATAAATATCTTTTGTATCTGCCACAGACTCCTATCTCCAACTTTAACATGACAATGAGTACTGTATTTGGTACTTTTATTATTCTAATAAGTAGGAGTATAAGTAGTATGACCTGTAAGCTATCTTGCTATTTCCTTTATCTTTAGGTATGAAGAGTGCATCTTTCTGGGGCTAAGATGTATTTAATTTTTACAGTTGATTCAGTGGCTGTTTTAAGCACATCTAAGTCACAATAACTGAAAGATACGAAACAATTTATATAAAGCGACACCCAGAAATGAGAAAGAAAACATCAATTTTCTAACCAAAATCTCATTACTGAAAAAATTACAAATGCACATATAGAGGTAAAGGAATTTAAAACAATTCTTGCTTTTCAAATAAAACGTTGCTCTATATGGCAGCTGTATCTGCTTCCTTGGGCATCCTCCTGATGCCACCATCCATCAACAATATAAATAGTACCGCTGTCTGTAGCTGGTAGGCATTACCCTGTGGCCAAACCTATTTCTTGCTTCGAGACAAACAGAAATGGTTCTGTAATAAATGAATTTAAATTGATACTTTTAAAACATGCAAAATTTATTGTATTTAAGCCTCTCTAACCCAAGTCTTATGCCCCCTCACACACACACACACACACACACACACACACACACACACACACACCTATGAACAGATAGAGAACTAAAATAGCTCCCCTACCTTCTATAGAATCTTTCTTGCCTTGCTACCACTTCTTATGAGAATATGTCTCATAAAGAGAAAATAACTCACTCATTTGTAAGGAGCTGAATTTTCCATGTTACAGATCCTGCAAAGACAAATATTAGACCAGCAAAACTTACCAGGTTAGTTACACATGACTTGAGGCAGCTGTTTAAAACTGTACACCGTACCACAGAAATCCATACACAGCCAAGGGTCACAAAATTGACAAGTCTCAGAAGAAGCCAGCAAATATTCTTCATCACGTCACCAATGGCGGTTTTAGATGATGTGCTTTTCGTTTTCTCCATTTCACTGCATCAATTCTTTAGCTTTCAGTTGAAAGAGTAGCTGGTGGACTTTTGGGGTATTTTTTTGACATGTTAGAATATCTTTGCCTTTTAAAATAATATTTAGACCTTTTACTTTAGACCTTTGAATCCTAGATAGCTTGTAACATTCACAGAGCAGCTATTTCATAATTTCATTTCCTTTTACTCTCACAAAGAAAGTCACCACTGTCTAAAGGTTAGAGCTTAGAAGTGCGCTTCAAATAGGAAGTAAACAACGTAGAAAACGCAAACTGCATTTCAGCAAGAGTGTGACATGTGCGCAATCTCAAACTGGAACACTTCAGGTCATCCACCACTTCACTTCACATCCACCACTTCACTTCAGCTATGCAGGAAACTGGATTTTGACCATCTATGCTTTAGCAAACAGTAACACTATTATAATAAAGAACTATCAGAAAAATAGAATCAAACGATGCTGCAGAGGGGAAAAACAGAACCCTTTGAAATACATATTTTGAAATTAAAAAGCAAATAAAGCTGAAATTAATAGACAAATACTCTGAAGGTGAGTTAAAGACAAGGAAGTGTGTTAGCACACTTTGAGAACTTCACTACATATTAACTAAAATACTCCCTTATCAAGGCTATTGAGACAGAGAGCTGAAACTAGCCACTGTCTAAAATATGTACAAGTGTAGCTGTCTTGAAAAGGAAATATTGTACAAATTTCAATTAGCCTGACATCAAGATAAAATTAAGAATTTGATATCTGCAAGGTACAGAAGTGAGTCATTCTGGAGAGCTACTTTTTAGATTGCTGGGGGTTAAATCATTAAGGCCAGATAGTTTTGTGTTTGCTGTTTTTTCTTATGACTTAGGTATCAAATCAACTTCCATGCCTTTTAAAAAAATTTTTTTTATGTTTTATCTTATATTTGAGAGAGACAGACAAAACGTGAGCAGGGGAGGGGCCGAGAAACAGAGACAGACTCTGAAGCAGGCTCTAGGCTGTGAGCTGTCAGCACAGAGCCTGACATGAGGCTTGAACTCAGGAGCAGTGAGATCATGACCTGAGCTAAAGCTGGACACTTAACTGATTGGGCTACCCAGGTGCCCCAGACTTCCATGTCCTCTGCTTCTTCCTTTTTTTTAATTAAAAAAAAAAACAAAAAAAAAAAAAAAAAATGAGGTATTGCATTGGGCCCTAATCCAATTTGACGGGTGTCTTTTTATTGATTTTTAAAATTTACATCCAAGTTAGTTAGCATATAGTTCTATACTATGTCTTCTTACATAAATTATACTCATGTAACGAACCTTTTTTTATTGGCACCAGGTTCTCATTGTGGGCGATACATGCATGGGTTTTTTTTTTAAAGCTGAACATCTTTGAGCAAATGTTGACAAAACTGCTGTATAACATAAAGACAAATGGTACTGACTTCAGAATTGACCCCTAAAGCCTGTTGTCTTGAAAAAAGTTCCACACTGCCACCTGATCTTTGTTCATTCTCTCCATTCTAAAGAATGCAGATTAAAGAATATACAACTATCTGATCTCTTGGTCAGAGGAAAATGGCCATCTTTCCACAAAATACACACTTAAATCAGAAAATAAACTTCCTTGTCCATGGGATTTCCCCATTCCAACAAAAGATATCTTCTTTACGGTGGTACCTATGTCTTTTGCCATATTAGCACAAATAATATTTGTAACATTTACTTCGCTAACAAAATGGACCACTAAATACTTCCTTGATGTAGCTTTATTGGGGGAAGGTGAAAAAGAAATAACCTTCAGTTTCAAGATCTTGTGCTTATTCTGTTTTTTGGAATTTAACTGGCATTTAGTTACTCTCATGAAAAATGGACTGTGTTCAAAGATATTTGTTATGGAATTACTTACATCAAGAGATTGGAAACAATCTAAGTCCTATAATATAATACTGGATCAATCAATTCATATATCTTCTCCAGGTGATTTCTCCACATGGAATTATTTGGACTTCTTTCCAGCATGATGGTCTCTAAGCAACTGGAGAGCTTATGCGGTGGCTTGGAGCTTTGGTGGAAGTGCTCCAATGCTAAGCTGCATTGTCTTTTATGATTCAGCTTCAGAAATCATAGTTACCTTTGCTGCATTTTATTGGTTGCCAGAGAGTCATAAAACTGCCCAGAATCATGGAGAAGGAAACAGGCTCCGCCTCTTGATGTGAAAGTAGCGAGGTTTGAGAAGAACATGTAGAATGGAAGAGATTGTTGCACTAACTTTGGAAAATACAGTCAGCCGCCAAATGGGCAGTCATTTGCATCATTCTAAAAGGCAGACATTGGGGCGTCTGGGTGGCTTAGTCGGTTAAGCGTCCGACTTTTGCTTAGGTCATGATCTCGCGGTTCGTGGGTTCGAGCCCCGTGTCGGGCTCTGTGCTGACTGTCAGCTCAGAGCCTGGAGCCTATTTCAGTCTGTGACTCCCTCTCTCTCTGACCCTCCCTTGCTCACGCTGTCTCTCTCTCTCTCTCCTAGAAATAAAAAAAAAAAAAAAAAAAACTTTAAAAGGCAGACATTTTATTATGTTTTAAAGTAATTTCTATTCCCAACTTGGGTTCAAACTCATGACCCTGAGATCAAGAGTCACATGCTCTACCCACTAAGCCAGCAAGGCATCCCTGAAAGGCCAAAATAATACCAGTCCTCAAATAATACAATCCAAACTTTAGTTAGCACAAATGAAAGAATGAGGAATGAGGAATTTCATTAAGTACAAACTTCTCTACTATTTCTTTATGAGAATGAGTTTTACAATTCATTAGCAACAGCATTGATTTGATATGATCCAATATATCTGAGTTCTAAAATTATATTTATTGAAAATATAGAATGTGCATCCTGAAACTCCATTGTACTCCATCAGTATCATATAACTCCAGGGAAGTGAAATGTACAGTCATCAAAAGGAGTTCCAAACAATGACCTTTTAGATTATCAGACTGAAGAGGGACCTTGCCAATATTCAAGGCCTTAAGAATTTGCCATACAAGCAAATTCTTTTTCATGCACATACCTCTGCCATCATCCCTTACTCCTTATCAGGCCTGCTAGAACCTGATCATGGTCCACCGTGGCACATAAGGTGAAACTTGAAATTGGCCCAAAGGTATACATTGGTCATCACCAGGGCAATCATTATTTCTCTGGGGGGATATTTGGGGGCAAGGGGGATGGGGGACAGTCATTGTCTCTCATGTAAATTCCTTGCACCCAGTGTATCTCATCTTTATGCCTCAGGGAAGGGATGATGCTACAGAATGAAAGAAAGAAAATTAAATAATCAGCTTTTAAATTTCAAGAACCAAGGTTTCAGCCTAGAGGAATGGAAGCTAAAAAGACAAAGGTCAGTTTCTAGTCTGCAATTTCATTTTACTACATTATTATCAAATTAAAATTTTATTTTAGCCTGGAACCTCAGTAGTTAAAATGCAAAAGTGAGCTATTTGACATTCTTTTTCTCTGCATTCCTTGCCTGAGGCTTGGAAATGAAAATAGGATCAATAAGTGCCTGCCTTTTGCTTCCTATAATGAAAGATAAAATCACAATGCAAAGGCATAATTTGGGGTCTGAGTTGTTTTCATTGTTTTGGAGGGTTTGGGGTTTTTGTTTTGGTTTGGTTTTGATTTTTGGTTTTGGGGTTTTTTTGTTTTTTGTTTTTGTTGTTGCTGTTGTTCTTCTCAAACTTTTATTTACCTCCAAGTGCTCAGGGGATTTCATTACTGTTGCTATCATTGTTACTATTGTGGTTCAGAGCCTTTTTCCCTGCTGCTTCCATTCTGGAGCTTTTTCAAAAGCCATAAATTCTAAAAGGCTGGCTTTTTAAGTGGTTGCTCTTTCTTTGTATGAGTTATTGAACAGTCATTAAAAATCAGCCCAGAGTTCTGCACGTTCAGTTGACCCTGAGACAGCATGAGAGTTAGGGGCACCCGGAGCCCTCCACAATCCAAAATCTGCATGTAACTTTTACCTCCCCCAAAATGTAATTACTAATAGCCTACTGTTGACCAGAAGCCTTGCTGAGAAAATAAGTAGCTGATTAGCACATATTTTGTGTGTTATAGCTAGCATCCATTGTATTTTTACTATAAATTAAGAGAAGAAACTAGAGAAAAGAAAATTTGAAAAATCAGCACTATAAAGAGTTTTTTATGGTTTAAGGAAATCCATGCCATAATATTAGGTAGAAAGAAGTATATAAATCTCTATTATGTATTCTGAGGCTGTCTCAATTATGAAAAAAAAAAAGAAGTATGTCTTCTTGATACTTTCTCCATTTCCCATATTGTCCATGAGCCACACACTGTAGTAAGAGTGTATTACATCCATTGCAGCCTTTAGACACATTTCACAGCATTCTGCCTCATCTGATCCCCTGACTCCCTGTGTCCCCAGCCCTCAACCTCTCTCAGGTGAACCTTCAACAGCTGACTCACCTGTGTCACCAGGTTGGGTTCTCAATCCTATCATTGACTAGAATTTAATCATTCCATAGATGAGAGCTGCAGAGAATCAACTTTGGCTGTATTTCTCCTTTTGAACTTGTGATTCACTTGCCATTTATTGAGTTTCTGCCAAGAGTCGGGGGGTTCCATAAACTTCGGACAGACATCTGTAGGTTTGCATCTTCACAAATAGTGTGCTCCTTGACCCCTGGTTCTCGCCACGCACTAGCTGAACACATTTGTGTTCAGGGTGCTGACACCCCTAGGGTTTGTCCTGACCCTGCTGTCTATAGATGAAGGATATCCGCCCCCCGCCCCGCCCCACTCCTCCTAGGCACCCAGTGCCTTCTTAACCCTTGTTCTCTTTTTTTTTTTTTTAACTTTTTTAAATGTTTATTTGTGAAAGAGACAGACAGAGCATGAGTGGGGAAGGGGCAGAGAGAAAGAGGGAGACAGAATCCGAAGCAGGCTCTAGGCTCTGAGCTGTCAGCACAGAGTCCCATGTGGGGCTGGAACTCAGGAACTGTGAGATCATGACCTAGGCTGAAGTCAGACGCTTAACCAACTGAGCCACCCAGGCGCCCCTTAACGCTTGCTCTTTATTTAATTATTTCAAAATACTTGTATTTTCAAGCCTTTTAATCTGATCATAGGCTAAAAGACATTAGGTCTTCATGGAAGACACTTTCAGTGGTTCAGACCAGATATTGGATGACAGCTTAAACGTTTTACTTAAAGCCAGCCCTGGAGTAAAATGCTTCAGTAATAAACAGGTTTTCTAATGCAAAGTCAGGCCCCTAAAACTTTTTCCCTGCTCCCATCCTCCAGATGTGGATGTCGTGTGGATGTCATGAAGCCAGAGTCTGAGGAGGATTTTCACAGTTCTCCTCCCTCAAGAGTGCTGCGACTTTTGTTCTTCCTGAAGTTTCTCTATGCCCCGGGGTGTCGAGGCCCAGGGATCCCTTATCACACAGCATCACCAACGACCCTGCACAACGTTCCCCCACACCCTACCACTGACACCATCTTCTCGGGCTAGAGTTGCTGCTGTTTCAAACCCTTACCCCAGGCAGGAAATACAGGACTGAGAAAAGAAAACAACTGCCCAAGGACAGATGGTGGGCAGAGGTCAGGGAAATCACCCACGCAGATCACCAAGGCAGGGAACTGATGGGAGATGGAGGCAAGGGAGAGAGGCTGGAGCTTTGACTCATGAGAGCCAAGCCTCAGGACTTTCTTCTTCTAATGCAATCACACATTTTAAGAAATGCATGATTATAGTTGTAATTATTAAGTGACATTAGAAAAATCTGAACGTTGGCCTTATTCCAGATACTGAGAAAACAATGACTGGGGAAGAAAAAAAGGAAACTCTACTACTAATTAATTAAATCACTTATATTATTGACCATTTATGAATGATTAAGCAGTCTGAGCACAAAACCAATTAGCTTTGAATACCAACTTCAGACTTAAAACTGTCTTCCTTGGCGCGCCTGGGTGGCTCAGTTGTTTCAATGTCCAACTTTGGCTCAGGTCATGATCTAATAGTTCGTGGGTTAGAGCCCCGTGTCCAGCTCTATGCTGACAGCTCAGAACCTGGAGCCTGCTTCAGATTCTATGTCTCCCTCTCTCTCTGCCCCTCCCCTGCTCATACTCTTGTCTCTCTCTTTCTCTCTCAAAAATAAAATAAAACATTAAAAAAAAAATTTAATGTCTTCCCAAGAATGCATCAAAGTTCACCTAGGAAAGAGAAGAATGGGAATCTTTAAGATTTCCTTGCTTCAAGAATTATTGCAGTGGTAAAGAGAGCTTCATGGTACAGCAGCAAATGGTTCTTGACCCTTAACACAGACGGAGAGTTTATGAGGTGGTACACATGGTATTGGGTTCCAATGGACTTTATTTCTCTTTCCCCACCTTAGGTCTCTAGATCCAAAGCCCACACTTTTTCTATCTTCTGGAAATATTACGTACAGTAGTTAGAACAAGGACTCCCATGTACACCTATATCCAGTCCTGGCTACACTTGTGAGTTTAGTGACCTTGGCAGTTACTTCATTTCCATCCTCATCTGGAAAGACAGATAACAGATTCAATATCAAAGTTTTAGTACCTGCCACGTAGTAAGTTCTTAATCAATTTCTTCATGTTTAAGAATTTTGTTGGGGCGCCTGGGTGGCTTAGTCGGTTAAGCGTCCGACTTTCGCTTAGGTCATGATCTCGCGGTTCGTGGGTTCGGGCCCCGCGTCGGGCTCTGTGCTGACTGCCAGCTCAGAGCCTGGAGCCTGTTTCAGTCTGTGACTCCCTCTCTCTCTGACCCTCCCCTGCTCATGCTGTCTCTCTCTCTCTCTCTCCTAGAAATAAATAAAAAAACATTAAAAAAAAAAAAAAAAGAATTTTGTCACTTAAGATACTCTGGTTGTTCCAGTTAAAATGGTCATAATGATTTGTTAAATGAATACTCAACAGTTATTGAGTACCTACTATTTGCCAAAGAATCTGCAAGGCACTATGAAGACAAGAGTAAACTAAACAGATAAAAATCCTTGTCGTTATTTGGATTGGGGCCAGAGGAGGACAAAACAGATGTACACGGGTAAAACGTGTGCTAAGTTATTATATGGTAATAAATTCTAAAGAGAACAAGGACAGGTATGCAGGAATAGAGGGCTGTTTGCAGGTGGCTAGTTTAGATATTATAGCATTATGTAAACTCTACATAATTTTGTGTATTATTAAGTGGGATATAAAATTGTTATTTTAATTGGAATGGTGAACTACCTTTGCTAATATAAAAAAGGGTATCTGCTCACAAATTATGAAGGTTTGCACAAAATTGTTTTCTTTAGCTATTTATATATAATCAAAAGGTTTCTCAATCTCCTCAACTATTTTCAAAGAGAGTACTTCGACCGCTTCCAAGTAAAGATTACAGCTGAGAGCAAAGTGCTTTCTTTCAGAAGTTCTTAAGACTACTAAAATGATATACACAGTTTAAACTCAGGGAGGATGAAGAAACAGGAAACCATGGCTTCAGATTTAGTAAGGATCTGCAGCTCTTCATTAAATCAACTGATCTGAATTGTAACAAGTATGTCGGACAAAGTTTCCAATTGTATCCTTTGCTACAAAGAAATTTTACATGCAAAACGATTGCAAACCCCTTCTAAAATGGGGATTTATAATAATATAATTTACGTTTACAATAATTAATATTTATTGCAGCACCTGGATGGCTCAGTTGGTTAAAAGTGTCTGCAGCTCAGGGCATGATTTGGCGGTTTGTGAGTTCGAGCTCTACTGCATCGTGCTCTGCACTCAATGTGGAGCCTGCTTGAGTTGAGATTCTCTCTCTCTCTTTCCCTCTCTCCCTCACTCTCTGTCAATATAAAAAAAAAAACTTTAAAAAATAAACAAATAATTAATATTATTTAAATTATTATTATCCTTAAATCATTATATCAAAATTCCTAATTCTTATTTATATTTAAATTGAATTTTAAAAATATTTTATTACTAAAATATAATTTATAATGTATTAATTGTAGCATAACAATTAGTATAATATATAATATACTCAAATATTATTAAATGTATTAAATAGTATAACTTAGTACTACTAAAAATATATTTAAGAACATAATTTAGACCACCACATCCACAAGATCTCCATGCCCTGTGTTTTTTATATCTTTTCCCTGGGAGAACCCTGACAGGAAAGCACAATTAATGAGTTAAGTGGGGATAATGGCCATCACAGGACTTGAGCTTTGAGTTTTGAGCTTTGAGCTTCTCGTGAGCTCAAGTTTTCTTTGTACCTCCAATTTTGACTTTAAAATTCATGCCAGATTAGCACATTACTCTGTTACATGTTTTAATATAAAAGGCAGTGAAAAATTGAGTGAACACTGGACCTACCTCGTTTCAGATTTCTTCAAGTGAGATCATGTTTGTGTTAAAACATTTTCCAGTTTCTTATTCTGATTCTTAGTCAAGAGCTTCTAAAGAGTATTGATACACTATAATAAAAGTAAGACTATCTCCCTCTCTCTCTGACCCTCCCCTGCTCACGCTGTCTCTCTCTCTCTCTCCTAGAAATAAATAAAAATATTTAAAAAAATAAGTAAGACTATAAAATCATAACAGATAAAATGAAGCCCTTGCTCCACTTCCATCTTGCAGGTGATACAGAAATGTGTGTGGGTGATGACTATGGGTATCAAATGGGAAGAGTTCTGATGTCAAAAATTCAAAGTAAGAACTCAGTATTTTCCCTGGTAGTTTATTCCACCCACATGGGAAGGATGAGTCCTAATTAAGCCTCAGGAGCACAGGGCTGTTATTTACCAGTAAGATTTGTCCCAGATATTAAACATTCTTATCCAACCACAGTGCACTGTCTTCAGCCAAGATGGCGGTGTGTTCTAATATTACATGTAGTGTGATTGCACAAAGCAGACCAACTCCCGTAGTCATTATTGTGCTTTTCCAGTTGCTTTTACATCTGCCTTGAATTCTCACTGAAATATTCACTCCAAAACCCTGGCCCAGTTGTTTTCAGGGTTCTTCTCAAGAGCCCAGCAATCCACTCCAAGCAATTTATTTCAAGTGTGTTACAAGAGAACTGTGATGTCTTCCTTATGCCACCTCCATGCTCAATCTCTACTTCCATCTGTTCCTCTGGAAACGAAATAGTAAGAGTTGCTCAGAGGAACAAGAGAGCCTGTAAATGAATCTCAAGTGACCCAGCTGGGAGGGCTGTGGTGAGAAATCTGCCTCCCTGTTCAAGCACCGCCCTCACGAGGAGTGGACGGTCTGTCTGGAAGGCCAGACGCACAGGTTCTCTACTCCCGATGCCTGGGTCACCAGACGCCAGTTCAGACTTTGGACACTTCATTCTGTTCAGACCTTATTGCAGCACTTGGAAATGTGGACAAGACAGTCTGCTGTAACTAATTCTATACCAATACGCAGTGTAAAACTCAGTTGCTCCCCTGCTTACGCCACTTTGGTGCCTTCCCATTTCCCTTAGGATTGTTAAATTAATTAAATAAGGAAGCCATTAGACTGAAGTGGCTCTAACGCTTTAGTTGCTTAAATAAGGAAACCGGAACCTAAGCCTATAAATGCCTCAATGTTAAGAAATTGAAACCTAGGGGCAACCAGTCACGAATGAACAACCAATTAGCCCTTTCCCAATTACAGCAACTTTTTAATTAAATAATTTCCTTGCTTTGCTTCTACACCTTCTCTACATAAGAACTTTCCCTAATTCCTGTTGGCAGAGTGCTCCTAACCACTTCCAGCCCCACACAGCCTGATTAGAATCTATATTCACCCCGATAAACTCTTAAAATTGTTAATATGCCTCAGTTTACCTTATGACCATTCCTGTCTAAAATCCCTAAAATGTACGTGTTAGCAAAGATCTCCTCAGTCTACCTACTGGAATTCTCTCCCTCTGCTTTCCTTCTCCTACCTCACCCTCCAACCAGCCAGAACTCCTTCTGGTTTCTTCTCTTTACCATAGGTCTTCCCTCATCGGTCTTCACTGCCCAGAAGACCCACACCTGTCTCCATCTGACTTATCCCACCCATCCCTCATATCACTTTCCCAGGGGCACCTTCACTGACCCCCGAGACTGGGTTTGGTTTCTTCATTGCACTGGCCTGTGGCTCCTTGCATGATTTTGTTTTGTTTTTTGTTTTTGTGGGTTTGTTGTTGCTGTTGTTTTGCTTGGAGTCGACACACTTGTAGTTATTTGTTGACTGATTACTCTTTAATAATTTGTATAAAGGTTGCATTCCATAGTAAATTATTAATCCCTTGAGAGTAGGAGAGTTTTCACTGCTGATTCCTTGAACAATTTTAACCATAGGTTCAACCATGTGGAATGGCTGATATTTGAATATTTTGACCTTAAAAATTACCAGTGTCATATGCTTAAAACTAGTACCTGTTCAATAAGTATTTATTTAAAAATACATTAAAAAGCCATTCATGTAGGGGCACCTGGGTGGCTCAGTCAGTTAAGTGTCTGACTCTTAATTTTGCTCAGGTCATGATCTCTGTTTGTGGGATTGAGCTCCTCACTGAGCTCTGTGCTGACAGTAAGAAGCCTGCTCGGGATTCTCTCCCTCTCTTTCTGCCCCTCCCACCTCAAAAATAAATAAATAAACTTTAAAAACTTTTTAAAGTTATTCATGTGGTTTTTAGGCCCGCTGTGTGTGTGTGTGTGTGTGTGTCAAACAGAGACAGAGATGAGAGAGAGATCAGCTATTAGTATAACTATTAACTAGAAGAATCTTTTAAGTGACACTATTTTTTTAAAAAATTCATTGGGTTTTACAGAGATTTTTCAAAGTTAAATATAATAACAAATTCCAAAATTGGGTCCTATTTGAAATACAATTTCAGCAGTTTCCCTCTGCTGCCTTGTTCTTAGGTCAATTTTCTATTTACTTAGTTTTCTCCCCTCTATGAGCTAGAACTCCAACAGTCATCTCTTGAGCTCCCCGGAGCCTCACAGGTGAGATCTGTATGATTTCCTTCTGACCTGTGGAAGATGACCCAGGACCAGATTGAGACTTCGTACTGCCCTTCCCAACTCCCATGCTGAGCATCAGGATAGATGGTCGTAGCCAGAAGCCCTTCTCATTGTCCCCTCCTGAAATTGATTGAACTGTTTAAATCCATGGCTGGTTCCCCCACACAGGAGCTCTCCTCCAAAATGCCTTATAAATCCCCGTAACATTTATAACTCTCAAGAAAGGCTCTGATTCAAGCACAACAACACCAAAAAATCATGGTATGGTAATACCAAGTCTAAGGCATCTGAGTTAAAGTCACTCTAAGGCATTTTTAAAAATATTCAGTTTTATTCTCCTCATAGATTTACCACCCCAGAGACTTTGGATGAGGGGAATTTTGAAGGAGGAAATCATTGAGGAAAATGAAAAAAGGCAATAACAGAGGACATGACAAATATTGCATAGAAGTCTGCCCTCCATCCCAAAAGCCCATTGTTATAAATTAAATGGTTTGTTCACCTCAGGTAAGCAAGTCCTGTGTGCCAGCTCTGTGACAGTTGGTGCTTTAGAGGCACTGGCTGCCTGCCTTATGAATAAATCTTCCTGAAGGAACTGCTTCTTTCTGCTTAGACTAATCTGTTCTTCCTTCATCTTTGTTTTCTTGTGACCAGCCGCTAGGTATTTTGTGATTGATACCACTATCTTTTGCCTTATATTTAAAATGAGATTGTTTCGGGGTGCCTGGGTGGCTGTCGGTTAAGCCTCCAACTTCAGCTCAGGTCATGATCTCACGCTCTGTGAGTTCGAGCCGTGTTTAGGGCTCGGTGCTGACAGCTCAGAGCCTGGAGCCTGCTTCGGATTCTGTGTGTCCCCTTCTCTCTGCCCCTCTCCTGTTCATGCTCTGTCTCTGTTTCTCAATAATAAATAAATGTTAAAAAAAATTTTTTTTAATGAGATTGCTTCTCTCAGGAGCTACTCCTCCAGGAGCCCTTTCTCACAGAAAGTTTGGGGTGAAAAGCTGTCCCAGTGACAATCTACTGATTTGAACTTCTTTTATTTATTTATTTTTTTTATTTTGAGAGAGACCACAAGCAGGGAAGGGGCAGAAGGGAAGAGAGAGAGGATCTTAAACAGACTATGCACTGTCAGCACAGAGCCTGATATGGGGCTCGAACTCACAAACTGCAAGATCGGAACCTGAGCTGAAATTTAGAGTGAGGCACTTAACTGACTGAGCCACTCAGGTGCCCCACTGATTTGAATTTCTGATGAATGGCAGCTCTGAGGAGCTTATCAACATACTCAGATCACAGACACCAACCCCCTTAAAGGTCAAAAGCCCCATGTGGCCTGAAAGGGGAGGCTTTCCTGTCTTCCCCATGACTCAGCACTTGGTCACACCTGGAATGACAACAACAACAGGAAAGGTACAAAAGGCAGCTGTGAGAATCCTGCCTCAGGAAGCCAACCACCTCACTCAACACCTAGGTTTCTTTCCTCCTTACAGCTCAACTTGATGAACACGTTGTCAACCCATTTTAAAGGTGACGAAACTGAGGCTTCAGGAGTTAGGTGATGGAGCCAGTCATACCCAGATGTATCTGATGCTAAATCTCCAAAATTCCACACAGGTAAAGGTAACATCTGAAATTGATGGCTTCTTTACTCTCTTAAATCATTTAAAAGTTAGTTTTATAGACCTGATAGGAGTTAATCATAGAAACTTACATATAAATTGATTTTTCAGATTTTTCCAAAACACTCATCATAGTTTTTGCCAACAGTCTGCTACAGTAGAACCCTGACACCAAGGACCTATTTACGTTTTTTAAAAAAACAGCTTTACTGAAATGTGATTCACCTGCTATACAACTCACCCATTTAAAGTGTGCTATTGAATGGCTTTTAGTATAGTTACAGAACTGTGCAATCATTACCACTATCTAATCTGAGAACATTCATCATGTAAAAAAGAAACTCTTATCTTTTATCCCTTCATTCTTCCTCCCTCCAGCCCCTAGCAACCACTGATCTACTGTCTATCTCTGTGGATTTCCTTAATCTGAATATTTCATATAAATGGAAATAATACATGTGGCTTTTTGTGACCATTTTTATTCACTTAGGGTACTGTCTTCAAGGTTTATCCATTTTGTAGCATGTATCAGTATTCATTCCTTTTTATCGCTGAATAATATTCCATCTTATGAATATACCACATTCATTTATCCACTTGACAGTTGACAGACTTTTGGATTGCTTCCGCTTTTGGGACCATTATGAATAATGCTGCTCAAGACATTGGCTCCGTTTACCTTTAATTCAACGGACTTTCCCTTTACCCTAAAGAGGGCACTGTGAACTCCTTTAAGTCTGTGACAAATGGCTAGAAACAAAGAAGGCTGCAATCCTTAGGCAAGACAGCAATCTGTGTGTCATACTTAGTGTGAACCATTCTTCCTGGTTTCTCTAGAATTTCCCCAGTTTTAGTGCTGAATGTACTATGATCTGGGAAAACGTTTAGTTCCAGGCAAACCAGGACAGTTGGTCTTCCTAGACTGAACTTAGTTCAGAAGGTAATTCTAGAAAAGCCCATCTCCTGAGATGAGTTTTATGGTTTCTGGTGAAGGTATAGTTATAGTTTTAAAAACTGTCTTATGCAGTATCTGTTACTTTAAAGAGTTTCATTTTAGTGGGAAACAATTACTGTTTTATTTCCTATATAATGAATAATGTCTCAAAATTTCACATATATTAATTTTAAGCTTAAAGCGTACATATATTATGTATTAAGTTTAAAGCATATATTAGGCACATTTATATATATTTAAATAATACATTATACATATAATGCAGGATGTATGTGTGTATAGATATAGATGTAGACACAGATATAGATATATAGATATATTGTGGGATATATATATATACGTATATAATATTTTTAAGACTTTATTTTTTGGAGTCATTTTAGGTTCACAGCAAAATTAAGAGGAAGGTACAGAGATTTCTCATATACCATCTGCCCCCATACATGCATAGCCTCTGGCATTATCAAAATCCCCCACCAGAGTGGTACATTTGTTACAACAGATAGGCCCTGCCTATTTTTAAGTGGAGTACTAATTATGAAGTCCTTCCTAAGAGCTGAAAAGCCTCATGTCCACAGGGTGGCAGTATGACACTCATAAACCCAAACAGAATTGAAGTAAAAGCTGTGTTAATAAAACCTCATCATAGGAAAATGAGTAAGTCCAACCAACTACTTGTGAGATCCATGAATTTGTTTTATACTGGCAAACAGCATCACATGCTTTAACCATTGATGTCTCCAAACCATAAATTTAAGATAAAAAATGCAAATTCAATCAAAAAGTTTTCAAAGGCTATTTATTAAAAGGCTATTGATTTAAAGTTAAAATTTTTTTTAATGTTTATTTATTTTTGAGAGAGAGAGACAGAGAGACAGAGTGCAAGCGAGGGGGGGAGGGCAGAGAGAGAGGGAGATACAGAAACTGAAACAGACTCCAGGCTCTGAGCTGTCAGCACAGAGCCCAACGCGGCTCAAACTCAAACTATGTGATCATGACCTAAGCCAAAGTCAGATGCTCAACCCACTGAGCCACCCAGGCACCCCTAAAATTTTGTTTCTTAATTACAGCTGATAGAATTGTAGAATTATGAGCCTTAGAAATCACAAAATTCAGTGTTTTATGCCTTTTTCCACTGAAAAATTGAACAGGTCACATTTTCAGATACTATGCCTATGGGATTTTTCATGAAATGTAACTTTACCCTTTTTCCTTCTCTTCAGCAAGGTATTTAAAATTCAGGTGAGTGACAGGAATATTATAAGGATAATATCAAATCTCCTTTACTTTTTAAGTCAGTCGTTCACTAGCTTCAATACTTGATTTTTAGAAATAAATTACTTTAACATGCTCTACACCCAATCTAGACACATGAGTATGTTAAAATTCTTAAACCAAGAGAATGTGATTCTAGTACAACCTTTCATTGAATGCTGAACTTGTCTTCTAGAATGTTCTTAACAGTTACCTATCTGAGAAATAGGCACAAAAGCAATTACCTTCAACTTGCATTGGCTTCATTAGCAAAATCCCACTGTTTACAGCCCTGATATTCATAAATTATATATATTTCTGCATTTACATTAAAAAAGAAATATGAAGAAAATGTATAACTTTTCCTACAAATAACAGCAGACTTGGAATTTGGAAACTGTCTTATTATTTATTTGCATCATTAAAAGTAAGGGTAAAGGGAAGGGTGGGCTAGTTTCTTTTGCATGAAAAGAAAAGGACACTTTCTTCTTCATGAAAATACTGAAATTATTGATAAAAATAACTTTCCTGTTACAGGTTCTAACTGGTACTTTAGGTCAGTGTTCACCTTCTGTTAATAAGAAGGCACTATAGACTCAAAGCTGAGTAAAGACATATTAGCAAAGGAGGAAAAAAGAAAATGCAGTCTACATATGAATCTTGTGACATATATTCACACTCTTCCTTTTTGATGTCAGGTCACAATATCTACAGATTAAAAAACAGTCTGATATCCAAGAGCTCTTCATGCTGAAATCTGTCTTTTTCTAGGAGTCTTTGGTCCTAATCTTAGTTGTTTGTCTTCTATCTGTCCGTGCTGACTCAGCCATTTATTGGTATTGCTGAAGTTCAAATATAGTCAAATATACTGTAGACAGTAAGACTCTAACCTAAGAGAGAATAAAATAGCATATGTTTCAATTCTTACTGTGTTCTATAAATTTTTGTTTTGAGATTCTGAATGCCCACCTCTACAACTTTTCTAAACACAACCACTGAATGATTGTGATTAGATTAAACACTCATTTTGTTTGTTTCTAATATTGTTTTTAGTATTAACAGGTGCCCTCCAGGACTGTAATCCACTTGTTGCAGAGGATCTTTGAGATATAAAATGTAAATAAGATAAAATAGAATAATAAAAATAAATAAAAATAAAATATACCTAGGATGTGGAAGCTGCTTTCCTGAAAAAAATAAATGTATTGTCTGCCCTAAATGATATATTCTCCACACCGTATTGCCTGATACATGTGAAGTGATGGATTGCACTTTAGTTGACCCAATTACTCTCTCTTCTACAAGAGGTCGGAGACTTCCTTCTTACAAACTTAGTTTCCCAATAGATCCTGAAGTTTGTGTAATAACTTCCTGTTTGATAGAATAGGAGGTACAAGCACTCTTCTGATATGAATGATGCTTTTGAGAGCTATGCTTTTGAAGTTTCTTACAGGGATGGTTGCTCACCTTTATAACAGATTTCAAAGGCCCATTAAGATAATTTGCCTGCTAAGATAATTTGGTTGTTCTGAAATGCAAAGCCAGCTTTCTGAGCTCATGTGGGTTTGTTCCCAGGAACTCCCTGGAATTGCCTGTTCCCACCACTAAGAATCAGTGTTCCATTTAGAGACCCTGGATGTCAAACTAGAATTGCCTGAAGGTGTCAGTCATAATAGCTACCACTTATTGAATTCTTTATTAAGAAGGCTAGCCTTTTAATCCTCAGAACATTGAAAAGCAAACATTATTCACAGGTACAGATGAAGAAATTGAGGCTGGAAAACTCAGTAACTTACCTGATGCAGAATGTGGATTGAACCCGATCCTAATTCTCCTGTAGCACATGGCTATCCTAGGACTCCTCACACAAAGGATGATGGCAGCTTATATCTCTACCCCAAGAGGCAGCACGGCAGAGTGACATAGATCCTACCTCCCAAATTAGAAAACTGACACCTGTAGCCTCAACCCTGAACTACTAAGGCAGAACACTTGCCCTCCATTAAAATAAAATCATTGGGTTTTGTTATTGTTGTTGTTTTAAGATATCTAGGTTTCAATTATTTACCTTTTTGTGGTGGTAAAAAAAAAAGCACATAACATAAAATTTACCATCTTAACTGCTTGTAACACAGTGAACAGTGCAGTAGTGTTATCTGTTATACAACAGACCTCTAGAATTTTTCTTTCTTGCAGAACTGAAACTCTGTGCCGATTAAACAACTCCCCTTTTCCTTTCTGCCCCAAACCCTGGCAGCCACCATTCCACTTTCTGTTTCTAAGAATTTGACTACATTAGATACCTCGTATAATAGAATCATACAGTATTTGTCTTTTTGTAGCTGGCTTATTTCACTTAGCATAATGTCCTCAAGGTCTATCTATGTTGTAACATACAATAGAATTTTCTTCTTTTTAAAGGCTGAATAATATTCCATTGTATGATTATACCACATTTTCTTTTTTTATTGAGATATAATTGACATGTACCATAGTATATAATTGACATGTAACATGGTATATAATTGACATCACAAGGTATACAACATATTGATTTGATACATTCAAACATTGAAGTATGATTTCCATCATAGTATTAGCTAGCACCTCTATCATGTCACATTTTCTTTATCTAGTCCTCTGTAGACAGACATTTTAGTTTGCTTCCACCTCTTGGCTGTTGGGAATAATGTTGCCCTGAACATGGGGTGCAAATATCTCTTCAAGATTCTGTTTTCAATTCTTTTGGATACATACTCAGAAGTAGGATTGCTGGATCATATAGTAATTCTGTTGGGTTTTTTTTTTTTTTCTGAAGAAATTGCATACTGCTTTTCATAGTGGCTACACCACTTTGCATTTCCATCAACAGGGCACAAGAGTTCCAATTTCTCCACATCCTCACCCAAACTTGTCATATTCTGTTATTGTTGTTTTTTTAATAGTAGCCACATTATTTTTTGTTATAGATATCCCTGACTCTTATCCTTTTCTAACTTTGCCCTATTTCAAGGCTCTTTCTACTTTATTCATTTCTATGTTGTTGTTTGAATTTTTATAAATCTATTGCTTTTATATTTTTAAGGCAGTAAAGTTGCTTTTTAAAAACATATGTTGCAAGGAGTTTGGTCAAAACCAACATTAAAGTGGTATTTGATAGTTTTAAGTAAAACATATGTCATCAAATACTGAAAGGAATGATGGTGTTGAACTATGGATTTTCTGAACAGTCTGGAGCTGAGACTAAAAGATCAGACTGTGGTCCAGATATCTCTCACACCATCGTCTGTCTTCTCTATATCCAATCAAGTAAGGCTGGTTGTGAGTAAGGCAGGCATTGGAATGCCAAGTGGAAATTAGACTGGTTTCTTTTGTTGAGCAAATACATTCATTAATTGAAAATAAATAAAAATATTGTAACAAAAAATGAAATTGTGGAATGTGAGATATAACTTATTGGAGAGATAAGAGAGTTCTCAAAGAATGAGGGCCATTCTTGGAGAAGCAAGTGTGGTCAACAGAACATGTGCTGATCACATGTTCTGGCAGCATGTGCCTAAGCCCCACCTGCCCCAGCTCCTCACTGATCCTGACACCAGGGTGATTCAGGCATAGGATGAGCCCCCAAGTCCGTTGTACATCTTATTGAAAAAAAAAAAAAAAAACCGAACAGATAAAAGTTGAGTAATTTAGTTTTTTGAATTCTAAGATGGCCCGTGTCAAATCAACTTATGTCAAATTATCATATGCTCCTAGCACCAACAGGCTATGTGACTTTGACCAACTCACTTTAACCTCTCTATACTACTTCCTCTTCCAAAAATGGGAAGATTAGAATGGATAACTGTGCATTCTCTTTTAGAGCTAATGTTCTGGGATTTAAAATGTACTTTGAAAATGTCCATGGGCTCTCAGGATGACTGAGAAGATAGGTCAGCCCCAAAAGGATCATGAGCACAAGACTATCCAGGGTAGGAATAGCTCCATTCAAGATACCACTCCACACCATCTCGTAGTGTTCACTCCTGGTTTCTCACCCCACATTTCTGCACCTTCTCTCTCCTCTACCCATCTTTCCCTACTCTCAGACTTCCTCTCACTCCACACTTGAATCAAATAAAAGGATAGTTACATATGAATTTATCCTGAGTCATGAAAATTGACTGATTACCTTAGAACAGAATGCCATTTGCAAACACTAAGAAAAAGTCTCTATACCTCTGAAAATATTTTTATCTCATTGAGGTATGTTAATAATCACTAATACCTTAGAACTGTATCACACTTTGGAATTGCAGAGGCTCTCATGTGTAGTATCTCACTTAATATTCCTGAATAAGCTTGGCAGGTAGGTTTCATTATATCTCTATTATTGATGAGGAAGCCAGCATTGAAAATAGAGCAGTCTGATCAAGAACTCATAGTAATCAGTAGATTCAGACCTACTTAATCAAGCTCTTCCAGGGTGGGGTATACATTTCTACCTCTAATTTTAGTTCCTGAGGCAATTCTCTTCAGGCCTATATAAATCCATTTTTTTACACCCCCCCCTTTTTTAAGAAATATTACCCAAAAAATCCACTCAAAGAATTTTAACTAGAATGTTGATGATTAGCTTTCGGGGAATGCCATTGATGTTTTATGTGATTTTTTGTCTGTTATTTAATTCTCTCACAAGGTCATCTCCAGAGGAGGTGTTCAAAAAGTATGTTTTGAGAAGATGGTGAAAGATGGATAGATGGATGAATGGTTGGATGCACCAACCAAACAACAAATGAGTGAATGAATTCATGAGTGAACTTAGAACCATTTGTCTTTTCAATTGTTGATGAGAAAAGATTATAATAACATCCTTGTAAAAGCCATTTATTTATCCATTCATTTAATGAGCACTTTTATGCATTTATTTGGTATTTTTTCACTTCAATTAAGCATTGATAATTAGAAATATAAAATTGAAAATTACTGTCCTACATATATGCACCCATCCCCACTTGATATGCCAAGAATTTTGGTTACGAATCAACAGAGATCAGTTATGTACCTCTTTAATCTACTGGAAAGTATAACACGACAAACTGTTAAGGTTTTGTATCCATCCAGAACAAAAAGAACTAACCATCCCGAAAGCTTTTCTTATTTTGACAAAAGCAGTTATTGCTTTCCTCAAAGTTTAAATAACCAGAACCTATACTAGCTCACTCCTTTCCTACACATTAAAGAAGACAAAAAGTAACTTATCCTAGAATTATTAAAAGTAAACTGTAATGCAAAAGCAGGTTTTAACTGGGTGTATAACAATTTTGCACAAAGCTGGATTGAGCCAGTAAGATTGTGGGAACTGAGAAAAACAGGCCTAACCAGCTCTTCTTGTACAAAAGTATGGGATCTAAAATGAGTCAAGTCTAATGCTGTAAAATGATTCCTCAGTCTTGATCATAACTTTACATATGTTAAACCAAATTTTATCTACATTTTGAAAGTTTACCTATATGGTGGTCAATAGAGTCGTGATATAATAATTATACTTAATAACATTCCTGTGGCAAGATGAAGTCTCAATTCTGGAAGTTCTGAAGAAATACATACAAAAATGTAACAATGGTTATCTGGTGAGGGAAAGAAATTAAGAAGAAAACATTCTGTCTATACTTCTGAAATGTTTTATCTTTTTATAATTTACCCCATATGGCATTTTAAGCAGAAAAAAATAATCTAAAATTTTTGTTTATGTTGGCTTCTGGAATTTATGTGACAAATCATTCCCAGAAGATTTCTATTCTATATTATAAAGATGATTATTCATAAAAATTCCTTGTAATTCAGTGTGCAGAAAGACATGAGGATCTCAGCGAATATCAGAGCACAGACACTACAAGATGTGGGTTTTTACCATACTAGAAACATTATTGTCAGCCAAAGATTTATAAGGCCACAATTTCCTCAAACTGGAGCTGTAGAAATTAAGTCATTATTATTCTACCTTGGGAAGAAATTCTGCAAACCTACTTATATATGTAATACAAATTTGTTACAGATTACTATTTCACTGTGTGTTTCTGACCAAAGCATACAATTGCATACTACAATACACACACACTGCAAATTCCCAACATTCTGTAAAGCAATAGAGTATTCAAAATAATGGCTTGAGTTGAAGACACTTCTTTGTTTAAAGCACTTAACCTGTTCAACTAGTTTTAGAAAAGACCTTGGAACTCATAATAATAAGTTGGGTTTATTGCTTAGATAACTGCAGAGAGTAATAAGGTGCACATTTTTAAAGAGTACAAGAAATAAACTTTGTAAATATACTAGTTATTTTAAAATAATAATATCAAATCATATATAACTCATCGAACAACACTGGAGAATTGGGTGTGGCACATTAGTGATTTTTCAAACAGCTGCAGTTAACCATTTCAAATGTCTTTTTATTTTTAATGACAACCTATTAAAATTGCACCAGATATATTCTTGGCTAATTGAACAGAATATATTGAGCAGAAATCACCTTTGTCCCAAGATTCAGGAACATTAGTTATTGCGGTGCATGAGGCACTTCACAACTACTAAGGTTTTTATATGCGGTTTGGCTCCCTTGCTACCTCCTTTGTGGTCTGTTTTTCCCAGCATGCTTGCAGCCCCCTTTGCATTTTTTCCTGCTATACCACACCCTAGGAACTTAGTGATGATTGGAAGTAACCAGTGAGACCTGATAAGCAAGCTTGCTTAATCTGTACACTTCATTTTACACACAAACCTGAGTCAAAAGGCTCTGATAGGAAACTCTGATAATGACTTCATTCCACTCCAATGGTTTACTTTTACTCCTCAAGTCAGTACACTACTCTGCCAAAGTCCAGTCTGCAGTACCTTGATCTAGGTGAGTAAGATGGTAGGAAAATTGGTTGCCAAATAATAAAAACAACACAGTTCAGGCTATTTGTGCACCTGTGACAGCTACAGCCGCCTAGATTGATCTCATAAATGGCACCCTTCTCCCCCATCCAGTTACAAACAATTTGAGTAATAAAGTTAAAATGGAACCATTACCAGTAGACCTTGGATGGAAGTGTGAGACCCAAGTGGGTCTACTAACTAAATTACAATTATTAGGAAGATTTTCCCACTTGATCCTTGGCCTTGACAGCCCTGAACTTGAGCAAAACTATGGGATAAGGGCCCTGTCCTAAGAAAAAAGGAAAGCACTGAACTGTGCAATCCTTAATGTGTCTTTTTTAATTTACCAGTTCCACTAAGCTGATGTTTACAGTTTTCAATTTCACGTACCAGCAGCCTTCCATTACTTCCTCATCTTGTCCTCCTACTCATTCCAAGGCATAATCTCATCAATGTCAACAGTCTATACAAAGCCCTTTTTTGCTTATTTATTTACACACTACCCCTATTTTCTTTCCCACCCCAGGCAATAACACAAATATAGTTGATAGTTTTCTTGAGTTTGTATGCAATGTTGTAGAAAGTACTGTTGTTGGAGTGTATATTTTAAAACGTTATATAAATATATATACTCATGGTTCCATTCTATAACTTACTTTTCTTACTCAGTACCATGTTTTTAAGATCTGTCTGTGCTATTACACGTACATCAAGTTCATTGCTTCCAAATGTTACATAGTGCTCCAAGATGTGCAAGCACCACATTTCACTTCTCATTCCCCCCAAGTGATGGACACTCTGATTCCTCTACATCCTCATGCATATCCATGATGGTCCTGGTGGGATCATGGGGCTGTGAGTACCTGATTTGATTAAGTAATGACAAACCATTGTCTAGAATGGCTGTACCAATCTACATTCCCTCTAGCAGTACAAGAAGGTTCCTGTTACCCAAAATCCCCACCAAGTTTTATATTATCTATTTTTGCCATTCTCATGGGTATAAGCTGGTATCTCATTGATTTAAAATTCACATTTCTCTCCATTTATTAATAAGTTTGGACAGCTCTTTATATATGTGTTACCCATTAAGGTTTCTGTTAATATTTGTCATATCCTTTGCTCATCTTCTGTACCTTCCCTGGAATTTTCTGAGTGATTGGTAAACACAAATGTATTCCAAATGTTGGCTCCTTGTCTGTTTAGTAGTCGCAAATATCTTCCTGTAGTCCTTCATCTACCTCTACATTTCGTTCAGTATGTCCTTTGCAAAATAGAATTTTTTTTCAATCAAATTCCTAAATTATTTTGCTTTATGGTTGTGCTTTTGTTCTCTCTGACATTTTCTTATGACAGTTTAGGGGAAGCTGCTCACAGGTATTGTTTCCCACACAATCAAGTTGAAAAGATATATATGACCTATTTTGCCTTGCAAAATACCACTTTTTGCTTCCAATCATAGTTGTTTTGTTTTAGTATTGGAGTGGTGTAGGTAGACAGATTTATTAACAATATAAATCGAACAAAAACATTCCTCTAATCCTACAGTGAATATAGATCAAATTCTCTACGCAGTAGATTAATAAATGGGAAGAGAGGAAGTGGGCTGTCTAGACCTGTCTGAAAACTCACAAATCAAGCCACTCCTAAATCAAGCCTAAGCCCAAATCTTGAATGTGAGGGTTCAAGCTGATTTAGTCTATACATTGACCTGGAAGTCACAAGGTCTTTTACTGTGGACCTGCTTTATTGTGGGACTTTTGGCACAGTTTATATACTCAATCATTTTTTATTTCACTTTTTGAGATAGTTGTGGATTCACATACAGTTGTAAGGAAAAATACCGGAGATCTGGTATACCCAGCATTCCCTAATGGTAACAACTTGCACAACTACAGGGTAATACCACAATCAAAATATTAACATTGATTCTATGTTTGTCTGTCAGTGTGTTCTCTATTTCTATAATTTTGTCATGTCAAGAGTGTTACATTAATGTAACATGTGACCTTTTAGGCTCGCATTTTTTTCACTTAGAATAATCTGCAATGAATATGGAGATTCATCCTAGTTGTTGCATGCATCAATAGTCGCTTCTCTTTTCTTGCTGAGCAATATTTGATGGTATGGAGGTAAACTGTTTAACCATTCATTCACTGCAAGACACCTGGGTTGTTTTTAGTTTTTGACTATTGTAAATAAAGCTAGTAGAAGCATTTGTGTATAGGTTTTTGTGTGGTCACAAATCTTCATTTCTCTGGGAAATGTGATTGCTAAATTGTATAGTGGTTGTATATTTAGTACTTTAGGACACTTGCAAATGATTTTCCAGAGTGGTCGTACCATTTAATAGTCCCACCAGGAATGTATGAGTGATTCAGTTCTTCTATTTCCTCTATGGTGTTTGGTATTGTCACTATTTTTATTTTAGCTATTCTGATAGGTGTGTACTTATAGCTCACAGTTTTAACTTGCATTTACGTAATAGCTAATGATGTTGAATATCTTCTCATGTGCTTATTTATCATTCAAATATTGTGTTTGGTGAATGTCTGTTCATGTTTTTCTTATTTTCTAATTGGAGCATTTGGGTTTTATACTATCTTTTAAGTTTATTTATTTTGAGAGAGAAAGACAGAGAGAGACTAGGGGAGGGGCAGAGAGAGAGGGACAGAGAATCCCAAGCAGGCTCTGCACTGTCAGATGCAGGGCTTGAACCCACGAACCATGAGATCATAACCTGAGCCAAAGTCATGAGTCAGACACTTTTACTTTTTTATTTTTTAAAAGTATTTATTTATTTTTAAGAGATAGAGCATGAGTGGGGGAAGAGCAGAGAGAAAGGAAGACACAGAATTCCAAGTGGGCTCCAGGCTCTAAGCTGTCAGCACAGAGCCCCACACAACCTCGAACCCACGAATAGTGAGATCATAACTCGAGCTGAAGTCAGACACTTAAACAACTGAGACACCCAGGTGCCCCTGGGTTTTATACTGTTAAATATTAAGAGTTCTTTATTCATTATAGATACTAGTCCTTTGTCAGATATGTGATTTGCAAATATTTTCTTCTACTCAGTAACATCTTTTCATTCTCTTAACTTTTTTTTTTGTTTTGTTTTCTAGAATAAAAGATTTTAAAGTCATTCAACTTATCAATTTTTTCTTTTATAGATTGTGCTTTTGGTGCTGAGTATAAGAACTTTCTACCTAGCTCTACATTCCAAATGTTTTCTCTTATATTTTTTCCTAAGGCTTCATTGTTTTTATGTTTGACATTTGAGACCATGATCCATCTGGACTTAATTTTTGTATAAGCTGTAAAACTTGGATTGAGGTTCCTTTTTTCGCCTGCGGATGTTCAGTTGCCCAGGCACATCATTTGTTGGATTCTCCACTTATTTAGATCCTCTTTGATTTCTTTCATTAGTGTTTTGTTGTTCTCAGGATACAAGTCATTTACATGTTTTAATAGATTTACCCCATGTATTTCATTTTTGAGCAACTCTAATTGGTATTTTATTTTAATTTTTTAATGTTTACTTTTTTGTTTATTTAATTTTTTAAACATTTATTTATTTTTGAGAGAAAGAGAGCAAGTGAGCAAGCATGAGCAGGGGAGGGGCAGAGAAAGAGGGAAACACAGAATCTGAAGCAAGCAGGCTCCAGGCTCTGAGCTACCAGTACAGAGTCCAATGCGGGGCTTGAACTCATAGACTGTGAGCTCATGACCTGAGCCAAAGTCGGACGCTTAGCTGACTGAGCCACCCAGGTACCCCAAACATTTATTTATTTTTGAGACACAGCGAGACACAGAGCATGAGTAGGGGAGGGGCGGAGAGAGAGAGGGAGACACAGAATCTGAAGCAAGCAGGCTCCAGACTCTGAGCTGTCAGCACAGAGCGCGATGTAGGACTTGAACTCACAAACTGAAAAATCAAGACCTGAGCCAAAGTTGGACACCCAACCAACTGAGCCAATGGAATTTTATTTTTAATTTTGACATCCACATTCACTGCTAGTATATAGAAACACAACTGATTTTTGTATGTTTGTATGTCTCTTACCACCCCCCCCCTTTTTTTGGCCTTATTGAATTGACTATAATTTTCTGCATTATGTTGAATAAAAATGGAAGAGCAGGGAGAGCAGACATTCTTACCTTATTCCCAATGTCAGCGGGAACATCAGGGTCTCACATTAACTATGATGTTAGCTGTAGGTTTTTTACTAGACATTCTTTATGAAATTGAGGAACTTTGTATTTCTACTTCTCAGTTATTTTCACGAATGACTGCTGAATTTTGTCAAGTGTTTTCCCTGCATCAGTTAAAGAATGGTGTGTAATTCAAAGTCCTATTGTTAATGACGAAGAGAGTAGAGTATGTTCCAGTTTTCAGGAATAAAGCCAACAGCATTTACCTTCAAGAAGGGACAGAAAACATTGGCCTGAGAAAGTGGAGTTGATGTTGCTGTGTTTTTGTTTTGTTTTGTTTTGTTTTTTATTTCTAAGAGAGAGAGAGAGAGAGAGACAGCGTGATCAGGGGAGGGTCAGAGAGAGAGGGAGATACAGACTCTGAAACAGGCTCCAGGCTCTGAGCTGGCAGTCAGCACAGAGCCCAATGCGGGGCTCGAACCCGCGAGAGATCATGACCTGAGCCAAAGTCGGACGCTTAACCAACTAAACCACCCAGGTGCCCCATGTTGCTGTGTTTCAATAGCCCCTCTGCCATGGACTCACAAATAGGGACAGAGTAGAAAGGGTAGAAACTGGTTAGCTAATATTTTAACCAAAGTCTGCCAAACCTGTATCCTTAAAGATTTCATTTGGCACGTTTGAGAAGGCAGCAAAGTAACCAAGAGCAGGGAGGGGGCAAGGAGGGGAAAGACGAGACAGCCTGGTGTCAGACTGCCTGGCTCTCAAAGGGAGTTCTGCTAACAAAGTAGCAAGTCTTTTGGATTCCTTTTAACCTGCCTCTCAATCTCCTCATTCTATGTTCTCTATTCAAATAAAAATTCCATTAACTAAGAGAATTGTTGTCTAAATAAAGACTTCAGAATCAAACCCATAAAAGCCTCTCTGTTTACTTAGAAATTTCTGTGCGTAGAAAAGATTACTCAACTTCTTAATTTCAATATTTTTATCTCTCTTTTTTCCAACCTATGATCATCTCCATGTGGCCTGGAATCATGATTTTTTTAAAGCCATATGACATAAACATTCAGACCTTTTAGGGAAAATGGAAAACATCCTCTTTGAAAAGGCAAAGCCTGTCTCTTAAACAAGCCGAAATTCTATCCTTCACTTGATTAACTAAATGAAGACCTTTTCTTGAGATGAAGCTTGTGAAGGTAGGAGATAAAAGTCTTTAGAAAAGAAAAGCAGATACTAGTGTTTAATAGGAGTAGTCTCATTTCCTACTCATCATTAGGACTTTTTATTTTAAACTCCACTGAGTTTCTGCATTCAAGATGTTTATCAGGATACAAAGGCTGTGTGGAGACAAGGCTGAGGGGATCTTGGGATGGCCTGGGCCACCTCAGCCAAGGTCTTCCTGCTCCAACACTTACCCTGTTGCTTAAGAGAAATGCATCTCCTGGGGCACCTGGGTGGCTTAGTCGGTTAAGCGTCCGACTTTCGCTTCGGTCATGATCTCGCGGTTCGTGGGTTCGAGCCCCGCGTCGGGCTCTGTGCTGACTGCCAGCTCAGAGCCTGGAGCCTGTTTCAGTCTGTGACTCCCTCTCTCTCTGACCCTCCCCTGCTCACGCTGTCTCTCTTTCTCTCTCTCTCTCTCCTAGAAATAAATAAAAATATTTAAAAAAAAAGAAAAAGAAATGCATCTCCTTCTTAAATGGACTGGTGACTGCAGTGGTCTTTGTTTTCTTCAAACTATAAAGTCAAATCATGTGTAGGGATGCAGGGGAAGGAAAGAAGATAAAAATCAGTACCTAATCTCTTAGCAGAAGCTGAGGTAAATGGCCCAGGCTTTTGAAGGAAGAGCCTCATTTTCCCAAGCTTCATGAGTTCCCCCACTGTGAGCACAGGTGAGGTGTTTGTGGATACTTTACTCCATCCAGAGCGGATGTCTGTATTTTGAAACCCTCAGCCCTCAGGTATATGAGAGTCACATGGGCAGCCCAAGGGATGGGGTGAGTCCTCCTTAAAAGTTTTTGTTTGTTTTATGTTTTCAGCTTCCAAGAATTCTTTCCAGAGATCCCAAGGGGTCACCACCACTTCCCCAACAGCTCACATTAACATCAAGACAGCATCCTGGATGTCCAAGCAGGAAGTATCACAGACTGTCTGGTCATCTGAGCTCCTTTTTTCAACTAAGTCTCACCCTTGGGCTCTCTTCTGCCTGCTAAGTCAGTTGAGAGAGAATCCTCCACCATATTGGATCACCTTGGATATTCCTCACCCTTGAAACTTGATCAAGCTTCTCATCCTCCACCTTTGATGTAGGTGTCCAAGTAACCCTGTTAAGTGGGTTTAGCAAGAATCCCCCATCCTTGATGTCTCCTCTTAATCATTTTCCATCTGTTCCCCCCTTACTCTGTTCGTTGGCTGGAAATCCCAGAATTTCTTTTCTGTATTCAGAGTTAAGCCTGATTTCTCTTCCTTATTGCCATAGTCTTGACCCCTGGTGCAATATTCCCATAGAAATCTTCCTTGCTGTTTGAGTGGCGGAATATTTTTTCTTTTTCTTTTAATAGGGATGGGGAATGGGAAGGATCCAGCACTCCTACTTGTTGCCTTCAAACATGAGAACCACTAAAATAATCAGACTTGTTTTTCCTTCATGTTCATCTATCAGGCTCTGCTGGTTTCTACCTTCCAAAGTTGTTTTAAGGCTAAAGAAAATGTCCCTCACCATTTTATAGTTCTCACTGTCAATTTATTGTTGGTTTGTATATTTTTGTGATTAAGTTAATTGTGGAGCAGTATCCCAACTTCAAACAAATTGACAAAAATCAGCTTTCTGGAGCTGCAAAAGAGAGGACCAGAAGGTGGGGTCTGACCATAGTGAGCCACAGTATTTAAGAATACATGCTAGAGCTTAGATGACACAGCTACCTACTGAACACCAGCAAGCAAAAGTCAGTAGGGAGTTAGAGATAAGGAAATAATGTGGGTGATGCAAACTATCTGGGCTGTTGCATGCAGAATTTAATCTTCCTTCTCCCTCAATGCCTACATCCTAAGACTCACTTATAGCTAATGTTTCTAATGTCTATCTTTCAGATCTACCAATGGCTTTATCCTGACCTGGAGATCTTACTAAAATGCAGATTCTGTTCAGAGGTCTAGGCAGAGGTGTGGACAGGAGTCTGCATTTCTAGAAAGCTCACAGGTGTTTTGATGCTGCTGGTCCAGTGGTCCCCGCCCCTTTGAGCACAAAAGGCAGGTGCCATCATCTGTAGGCTTGGAGTATTGCCACAAACTCCTAATTGCTCTTTCTGCCTCTTTCCAATCCCTTCCCCACCCCACAGCCAGTGTACTCTTCCAAAAATCAAATCTGAACAAGTTCCTCCACTTTCCTTGCTTCCCATTGCCCGGGGGGCGCCTGCCTCCCACGGCAATTTAAGGCTCCTACTCCCGTCTCACGCTCAGTGTTCCAGCCCCGGTGAATTCGGCTCAGTTTCTCTGAGCACCCTATGATCTCTATTTCGGAGCTTTCTCGCAAATTCCTCTCACTTGACGAAGATTATTTTCCTTCTAATTCCCATCTTCACCCCTCCCAACTCTTTCAGGCTTTTGAAACCCAGCTATATACCCTCCTTACTCAGTGATTCCCTAACACTCTGGATTTTTTCCATTATCGTACTTATGAGCCCATGTAATTACTTTTCTCTTTGGATTATGAATGAAGGAGAGAGAGAAGTACCTGTATTTGTTTTTATTGTATCTCCATCAGATTGTTTTGCATACAGAAATGTTCAAAATATAGTTATAGGGTTGAATTTATTGAGTAACTGAAAAAGAGAGAGCATTCAGGAAGTAGAAGCCTACTTGGGCTTCAAATTTTTATCCCATTTGTTCTTCATAGTCACAACAGGGTTACCAAATGTTAAGGATACAATTGATTAGGTTGTCAAATTGAACCACAGTCTAAAGCTCTGTAACTACTTAGAATAATACTAGGCTAGGAGTTCTGTTTAAGTTTTGTTCTACCTAAGCAATACAGAGTACAGATTTTGTATGCAAAAGACGACAGCTCTGACCAGCTAGCTGCCCCCTACTTTTACAGAAGAACTAGCAAATATAAACACAAATTGCAGTAAGATATACAAAATATGGAAAGACTGGATGGTGAGGAGACGGGTTAAATGTGGAGTTTCTCTGAGACCCTTCCAGACAGGTTTAAGCAGTTCTTTAACCTTAATATGTGAGATGCTGTAAGTGGATCCTAGCAATTATCATTCTTAATAGAATCTCCATGCTTTAAGATCTGAGATTCCGCAATGCATTATTTAAAAAATCATAATGGAATCTTCTCAAAACAGATACACATGCTTAACATGAAAGTCTATGTGGTTGAAGTATACCAATTTGGTAAGGTTTATGTATTTCATTATACACAAAACTATAACTGACTGTTGTTTTTTCATGTTTTTCTTTCCTTAGGCTTTGCTTTTATTGTTTCAAGAAAAGTATGGCATAATGAAAACATTAGGATCTAGCTTGCCTTCTTGTTTTGTCATTGTTACCAGATCCTAAAGCTCACCTTTGATCTGGCTCAGGATTCTGGTGTAGAATAGATTGTTTCATTCTCATGAAGGTATTACCTGAGATGGAAAAGGTCACCTCTGGGAGCCCACCTGGCTCACCCTGTGAATTCCTCAGTTGTAAACAATACTCTCATTGTCTTCATTCATTGCTCACAGAGCCTTGCCTGTTGGAGGCCAGCAGCAGCTGCCCAAACTCACCTTCTTAGAAGGAATGAGGAGAAAAAAGAAAAAGGAAAGCTGGAGTTAGGGAGTAGTTCAATGTTTTAAAGTATCTTTTATGTTTATTGTATGAAAATATTCAATATTTTCATGGGTGTGAATTTACTTTTAAATATATATATATATTTTAAAAATTTTTAGTTTTTATTTATTTTTGAGAGAGAGAGAGCATGAGCAGCGGAGGGACAGAGAGAGGGAGAGATGGGATGGGAAGCAGCACCAGGCTCTGAGCTGCCAGCCCAGAGCCCTACGTGGGGCTCCGACGCACACACCAGCGAGATCATGACTCTAGCCGAAGTCAGACGCTTAACCAACTGAGCCACACAGGCGCCCCCAAATATAATTTTTAAATATTTATTTTGAGAGAGAGAGAGAGCACAGGAGCAGAGAAGGGGGAGGGGAAGGAGAGAGAGAGAGAGAGAGAGAGAGAGGAGAGAGAGAGAGAGAGAGAGAGAATGAATCGCAAGCAGGCTCCCTGCTGTCAGTGCAGAGCCCCATGAGGAGCTGCATCTCACAAACGTGAGGTTAGGACCTGAGCCAAAATCGAGTGCCTCGCTTAACCGACTGAGCCGCCAAGGTAACCCCTGAATTTACTTTTAATACAAATGTGATAAACCTATTTATTGAGTACCTCATACATGCTAGAACTATGTATACCTATTTTATTTCCTCGCTGTGACAGCCAGGGCAATTAGATGTTCTATTCCCCAACAAAAGTGAGGACCAGAGAGAATCAATCCTAGTCAGTGGCTGATCTTGAATTCAGGCTTGGATCAGCCTCATCTCTAAAGTCCAAGCTCCTTCCTGTAGGCTCTGCCGCCTTTGATAAAGCAAAACCCACAAACTCATTGGAAATTTCAACAGGGTTTTTACTTGGTTAAAAAATAATGACAGAAGCAAAAAATGAATGCATGTATTAACAGAGTATCCAAAGAGCACGCGCGGCTGGCGAATATTGGACCTCAGCAGGGGTACCGTCCGCGCCTCCAACCCCCTCTCCGCACTAGCAGGTGTTAACTATGGCGGCGCGTTACCTGGGAAAACCGCAGGGCCCTGCAGTGGGGGCAGCGCGGGAGACCGGCAAGCAGGCTGAAGATATCACAGTCTTCAAAATACGTATTGAATCTGTCCACGTTCATTTGCACTGCCACTTCCCCATTCGGCTGCTCGAATAGCCTTGTAAATCTCCACCCTTCTAGCTCGCCCGCCCCAGCCCTCTCCACACCCCAGAGAATCAGATCGCGCGTCCGGACGCTCCGTGGCTGCTCACTGGTCCGAGGATCGAGTGAAACATCCTTTACGTGGCCTCCCAGGCCCTCCACGTTCTGCCCCTTGCTCCGTGCACTGGCTTCCACCCCTTGCCACGTAACCACCTGTGCACCCAGCACCAGACACCCTGGCGTTTTCCTCCCATAGTTGCCTCGCACGCTGCGCCTGTCTGTTCTATCCCCCGCCCCCTGCTTTCCCAAATCCCACTCAGTTTCAGTTTAGAAGCCACTTGTTCAGTGAGGCCTTTCCTGGGTAATTGCTCCCCCGCGGTCTCTTCACCCGCCATCTGATTAGATCTTCCCGAATGTGCTCCCCAAGGAGTCTTCACGTTACCCATTGCAATTTGCATTAGACACTTGCCTAATTATTTATAATGTCTGCAAGTGTCACAAGGGTTTGGCACTGTGCCTGCCTGCCACACTGCTGGAACTTAATAACTTTTGAATGAATGAATGGAGGGACTTAAGTACATTTTTTTTTAAATGTTTTTATTTATTTCTAGGAGAGAGAGAGAGAGACAGTGTGAGCAGGGGAGGGTCAGAGAGAGAGGGAGTCACAGACTGAAACAGGCTCCAGGCTCCGAGCTGGCAGTCAGCACAGAGCCCGACGCGGGGCCCGAACCCACGAACCGCGAGATCATGACCTAAGCGAAAGTCAGACGCTTAACCGACTAAGCCACCCAGGCGCCCCGGGACTTAAGTACATTTTAACTGTCACCACCATCAACCCATCAAACAATGTTTCGAGTTCCCCGTGCTGCTGTCGTGGCTTGCCCACCCCTGCAAAGCCCTGGTGGAGAGCAGCGCTTCCGACGCGCCCACCGCGCGCTCCGGGGCTCTGCGGAGGACCGAGGCACAGCGGGGCTCGGGCCTGGCCTCAAGGCCAGGTGTCCCCCGGTCTCCCAGGTTCACGTGCACTGGGGGAGGAGCGGCGGAAGGAAAGGAGAGAGTGAGGCGAGCAGCGCCGGGTGCCCACGGGAGACCGCGGGCAGCATCTGCTGCGCCTCCGGCCTCGGGGCCAGCAGCCGCCGGGGAGACCGACTTCCTCCTTTGGGGGCCGGCGCGCCGGGCCGGGCGGGGCGGGGCGGGGCGGGGCGGGCGACGCCCCCGCCGGGCTGGGCTCCCCGCCGCCCCAATGGGATTCGGTGCGGGGCCGCGGCTGCGCCCAGTCCCGGCGGCGCGCTCGGCCGCGGAGGAGGCGGCCCGGCGCGGGCAGCGGAGCCCCTGCGCCCGCCGAGGGGAGGCCGAGCGAGCCAGGCTGGCGCCCGGGGGGGCCATGGAGGCGGGCGCCCGCGGCCTCCTGGCGCTGCTGCTCGTGGTCTCCGCCCCGCTCCGGCTGCAGGCGGGCGAGCTGGGTGAGTGGAGCGCGGCCGGCGGGGGTGGGCCGAGCCGGGCCTGGAGGGACCCGGCGCGGGAGGAAGTGGGGTCGCCGCCTGCACCCCGCGGAGTCGTGCTCCTTCTGGCCAACGGCGGCTCGAATGTAAGATAAGTTACGGAATATCGGAGCGCTCCCCCACCCAACTCCGCGCTGCTCCGCTCAACGAGAGAAGCAACTCGACGCCTCCCCACGTTCGCTCCGCTTCGCCCGAAGCCGGGCTCACTCTGCTCCCAGACTTCCTGACTCCCCCGGCCCCGGGAGAAGTGACACGGCCCCGAGGTCGCGAGCCGGCGACCCCGGCCGCCGCTGGGGAGGGCCGTGTGTGGGGACGCTGCGCTCCAGCCTCCGTTGACGCGGCTGCTGAGCAGCCGGGCGGCCGGGCCCTGCGCGCGCCGCTGCTGCGATCCTGGCGGGTGCGTTTGCGGCTTGTAGGAAGCGGGGGAGACGTTTCCCCGGGGTTGTGGCCTGGGGGCCGGCGGGCCGCCCTGCCGCTCCTCACCCTGGTGCCGTTTGCGCCCCAAGTCGGAGTCATGTGGCTCCTTTCTGGGTGTTCGAGCGAGTCGACTCCCGACCGGGCTGGTCTTTCTGTGGACCGGTTCCTCGGTGTCAGGTTGGCCGTACTTAATCCACAGCCCAGTTCGCCTCTGCACATCCACCTGATTAAGGCAGCAAACCGTTTCACCAGCCCTAGACAAATCCTTGACCATTAGTTCTTTACTGATAGGGAGCTTTCTGCGGCTTTTCAATTCTTGTTTCCTTCCCTACTTCTGCTCCTGTATAATAGTCCTAGGCATCTAGAATATTTTGACAGCGCTCAAGCCCCCCACCCCATGTTTTCTAATGAAACGAGAATCACTGCTAAACCAAATGCTGACATTTTTTCCCCACCCACTGAAGCACGTATCCATTCCCAGTCTGAAACAGGGATACTTAAGATGTTACTAGTGGTTCCTAAGTTTGCTTACATACCAGTTTGTTTGTTTAAAGTTGAAGTTTAGACAAAATATGTCTTGACACTAATAGAATGCTATGCATATCCTTAAATTTTAATAAATATGTATGCTTTGAGGGCGCCTTGGTGGCTCAGTTGGTTAAGCATCAGACTTCTGCTCCGGTTATGATCTCTAGGTTGGTGGGTTGGAGCCCCAGGTCTGGGTCTGTGCTGACAGCTCGGAGTCTGAAGCCTGCTTCGGATTCTGTGTCTTCCTGTCTCTCTCTGCTCCACTCCTGCTCGCACTCTCTCTGTGTCTCTCAAAAATGAATAAACGTTATAAAAATTCAAAAAAATATATGCTTTTATTTAATATGCAGGATTGTGATCACAGGTATTTTAAGCATTTAAAAATGTTTCTCATTACTGCTTGAAGATCCAACTTTCTTTTTGAGTTTATTTATTTTTGAGACAGAGAGAGAAAGAGAGAGTGGGGGAGGGACAAAGAGAGATGGAGAGTGAGAATCCCAAGCAGTCTCCACACCCAGCAGGGAGCTGAATCCTGGGCTCCATCTCACTAACCATGAGATCATGACCTGAGCCAAAATCAAGAGTCAGTTGCTGAACCAACAGAGCCACCCCGGTGCTTCTGAAGATGCAACTTTATTGCTGCAGCTCTGTGAATCCCTGTGACAATGTGTCCCTGTACTAATCTGGCCAAAACTGCCATCCATCTTTCCAAAGAAGTTTCAGATGTTGCAAGATCATTCAGGCTGTTGAACAGGTGCTTTGGAGAGCAGTTCTCAGGGAACAAGTGTGATTGTTAGATTTTTACTGAGCTTCAAACTTGGGATTTTATAGCAGTTGACTGGTGGAAGAAGATGTTGTCATTTGAATTTCCACGAAACATCCTATATGTTTAGTATGTTAAAAGAACCAATAAAGGCATAAATATTCAATCACACACAAAAAAGCAAAATTGAGGGGTGCCTGGGTGGCTTAGTCGGTTAAGCGTCCGACTTTCGCTTAGGTCACGATCTCGCAGTTCGTGGGTTCGAGCCCAGCGTCGGGCTCTGTGCTGACTGCCAGCTCAGAGCCTGGAGCCTATTTCAGTCTGCGACTCCCTCTCTCTCTGACCCTCCCCTGCTCACGCTCTCTCTCTCTCTCTCTCCTAGAAATAAATAAAACATTAAAAAAAATTAAAAAAAAAAGCAAAATTGAGATTTGGGACATTTACTGCAAAAAAAAAAAAATCCCCTAGAAACTCTGGTTCTGATAATGAAGCAATAAGCCAGTGATGTTTTTTGAATACTTCTGATATCTGTGATTTTCCCAATTAGCCCTTGGTCACCTATTTTGCAAGTGTCCCAAAGTTTAAGCAGGCACACCCATTTGGTCTTGAGATATGGTACTGGCCTTGTGGTTGAATGGGGGTCATAGGTGAGATTAGCCCTCTTCATGTTTAGAAGAGGACGGCCCTAGCCTAACAGTCTGTTTTTGGTGAGAAGATGACCATTTCTTACATCTTGCCTTCTTCATTCTTGGAGTCAGCCTCGTCTGCTGCTCCCTGGGTCCCAGCCTGCCTGATCACCACCATCTCTGGGAGCTCTGTAAAGCCCCAGCTCCAGACTGTGAATCAGAATTGCTGATGGGTGGGGGCCTGGGAATATGCACTTAAAAAAAATACCCTCAGGTAATTTGATTCAAATCAGCTTTGAGATGGTGGAAACATTTTATAATGTAAGGATTATGATAAATTGCTGCCATCTGTGCCATGGACAAGTTAGTACTACACGTTTATTCATTGTGTTATGTTTCAGAAAAATGAATGTGATAATTTAATCTGAATATTTATAAGCCTAGTCAGTGACATTGTCCCAGTTTTTTATGTCAGAATCTGGAGAAGCTATACAGGTTCCTTTGCAGGGCTGCTGCTTGCCTATCTGGTGCTTTTGCTTTATTTATTTATTTATTTATTTATTTATTTATTTATTTATTTTTAGAGTGGCCACCTCTTCTAGTGTTTAGAGCCTGCCTGGCCCCAGACACTAAGGCCTTGATGAGCAGAATTTGGTCTCATGTTTGTTACTACTTCTGTCCTGCTCCTTAGGACCTAGTTAACTAAATTGAGATATTTATCCAGATTGTTTCACATGGGTTTTGAACTTCATAACACCACATATAAGTTAATCTTTAGGATTGATTCAATTATTATAAATCTGTAGACTTAGACTTACATCTTCTTACCTTGATTATAAGTTTTGAGAATAAAATACACTAATTCATGTGATGAATTTGTGCTCGCTAAACATCCCTGAGGCTCCTATCCCCAAAATATTTGGAGATGTGTGTGAAAGATTTCCTCCTTGTGATTTAAGTGTTAGTGAAGAGTAAAATTAAGCAGTCAGTCTCTAAGGAAACTTCTAAGCGTAAAACTGAATACTTAAAAATCGCCTTAAAAATTCTGTCCAACTCTTATTTCCTACTTACTATTGGAAGGTCTGTTCTTAAGTTATCACTTCTACATGTTTGGTTAGATGTGGGACAGCTAATGTCTGATGTTCTAGGTGAGTGGCTTCTGAAAAAGTAAGCACAACTTTATTCTGGTAGCTTTTGTATCAGTGTGTGTACCCACCCCAGACTTTCCCTCATTTCTGAGGTCTGGGGTTCTGTCTGCCCTGCAGACTGTAAGTTCCTGTGAGAGTGACTGGGATTGTCATTCTCCTCCTGGCGCCAGACAGAAGTGCTCAATAAATGTTTCTTGGGCTGAACTGAGTATGTTTAGGAGATATCTTCAAATTGTTTCCTAATTAGTAGAAACTAAGTAATGATGAGTCTACTAAAGTTCTTTATGAAGGTTCATCTAGTGCTTCCAGTAATTACTTTTGTTTAGCAAGCCCGCTCTCTTGGAATGCTTATTTCTATATGTAAGGATGCCTTTTTAAAAAATGTTTATTTATTTTTGAGAGAGAGAGCGAGCAAGTACAAGCGGGGGAGGGGCAGAGAGAGAGGGAGACAGAATCTGAAGCAGAGAATCTGAAGCAGGCTCCAGGAAATGAGCCGTCAGCACAGAGCCTGACATGGGACTCAAACCCACAAATTGTGAGATCATGACACTTAACGTACTGAGCCACCCAGGTACCCCGTCAGCTGGGTGGCAAGGATGCCTTTTAAATGAAAGAACAGCAGAAAGAAGGGAACATGTCAGCAGAATGTGGACGGTATTTTTTGGCTACAGTAGATGTAATTTGTAACACTCAGAAACATTAAGTTGCGCCCTATGGTTCAGAAAAGAAGTTACATTAAAGGATTCATTAAACAAGCCAAAGGAAGCTATGCTATTACGATTTGAACTCTGAATAGTGTCCGGAACTGCATTCATTAACTTTTTATTTTATAAGTTGTACTTGTTAACCTTGTGGTACTGAAACAGACTTGAAAGTCACATAGAAAACATAACTTGGAAATTGACTAGACATCTGACATTTTTAAGGAATTATGTTTTTATTTTTAAGATGCGTAGGGAAGTGAAATAAATTGTACCGTTTAGCAGTTTTTTAAAAAAAATTTTAATGTTTTTATTTATTTCTAGGAGAGAGAGAGAGAGAGAGAGAGACAATGTGAGCAGGGGAGGGTCAGAGAGAGAGGGAGTCACAGACTGAAACAGGCTCCAGGCTCTGAGCTGGCTGTCAGCACAGAGCCCGACGCGGGGCTCGAATCCACGAACCGCGAGATCATGACCTAAGCGAAAGTCGGACGCTTAAGCGACTAAGCCACCCAGGCGCCCCGCGTTTAGCAAAGTTTTTAATCATGTTAAGGCAGAAAGAGCCAAACAAAACCAAAAAACTTGTTCATGGAAATATGGAAATATTTTCTGTAAAGTTTTGGACTTACTGCTATGTGTGTGTCCTAAAGCATAAGTTAACCCTATACATATTAGAGCAACAAGTTGTTTTGTATTTTTTAAAGATTTTAAAAAATGTTTTATTTATTTCTGAGAGAGAAAGAGAAAGGTACCGTGAGCAGGGGAGGGTCAGAGAGAGAGGGAGACAAAGAATCCGAAGCAGGCTCCAGGCTCTGAGCTAGCAGTCAGCACAGAGCCCGATGCAGGGCTCGAACCCACCAACTGTGAGATCATGACCTGAGCCAAAGTTGGACGCTTAACCGACTGAGCCACCCAGGTGCCCCATTTGTTTTGTATTTTTTAAGGAGATAATATACATTAGCTCTCTGGAGTTGCACTTAGCACATAGTAAAAGCTCAATGAATGCGAGCTATCTTACTTTTCATTTCTGTTTATTACTAATTTGACAAATATGGGGTCCCTTCATTCTGCCTTCCCCACTCTTTTAGGACCTCATTTTCTTCCATTCTCCCCCACACTCCCAGCCATACTGGCTTTCTTGCCATTTTTCAAAGATATCAAACGCTATTCTGCCTCAGAGCCTTTGCACATGCGGCCTGGAATAGGCTTGCCCCAAATATTTACATCCTCCCCCCCTTCAGTGTTTGTTCAGATGTTACCTTCTCAGGGAGAATGTCCCTAACCACCTGTTACCCTCCTGCCACCCCCAGGACTCCTTATTCCCCTTCCTTGCTTTCATTTTTTTCTGGAGCACTACCATCTTCCAACAGAGTATATCATTTACACTTTTATTTAATGTGTCTGCCTTCCCCCACAAGAATGTCAGGTCCGGGAGGAACTTTGTGCTTTGAACAGCGTCCAGCACACGATGGGGCACAGTAGGGGATGTGTGCTCGGTGAGGATGGCAGCAGAAACACAATTCCTACCCTGTTGTTAAAGACTCAGAGCTGTGGCTCTATTCTGAGGCTCAAAACCAGAACAAGACAAAGTAATAAAATTCTATGTCTAGTCCCACTGTTATTTATAGACAAAAAGTCTGAAATATAGATTTAAAATAGAAGAATTCGTTCTGGCATATTTGAAGTTTGGCTTTGAGGATAAACCCATAAATATCACCAGGCCTTCAGATTTTTTTTTTGTTAGACTATGGCGTAATTTTGCCTTTTTGCAACTGAAGAATCATGTTGATGTCATTTTCCAGATGTTTGTTTTCTGCTTTGTGTGTATATATATATATATATATATATATATATATATAATAGTTGTTTGCCTTGGGGTTACAGGAGTGGGAGAGACTTAATTGATGGGAAAAAACCCACATGGCGATTTCTAGCCCCGTGTAGAAATAAATTTTAACTGTGAGCTCTAGTATGCTGAATCCAGATCAACTGTCTGTTGGATTGAAGAAGAGAGGTTCATTTTGTTTTGTTTTGTTTTGTCCAGGAGTGGGGAGGAAGGGAGGAAAAAGGGGAGAGTAGAGACGAAATGGAGATTTTTATAGTCTCCACCAGCACCTGGTACAGTGCCTGGTAGAGAAAGGGCTCCAGGTAATGATTTCCTGTCTTCACACATGAATGGTGTGGCTGAGGTTTGAGAGAATGAGGTGAGGGGTAATATTCACTAAGCCGTTTTAAACAGAATTGCATAGGGGCACCTGGGTTGCTCAGTCGGCTAAGCGACCAACTTCAGCTCAGGTCATGATCTCACGGTTCGTGGGTTCGAGCCCCGCGTCCGGCTCTCTGCTGACAGCTAGCTCAGAACCTGGAGCCTGCTTCAGATTCTGTGTCTCCTTCTCTCTGACCCTTCCCTGCTCATGCTGTCTCTCTCTCTTTCTCAGAAATAAATTAAAAAAGTTTAAAAAATTAAAAAAAAAAAAGAATTGCATACATGACTATTGCGATGTCTTAGGAAACACTTTAAACGTGTTCAAGGAAATAACTAAATTCAACTCTGAAAAGGTTTGAGAATCTTTGAGACTCCTTTCCAGGCAGCACCAGGAAAGCTGCCTTGAGTCAGGTGCTGGCAGTCTTAAGAATATTGGAGCAGGTGATACAGTCAGGGGTCCCCAAGATCTCCAGCTGCTTATACATTGGAGGTGTCAGGGGCTTCTCTTACATTGAAAATCAGTGGGACAGTGTTTAGACACTTGTGACAGTATCACTGTATTAAGCCATATTGTCGTGTATGCCTTGACTGTTTACTGCCATTTCCATCTGATCTATTAATCTAGTCTTTATGAACTATCTCTGTGAGATCTTTTATGCTGTGTGAAATTGTAGCTAATACTTGCAGAACTGTCTTGTGTCTTATGTGTGGTAATTTTAGCTTAGGTAGATTTTTTTGTAAGAAAAGCTGCACAGAATAACATTGAAACAAGATATTAGCTAAGTGGTTTTATTTTACCCCATTTCTCCCTTTTTATAAAGCTACACTGGAGTTTTATTTTCCCCCCAAGCAAAAACAAAAACCATTAAATTTCTCTTAGGATGAGACTTCCTTGCCTTTGCTTTCCCAAACATATTTCCCAGTGCTTACAAGGTACCACGGTTGTGGAACAAGCAGGGGGTTGATAAATAATACTGTGCTGACATATCATAATCCTGCAAGGAAGCTGTTACACAGAGAACCACTAAGGACAAGTTTTTGGCATGCACAGACGCACAAATACAAATAAAATATACAGCCCCATAACCAATGTATATATGCACACACACACTTAAACTATTACTCTTTTTTTCTTTTACTAAATATTAGGTAGACAAAATTTTATATATAAAATATGTGTAAAGTATAGAACAACATAAAACTAATACCTGGATACTTACTCTACTACCTAGTCTCTACATGCTTTTATATTCTGCTTATTTCTAAACTTCACATTTTATTAAAAGCTTTCACCATGCTATTTGGGAAAGAATTCCAAGTTTATATTTATTTTTAGAATTAGCCACCAGGGAAACCGAAAACTCATTTTCAAGTCATTTATTGCTACTGAGGCATATGTAATGGGAAAATGGAATTTTTGTCTTGGCCAGTCAGCTATGGGTCTTGTCCAGATTTTTGTCTTTTGTGTGATTCAAATAACCCTCCCTTGCTTTTGGAATCATAAGCAATTTGTCCATACTGTGTTTGAGAAAATTATTACTCTGAATGTAGTAAGTATCAGAAAGGTAAGATTTCTTAGTCCTTGTTGGATGAAATTCTTAATTCATACATAAAGGAGTCAACTTTGTCAATGATTAGACCATTTGGAGTTTATCTTTACTGATAACCACATTTATTTTATATGGTTTTATATTCATTTTCCAACTCAAATTACAACCACTATTGTATGTAGCATTTTAATTCAGTGTCCAACATATTTACACATTATGGGAAGGGAAAAGAACAGTGTCTCTCTCTCTCATCACAAAATTAAAATTCTTGGAAATTAGTACAAATCTAGTTCCACTTCATGATTAAGTCTGTTTAGTGGATGTTCCTAAAAGTTGTGTATAAATTATTTTTTTATTTTAAATATTTATTTATTTTTGAGAGAGAGAGAGAAAGAGAGAGAGAGAGAGAAAGAAAGAGAGAGAGAAAGAGAGCATGAGCAGGGGAGGGGCAGAGAGAGAGGGAGACACAAAATCGAAAACAGGCTCCAGGCTCTGAGCTGTAAGCACAGAACCTGATATAGGGCTCGAACTTGCTAACCACGAGATCATAACCTGAGCCGAAGTCGGACGCCTAACAGATTGAGCCACCCAGACACCTCAATAAATTATCTTTTTTAAGGAGCACTCTATTCTTGAAAAAAGGAAAAGAAAACAAAACTGTATTTCACTATTCTGGCAAAGAATAAGGCCAGTGGATATTAAAAGTTAAGAAGTACAGTAAATTTGAGTTACTAGTGCATAAAACTTCCTACAGGGAATATAAATAAACATCGCTGTGGGACTCAATTAATCTTTAAATGGCTGAATGGATTTAATTCAAACTTTTTATGGCTTTTCACAAAAACGAGTTTGCCTCATGTTGAAATGTGGTTGATTTCAGCCCAAAAGAGGAAACTTTTGGGACTTAATAATCCATAGGACCACTGAATTGCTCCCCTTCTGAGGAATTTAGAACAGAGGCTGCTTATTTTGAGAATTACATGGACCATGATTTGCCTCTACTCCCACCCCCAAAAGCCCCTGCTTTGCCAAGAAACTAAAATTGAAGATAGCCTTCAGATAGAGAAATGGCCCTGTACCTGCTGTTACTCCTAGCTCCAAAGGGTCTAAAAATCTATGAGACCCTCTTGCCTTGTAGGTAGGAAGTTCTTTTTTCTTTCTGTTTTTCATCTTCTTTCTTCTTTTTCCTTTTTCATCCTCTTTGCTACAGTTGCTGTGCTGTATTACTAAGATTTTATTTTATTTTTTTAGTATAGTTTATTGTCAAGTTGGTTTCCATCTAATACCCAGTGCTCATCCCAACAATATCACTAAGATTTTAACAGAAACACTCCTCCCTGCCCTGAGGTATTTGACAGATATTAAAGACTTAATGGTATTTCTCTCCCAAATATTTTATTTGTGTTTCTAAATAGTCTTTTACATTATTACTAAATGCCATGAACACACCTAGAAATATTAATGGTGCCATCTTAATGTCATCTAATAGTCAAGTCATATTCAGATTTACCCGGTTGATCTAACCATGTCTTTTTACTGCTGCTTTGTACAAAGAAAGATACAAACAAGGTCCACACATTACAGTTAGTTATTCTGTGTCTTAAGTCACTTTTAATGTACCACTGACTGCTGCACACATGTGTTTTATTTTCCTGCAAGGAAATCGGGCTCAGCTATATTGTGACACAGCCCAATCTTAAATTAGACCAACTGGCTTCTGAATTTTGTGTCTTTTACTTGGTGCACTATCCACTGTATTTCTCTATGAACTTGAAATTAGACCTAAAGACTTGCTTAGATTCATGCTAAGTGTTTTTGGTAAAAGTGCCACAAAGGTGTCATGTCTCAAGATACATACATTAGTATTGTTTTTATTATTGCTCCACTTGCCATCATGCTAAAAATGATCAGTGACTTCAGGAAGTGGCAATTTGATTCCTCCATTATGAAGTTGCCTTTAAGACCTATAGTCTATGGAATGATAGACTTACTCAGTACAATTACTCTTCCCCATTCGGTGGTGTAAGCATCCATCAATCATTGCTTGTCCACTTAGATTTTTTATGTCAATAAAAATTTAAAACCCTACCTTCATAAGTACTTTGATTTATCAAGTGTCCTTTTTTTTTTTTTTTTTGCATCTAATTCTAATAGTTCTGAGAGCTACGAAGGGAACTGAAATCAGAAAGATTGAATCATTTACCCCAGACACACACTTTCTATGAGTGTCCATAGTGGGATACATACAGGTGCATGTCCCACAATCCTAGATGCCTTAGAATGGTCTCCGGCTCTTCATCTTTGAGGGAAGCTCTGTCCTGGGGAGATCAAGTTAAAGAAAAGAAGCTTAGAGAAACATAATTGCAGGAAGTCATTTATGCAATAAATCTTCAAGTTTAAAAAAAATTTTTTAATGTTTTATTTATTTCTGAGAGAGAGAGCGTGAGCAGGTGAGGGTCAGAGAGAGAAGGAGACACAGAATCAGAAGCAGGCTCCAGGCTCTGAGCTAGCTGTCAGCACAGAGCCTGACATGGGGCTTGAACCCACGAACCGTGAGATCATGACCTGAGCTGAAGTCGGACGCTTAACCAACTGAGCCACCCAGGTGCCCCAATAAATCTTCAAGTCAATAGTCTTTGGTTTCTCTTAGAAGTGATCACATTTGCCACAGAAATATTAACACTTTTTCAAATCTCAATTAGTAGTTAACTGTGTTTTTATTGTATAAGTTCAGTGGTACAGGATGTGGCAGGTACAAAGGCAGTATAGTTTTTGGGGACTGTGCAATGTGATATGAGCTTTATAAGGTTTATTTTTTTCCTCCCTCAACTCTTAATGTTTCATACTTTAGTAGATGTATGATTAGATACCATTTCTTTCCTAATTGAAATTTGGTATTTTCTGGTCAGTAAACGTTGATTGGTTTTTACTTATATATGGTGCATACATGTATGTTTCTAGAAAATTTCTCATCCTATTTTTTCTTTGTGCATTTTCTACCATATGCTAGAATAATTTCTAAATCGACACTTTTTTCCAGGTGTCGGAAATGTCACCCTGGCTTAAATGTAGATCTTGAAATTGATTATTACCTGTTCTAGACTTATAAATGAAATCATGAAAATAAGTGTCAAAGAATTAAGAATATAGACTTGTTCCAATTTTAGGAATAGATATTAAAATAAAACCATATAAAACTATTATCTCAAGGATTTTTCATTTTTAAAAGTGTTCACTGCAAGATCCCGATCTTTTTTTTTTTTTTAAACATTTATTTTTGAGAGATAGAGTGTGAGCAGGGGAGGGACAGAGAGAGAGGGATACATAGAATCCAAAGCAGGCTCCAGGCTCTGAGTTGTTAGCACAGAGCCAGCTGTGGGGTTTGAACCCACCAACCGTGAGATCCTGACCTAAGCTGAAGTCTGACACTTCAGGGACTGAGCCACCCAGTCGCCCCTGATCCCTATCTGTTAATAGGAATTAATTAATAAGGGCACTTTAAGTCTCTTGCTATTCAGAGTATATCTTTCAGGCATCAGCAGAATAGTCATTACCAAGAACTTTTTGAACATGCAGAATTTCCAGGCCCTACCTTATTACCCACATCTTGAGATGACTGGCATGCCCACAGAAGGTTAAGAAGTAGCACTTTGATCTTCTGAAAACTTCATTTACAGAGCATCTTTTAAGAGCCATCTTGGTGTTAAGAAAAGTGAACAACCTTTGTTTGAGGTAAAATAGTCACCTCGCATTAGACTGTCCCTTAATAGTGTGGTAAAAAGTACTTGCTTAAATAATTAAAGAGGGAGGATGATAGAGTTTCTCATATTCTAAGTTTTACAAGAATCCCTGAATTAAACTTGGCTATTTTCCTCATGTTAATTTTGAGACAAAAGGGTAAGACTGTACAAAAATAATGTGTGTTTTAATACTAATGGTGTGTGTTTTAATATTAATGGTGTTTTAATATTAGTGATTAATTAACATCATTAATATAAGTGATGTGAGCGTGGGCAAGTCTTAAATCTGTCTGCCTCAGTTTCTTCACCTCCACGTTAGGTGACTTCAGCAGCCACAGCCTTAAAGCTACAATCCGTGGTTTCTGGAATTCAGGCGAGGTTCAATGCCAGCTCGGCCACCTGGCCCAGGTTACCAGGTATCACAGAGCCTCATCTTCTTCTCACATAGAACAGGGGTAATAACAAGAGGGGTGTGGGTTGAAAAAAAGGTGCTGTGGGCTTCAGTCATGCTCTATAGGAAATGGTCTATCTTATAAGCTATGGGGTATAATCTTGGATGGTTGAGATCTAACTTTTTATATATCGGTATGTGTATCTATGAAATGTTTCATAATTTTAAAAAGGGAACTAATATTTATTATCTATAAAATATGATCATTATAAGAAGATTCAGTAACATAAAGTCCCTTAGAATACTCTGTATCTGTTGCCTTTTATAATAAATGTTTAGTAAATGCTAAGTGTTTTCGCAATTTTATGGTTTTTTTTTAACTATTCCAATAACATTTTGGTTCTTATTGACTTTTTGAAAAATATGTCTGGGGAAGTGACAACGTGTGTGTGTGTGTGTGTGTGTGTGTGTGTGTGTATGAGAGAGAGAGAGATTTTTATAGTTTTAACTTCTAAAACTGAGATTAACTTTATCGACACTTGGTATACTGGATTTTTTTTTTTTACTCCGGAGAGAAAAGTCATTGTCCAGTTACAGTTTATCTGAATATTGGCGATGTGTATATTTAACATGGAACCAAGGTTAGAAAATATAGCACGTGATAGAGACAGGAGAGATTTCCCGTATTTATCTTCACCAGCAATTGCAACTTGGACATGACATCAACATCCTGACATTATTAGTAAAGGTCAGCAGCTGCTTTTCTCTAACTTCCTTATCCTGAGCATCTATTCAACAGAGATAAAATAGTTGTCTTAGACTTGTTTTGCTGTACAAACAAGATTTTTCACCTTTTTATCTGTGAAATTAAGCAACTTCTCTTAAAGAATGCATCCAATTTGTTAAAAATTTCCCCCAAAGCACTTGTGACTTAACAACAGTGGGAAAGGCCTTTCTTTTGAATTATCAGATTCACATAGTATAATTTCAGTATCATTCTTCAACGTGCTATACTAGCCGTAAGGTGGGCTGGGAGCACTCTATAATTAGAGTTTCTGGCAATTAGATTCTCTAGCTCTTAACACAGCCTCGCTCATCTTTACCATGCTCAGTTGTGACTGGGCTCTTTTTTAATGTTTATTTATTTATTTTGAGAGGGAGAGAGAGAATCCAAAGCAGGCTCTATGCTCAGTGTGGAGCCTGACACGGAACTCTGTCTCATGACTGAGATCATAACCTGAGCTAAAATTAGGAGTTGGGGTACCTGGATGGCTCAGTTGGTTAAGCGTCTGACTTCAGCTCTGGTCATGATCTTGTGGTTTGTGGGTTTGATCCCCGTGTCGGGCTCAGTGCTGACAGCTCGGAACCTGGAGCCTGCTTCAGATTCTGTTTCTCTCTCTCTCTTTCCCTTCCCCACTTGTGTGCTGTCTCTCTCTCTCAAACACAAATAAACATTAAAAAAAAAAAAGTCGACGCTTAACTGACTAAGCCACCTAGACACATGTGTGATTAGGCTTTTTAAAGATGAGGATAATTGATACACAAAAATCAGTAATTTTTTAAGATCATAGAGCCAATGAGTGAGGGAATTAGGACAAAGTCAGCAAACCCAAAGCAATATTCTTGATACTTTAATATGTGTGGTAGTTTTAAATAAAAATATGGCAGTTAAAATATTTTGAATTCTTACTATATGCTAGCTAGCCTCTATGCCTAATACTTTACTAGTATTATCTCACTTAATGCTCATGATAATGCTGTGGGGGGGGGCACTATCATTGTCTCTGAGATGATGCATTGTAGCTAAGAGAGGTAAAGGGACTCACCTAAGGTCGAACAGCCAGTACTGGGCAGGAACCCAGTGTCCTAACCATTGTGCTCTGTCACCTCTTAAGTTTATGGAAATAATTTATGAAATTAGAAAAGCAATAGGTGTGCAAGCCCTTTCCCCCCACACCCCTTCTGTGCTCTTTAACTTTTCCTTAGGAATCACAGGATGGCAGAGTGACTAAGAACTATGTAGTTCTTGTAGTTCTATGTGGTGTTACTTATAGCACATTAAAAGATAGCATTAAATTAGGTTTTGAGATCTTTTTTCTGTTAGGTATAAATGATGCTTCTTATGTGAACATTTAAAATTTTTGATGTCTTTGCATCCTGACAAAAACAGCCTCACATTATGCAAGGAGGCTTGGATAGGACCTCTTGAAATGATTCGTTTCATTTTCATGCATTCAAATTGATTTTATTTTAAGTGATTCTTTCAGCTGATAGGAAACACCATGTTGGGAGTTTACATGGAGGGACTTTTGACAGTAAGGACGTTGTGTTTCCTTTTATTTTACTGCCAAATGTCTTTCATCTTCTGAGGCGAACATATCATCTTCTTTAGATCATTAGTCCTATCATTAACTTCCATTATTATACCTGGTGACAGTAAGGTTTAAAGAGATTCTAAAACAGTTTTACAGAACTCGGTCCTGAGCTTCTAATCTATAGCTGCATCTTCTGTCAGGATAGTATTATCCATTTTCCTTTCAAGAAAATGAAAAGTTTTGAATAATTGAAGTTTTATCATCACAACCTCTGTGTTACTAGTTTTATTCTCACGTAATCACGTAGACCCTTCTGCTCTTATTTTTTCATTCCAGGCGACCCACAATGTAAAAAAGTTAAACACAGCTGGAAAGAGCAAAGTGTATGAGAGAGTATGGCTGACCATGAAATCAGTAATACCTTGGGAAATCTGTTCACATTGCCATCAGACAAAGGACTCTGTAATAATTGCAAACTCCCCTTTGTGGTTGAAAAGATTGTACTCATCAAGAGCTCACTTGATCTTAGACATGGGAAGAGATGTTCTCACGCCCACACACGGATGATTGTATATGTGTTGAGACCTGTTATAACTTGAATATTAGAAGAGCAAGTTTACAACAGTAATGAAATCATGTTTCTAGAAATGGTTTCACTCTTGTGATATTTTAGAGTACTATTTCTCAAATTGCAGGTGGCGACCCATTAGAGGCAGTAAACTCAATGCAGTTGATACAACCAGCATGCTTTCAATTTTAAAGAATGAAATGGAATAGGAAAAGCACAATGCATTACATTTGATAAAAAGAATTGTAACATTAGACTTGTTTGTTTCTACATGTGTATGCATGTGTGCTTACTTAGATTGTAATGAAAAATCTGTGTTCTCTCTTTTTTAAAAATGTTCATTCATGAGAGAGAGAGTGAGACAGAGAGAGAGAGAGAGAGACAGAAAAAGAGCGAGAGTGGGAGAGGGGCAGAGAGAAAGGGAGACACAGAAGCCAAAGCAGGCTCCAGGCTCTGAGCTGTCAGCGCTGAGCCCAACACTGGGCTTCAGCTCACAAACCATGAGATCGTGACCTGAGCTGAAGGTGGATGCCCGACCGAGCCCACCCAGGCACGCCAAAAAACCTGTGTTCTAACCATGGGTCATAATTTTTTAAAAAAGTTTGAAGTCTGTTGTTTTCTTCTATGGATTAGTTAATCATTAATCTTAAAGGAATTTTTGCACTATGTATTTTATGTCATCCAGACAACTTTCCACAAGTGCAATTAAGTGGAAAGTTTTCTTCTGAAGCCTAATTCCTGCTTTGTAGTATTACAGAACTTAGTTCATACCAGGTATATCTTAATTTCACTTTTCTGTTAGTGGAACGTGATTTCTTATCAAAGGGAAATAGTCTTTTAAGGAAGTTATTGTTTTCCTTTCTTAGTGGGTGGAATTAGAGTAGACTAAATAAACAGTTGACGCGTGTAGACAAGCATCTGGGATTTGTTTTAAGCTTATTTAGAAAATACCCTGTATATCCATACTTCCGGAGCAGCTGATCTAAAAAGCATAGAGCATTCATTTCAGGCATTTGGAGAGTAGATACTGAGCCCATACCTCTGTTTTGAACCTGTCACTGTACTTTCAAAAATTGTTAGCACACTACTCTCCTCTTGCCTGTGAGCTCCTTCAAGTGAGATCTGCATTATACTAAATTCCTAGCTGTTGAGTGAGTTTTTAATGACAGTCTGTGTGTATTGGTTTAAAGAGACTTCTTTCAGTCTGTACCTTAAGGCTAATGCTAAAAGTAGCTTACGTTACAGAGAATGTTAGGTAAATTTGGTATTTTTCATTATACTTTTTTTCTGGTATATACATAATGTTTTCATATTGTAGAGAATTTAGAAAATAAATGTATAAATAAAATGACAATCACTTGTAATTCTACATCATAGCACTTTAAACGTTTTCCCTTTATATCAGTATACTATATTCTGTTTTTAAATTAAATAGAATTCTAAAACATGACTTTAATTTTTCCTTAATATCACATGGCTTGGAGATATAGCTTGACTGTCCTTTTCTAATTTAGATTGTTTCCAAATATTCAGAAATAAAATATTTAAATTTTGTGTAGAGCTCACTCGGGGATCTATAAACTATTGAATACTTACAGCTTTTTCCAAAATCTCAACTTCATCCAGTTTTGTTTTTGTAAGTTGTTTTGAGAAGGGGTTTGATCACTCTCACAAGTCAGATGGGTCCAAGCAAACCCCAGTATTACGGCCCATCATGGAGTGACCACCCTTCAGATATTCTGCAGAGAGGAGGAAATGACGCATACTTTAGTCATCATGTGCTTTGGCCATTAAATTACAGTTCAGAGGAAGAAAAAGATAAACACTGCGTGGTAGCCACATTTGAAGAGTAGACAAGTTCCCTGTGGCAAAGCTTCCTCCTTCCCCTTTATTTCTATGCCCCCCCCCCCCGCCCCTTTGATGTTAGGTAGGTGACAGTTGAACCTAGCTGCCTCACCCCACAGTGCTGTATCACTGTGGCTCCCTGCCCATCAGGTCTCCTAACACCATGTGGAGCTTAATTTTCAAAACCAAGGTTGTATTTTTTCCGCTAAAGACTGACCTTCATTTCTTTTTATTTCAGTTAAAAAACAAAACAAAACTGTGAACACCATCATCCAGCGACAGCAGCCATCAACCTTTCCCCATCTCTTTTTTCTTATCCTGCTTCTTCCTTTTTTTTTTACTATAGTATTTTAAAGCAAATCCCACACCTCATGTTTTCATGCCATTTCAGCCCAAATATGTCAGTAGGCCTCCCTAAAAATAGACATTTCTTACACAGCCTCAACATCATTATCACACCTAATAAAATGAATAATGCTTTGCTGATGTCAGTACCCCCACTTACCTTCTTAAACGGTTTTATAGGGTTGGTTTTTCAAATCAGAATCCAAACAAGATTCACTTGGTTGCTGTGGTCCTTCAGTTTCCTTTAGTCTAAAATAAATACATTCTTTTATGCCTCTTTATACAATTCATTGTTGAAGAAACTGGATCACTTGCACTAGACTATCCCAGCCTAGATTCAGCTAATGGCTTCCTTACGGTGTTGATAAACTCATGCATTTCCTGTAGCCTGGAAGTTAGACATAAAGGCTTGATGAGATTTGGAGTCAATTGTTGAGTCATGTTTTGCTTTTTGGATTTTTACTTCTTAGGTGTTGGTGCATAGAGCACATCATATCCTATCCGGAGAAACATAGTATCTGATTGTCTTACTTGTAGTCATGCTGGGATCCATCAGTGAGTTTAGATGGTAACATACCTGGCACTTAAAATTTAAAGTTCTTCCTCGACCTTCTACCCAATGGTTTTCCATCTGTTTATGACTATTGCAGGAGTTAGCTTTCCCTCATTAGGAAACTGTTAATTTTAGTAGGAGAATGTCATGAAAGTATCCAAAGGGAGGTCTGATACGGCAGCAGTTCAGATGTTTTTTAAAGATTAAGCATAAATACTTGTTACAAAATCAAAGAAGAGAGACAAAAATGTTTTTAAAATTCTAGAGCCATTGCTAAATCGCCTGGGAACTGCAGTCTGGGATCCACCGTCAGTAAAGTAGCCTTAAGGAAAGTCAATATACATTGTGTTTTCTCACCTGTAAACTGGAGCACGTACAGGCAACGCCTCAGAACACCCCATGCTCCTCAGATAAATACTGAGAAACATAGGTAATAAATTTGGTACAGAGGGATTTTTGAATAAAAGTGGCCTCCTTTATTGGTTGGCATTGCATATATATTTTTTCAATGCAAATGTGTATATTTTATTTAAACATAGTTTAAATGGGAGAAGCATACAGAATAACAAAATCCAAATAGTATAGAAAAGTATAAAGTAGAAAATGAAAGCCCCTTCATTTTTACCCTGTCAGCCAAAATTAACTAAACTGACAGATTAAAAAAAATTTTTTTTTTAAGTTTTAATGTTTATTTTTGAGAGGGAGAGAGAGAGAGTGTGAGCGGAGAAGGGACAGAGAGAGAGGGAGACAGAATCTGAAACCGGCTCCAGGCTTTGAGCTGTCAGCACAGAGCCTGACGCGGGGCTCAAACTCACGGACCCGCAAGATCATGACCTGAGCTGAAGTCGGCCGCTTAACCATCTGAGCCACCCAGGTGCCCTTCAGTTTTCTTAATTAAGCTATTTCTGAGATAACTAGATTATATACGATTGCAAGAAATAATACAGAGAAATGTCATGTACCCTTTACCTAGTTACCCTCAATGATAACATCTTGCAAATCACAACCAGGAAATTGACATTGATACACAAGAAATGGAATAAGGATTGATAAATTAAATTTTTTTTCATGTTTTATTTATTTCTGAGAGAGAGGCAGCGTGAGCAGGGGAGGGTCAGAGAGAGAGGGAGACGCTGAATTGGAAGCAGGCTTCAGGCTCTGAGCTAGCTGTCAGTACAGAGCCTGATGTGGGGCTCGAACCCACAAGCTGTGAGATCATGACCTGAGCCGAAGTCAGAGGCTTAACTGACTGAGCCACCCAGGCGCCCCAAGGTTTGATAAATTTTTAAATAATTTTTGTTGTGTTCCTTGTTGGGGATTCTTTTTTTTTTTTCTTTTTTAAAATTCTGAGAGAGAGACAGTGTGAGCAGGGGAGGGAGGGTCAGAGAGAGAGGGAGATAGAGAATCTGAAACAGACTCCAGGCTCTGAGCTGGCAGTCAGCACAGAGTCCAACATGGGGTTCGAACCCACGAACCGTGAGATCATGACCCGAGCCGAAGTTGGACACTTAACCGACTGAGCCACCCAGGCGCCCCATCTTTGTCAGGGATTCTTAACTAGAATCACGTGATGAGTTAAACTACCAGAGTGTTAGGATGAGGTCATGGGAATATTGCTTCTCTCGTGTTGATCATTTGCATGAATCTGCATTATACAATCCATGATGCAGTAGGCATTTTCTATCTCTACCAGTTCTCTATTCTCCCCTTTGGCATATTTCTAGTCCTTTTATTCTCCAGATTTACTGCGATATAATTGACATGACATTATGTTAGTTCAAATGTGTAGATTTGATACACTTCCATATTACAAAATTATTACCACCACAGTGTTAGCTAAGCCCTCCATTCCCTTACAAAATTACCATTTCTTTTTTTGTGGTGAGAACATTTAAGATCTATTCTCTCAGCCACTTTCAAGTATATATTACAGTATTATTATTATATCTAGTTTTTTGAATTCATCAAAGCTGTGGGAAGACAGTAAGATGAGAATTCCTGCTGTAGTTAATACCCTGGAGTAAATGTATTCTATTAGTGCTTACCACAGAAAACTCCAGAAATCGTCTCAGTCCATAGGCAGGAGTGAAATTACAACTTCTGATGACAGCTTGCCTTTTAACAAATTAGGACTCAGCAGCTCCTTTCAGGTTTTTTGGCAGAACAAAGACTCCTAGAGTTTCATTCTGATAGTCAATGGAAAAGAGAAATTTCTCCAAGGAGGCACGGATCCCCCAGGCAAAATAATGATGGGAGCGTTGAAGACAAACCTGCTCACTTTCTGCCCGTATCACTGGGTAAAATTAGCTTCCTCTTGGGCTTTAGAGTAAAAGTGATTGGTAAGAAGTATAATTACAGGGTTGGATAAACATGATACCCTGGAATTTTCCTTTGTCATCACATGTCACTTAAATAAAATCAAGAATACAATAATCATATGAAAGTTGATTCACATGTAATTGCCCTTCATATTATATTTTTTGAGTTGTGTTTTCCAAAAGAGATCACTTTTTCTTCTCTTATTAAAGCAGTGAATTTCATAGCAATAAGAGGCATCTAAATGTTTGGCCAGGTGATATCTTGGTGGCTTAGCGGGGGTTAGTTAGGTGTCTATTTATATGCATGATTGTTTGTACACTTGCTACCCTAGTGTTGCCCTAGCAGCATGCTCAAAATCATTGCCTCCCAAGGTGGGACAAGTCGTAGAGATGAGCAGCCAGGACCTGGTAGGGAGCTAGGGCACCTGTCTCCCTTAAAGGGGCAGCCACTGTGCCACTAGCCCGACAAGAATGTCTGCTGGCATGATTGCCATGTCTTTCCAGTTCTCAAAAGAAACTGTAAATTGGATTTTTAAACTAATTTTGTATGTTTATTTATTTTTGAGAGACAGAAAGAGCACGATGTTGGGGGGAGGCGCAGAGAGAGAGGGGGGACAGAGAATCCCAAGCAGGCTCTGAGCTGACTGCAGAGAGCCGGACGTGGGGCTTGAACTCCCAAACTGTGAGATCATGACCTGAGTCAAAGTTGGATGCTTAACCAACTGAGCCACCCAGGTGCCCCAAAACTGGATTTTTTAAACTAAAGCCTTTACAAGCAGGCAACCAATTCAAATTTTAAATCAAAGCCCTGTACACCATGTTCTTCTGTACCACATGCTTCACTCTAGTGTAATTTTCAACTATTTTGTACTTACTGCCAGAGATGTCAAGAAATAGAGCTGTCACCTGAACCTTAACCAGACTTACAAACTCTGTCCCCAAACCTGTTCTCTCTCTCTCTCTGGGCTTCTCTATTTATATTAGCCTCAGTGTTCCAGTCATTTCTGGAGTCAGAATCTCACTGGAGTTTTTTTTTTTTTTTCCTTCTCTTGTCTTTCCCACTATAATTATCCAAAACCCAAGTCCAGTGATGTTTTTTTTTTTTTCTTGTGAATGTCCGTGCTTTTCTTTCCCTTCCCTTTCTAGCTGCCCCATTCCTAGCCTTTGTTGTGTTCTTCTTATCCAGATTCTCCTACATCCTAGTTCCTGTAGCATTCCCAAACCAGACTGATCACTTTTTTTCAAAGACTTCTTTCGTTATCTCCTTTCTCAAAAACTTGTATGGGTCTCTGTCCTCTTCCGGATAAATTCCACAGCTTCTCCCTAGGTGCCCAGGTTTCATAGTAGTTTATCTTAGTGTCCATCTGCGTTTCTGCAGGTTTTCTCTCACCCCTCACTTGGTAAGGTTAACTCTTCTCTCCCATCTATCTGCCTGCCTTGGCCCATGGGAATCTTGTGGCAGCGTCTGGATTATGGGTGGATCTTCTCCATAGACTTGTCTGCTGATAATGGGGTATATTCTGGAGTTCTGTGCCTCTCCTAACTTTTTTTTTTTTTTTTTAAACTAAGCCTCCATTATCATTTAGGCTGAGCCTCAGGGTCAGAAGAGAGTGGGATAAAGGAAGGCCCCAGGCCAATCCTCCTCTAATTCAGGAAGAAGGCTGCCTTGGGCTTTTGATTCCCTCTCTGCTCAAGCTGGGCTTCTCTGTGGGAGACTTTGGGATGCAGAGGCCTTGTTTTATTACTCAGAGAATTCCTTCTGCAATCAATTTCTGCTTTCTCTCCCTCCAGCTAAAGGCAGACATTCTTACTGTTATGTGAAGCCAAACTAACCACAGGAATTTTGCAATTTGAATGCAACGTATGCTAATTTACCTTGCAGCCCACCCAATTGTGCATGCACTTAGATATCTGAGTGAGCGATTTAGTCATTTAATCTGCTGGAGCTACTGGAGCTGGTCAATTGATGTTTTTCCCTATTCAGAAAAGTCTGAAGAGAATTTATTTTAGTGAAGTGTGATAATTCTTCTCTCCTACCTTCCTCACCACTTTAAGTTCCCCATATGGCACATGGCACCCAGTATTAGTTGAACATGTGACTGGCTCCCATTTTGCTCTGAGTCCTGTGAAGCCGCCATTTTTTTGTTGTTGTTGGGTTTTTTTTTTGTTTTTTTTTTTTTTTTGGTGTCTCTGACAGTACCAGATCTGGTTATGTGGCAAGCACTCAATGCACTAGACCCTCAACAGTCTCTAATGAAACATCCTGGGTCTCTCAGGAACCCTCACATCTGTGACTACCATTAACTGAGATATGAATGTCAAACGGCTGCTAACCCCCAACTGGTTCTGCCTCTTGGTCGGCCCGGTCTCACATTCTACCAGCAGCATGCAGCATACATTTTCTTGTTTAACAGTACAATGACCCTCTAAAGTGAGTCGGAGTATTTTCTCCATCACAAATGTTTGTGTGGCATTGGCTTACGAATAGACAAAACCACAAAGGACAAATGTGTGAAAGCCGAGGACCTACTGTGCAAGTTTCAGTGGGTAGATAAATCGATAGTTAGTAGTGTGATTAAATGGTGTGTTTGGTATGGACTTTCCATTCTAATATCTGAAACATTTTGATCAACAGTATTCAGAAGATTAAACTGGGAAACAAGATGAAATACCCTGAAATAATAAATAATTTCTCCTCCTCCTTTCTCTTTTTCTTCCTCTTCCTCTACCTCCTCTTCTCGCCTTTCTCTTCTTCTCTTCCTGTTCCTCTTCTCCCTCCTTTTTTTTTTTTTAGTTTTTTTTTTTTTTTTTTTTAGTTTTCCCCTCTCTGCAAAGAAGAAATAAATATATGACTTGGAGACTGTACTAGACTCTCTCAATGCTCAATAAGAATTAATTTCACTTCTTTCATTTTTTTCTTTACCAGGTGATGGCTGTGGGCACATAGTGACCTATCAGGACAGTGGCACAATGACGTCTAAGAATTATCCAGGGACCTACCCCAATCACACTGTTTGTGAAAAGACTATCAGAGTACCGAAGGGGAAGAGACTGATTCTGAGGTTAGGAGATTTGGATATTGAATCCCAGACCTGTGCTTCTGACTACCTTCTCTTCACCACCAATTCCGATCAGTATGGTAAGAAAGAGATCTAGGTTTCTGTGAGCATGAAATAATTTGAAACTTGAGAGGGAGGGCAGATTGTGTGTTGATTAGTATTGTAGCCTGGGAAAATTAGAAGGGAAGCTTGCTTTTGTAAACTCTTAGGGTAGCTCACATGGATATGCTTTGTAAATTGCAACGAAGACATCCAAGGACATTTAGTGTTAGCCTTATGAGTGTCCCAGGAGCTTTGTTTGAGTTTGTATCTTGCTGGGAAGAGAATTGGAGATGTATGGCACTTGGCTAAAACATCTACAAGTCATTCATTCATGTGACAAATATTTATTGAGCAGTAATGATGTATTCAGGAACTCTGTGGGATATAGCAGAGAAAAAAAAAATTCCTTCTTCATGGAGCTTGCACTGGTGGGGAGAAGAAGTAGAAAATCAAATACATCTATAATATGAGAGGTAGGGAGCTCAGTAAGGGGTGAAAGGAAGATTCATATCGATGTCTATGTGGCTCTAAGACCTCTGTTTCCAGATGTCTACTTCTCTGTTCCAGGACCATCACTCAAAGAAAACCACAACAAATTCTAAACCCAATATTACATCATCCAGCAATTCTGTCTAACATGCAGGCATAGTTAATGTTTTTGGCTAGAGATGCTTTTAAGATAAAATATTTAGGGGCGTCTGGGTGGCTTAGTCGCTTAAGCGTCTGACTTTCGCTTGGGTCATGATCTCGCGGTTCGTGGGTTCGAGCCCCGCGTCGGGCTCTGTGCTGACTGCCAGCTCAGAGCCTGGAGCCTGTTTCAGTCTGTGACTCCCTCTCTCTCTGACCCTCCCCTGCTCACGCTGTCTCTCTCTCTCTCTCTCCTAGGAAAAAAAAAAAAAAGATAAAATATTTAAAGATCCTTGGAATTTTTTTTTCTGTGGCTACTTTACAGATTTCCTGATCAGTCCTGCTAGGGCAAACCCAGTAGACAAGGATTATAGAAATGAGCTATAAAAGACATATCTGGAAAGCAAATTAAGATATTTCAGTCCTGTAAGAATATTTTTAAAAAGTTAAATGCTTAGGGCCACATAAAGAAAGTGTAGACATGCATATGCTGTATGTGTTGTCTATATGTTTGTGTCTTTTGTAGTTTAAGTTAAAACATTTTTTTAAATGTTTATTTATTTTTGGGACAGAGAGAGACAGGATGCAAGCAGGGGAGGGGCAAAGAAAGAGGGAGATACAGAATCCGAAGCAGGCTCTAGCTCTGAGCTCGAACCCATGAACCATGAGATCATGACCGGAGCTGAAGTCAAATGCTTTACCGACTGAGCCACCCAAGCACACCTGTCTTTTGTAGTTTTGAAGAGCATTCTGAGAGGAGCCACTTGTTCATATATATGTACTTATAATATTGTATCCAGTGATTTGAATGTAGTAGGTCTACTCAGTGAATAAATGATTTTTTGAAGTGAATCAACAAGTTCATTGATAAGGAACCAGTTCACTAAAACATGGTACAGTTAGTTGGCATATTAAACACATATTTGTTTAAAAGACTATTAATATGGAAAGCTGCTAATGATATAGTGTTAGGTAAAATACGAATATACACTAATGTTATATCAATCGGGAAAAAAACCTTAGAATCAAATAAGACAACACAACATTAGGAGGATCTTAAACTGAGACTTTAGAAGTTTTAACTACGGATATTGTTATATCTTCTTTCCACTTTCTATTTTTTCTTTAACAAACATATGTTGATATGTTGTTAATAAGGACCAAATAGATTTCCTTTGACCAAAATTTTTTTTTTATTTAAAAAAAAATTTTTTTTTTTTAATGTTTTATTTATTTCTGAGAGAGAGAGACAGTGTGAGCAGGGGAGGGTCAGAGAGAGAGGGAGACACAGAATGTGAAGCAGGCTCCAGGCTCTGAGCTGGCTGTCAGCACAGAGCCCGAAGCGGGGCTCGAACCCACGAACCGTGAGATCATGACCTGAGCCGAAGTCGGACGCTTAACCGACTGAGCCACTCAGGCGCCCCAAATAATAAATGGTTTTGAAAGTGTCCCCTGGNGCGGGGCTCGAACCCACGAACCGTGAGATCATGACCTGAGCCGAAGTCGGACGCTTAACCGACTGAGCCACTCAGGCGCCCCTGACCAAAATTTTTAACTAGACCAATATTTTAACTTAGTTAAAATAGTCCCCTGGTCAGTTGGAACTTCCCTAAGGAGTGCAGACATCTGCAAAGAAGAAGGAGGAGGAGGGACAAGTGCTCTGTCATTCTGTGCCCAGCTCGGGGTGGGCATATCTGTGGGGCTGTTGCCCACGTCCCTGGGAAAGTGGGAGGTTACCCTGCAGCCAGTGTAGCCACAGGACCTGGCACGACCATGGAGGGAGAGCCCTAGGAGTACAGGATCCCGGGGATCCACAACACTTGTCTGGGCTGGTGGCGATGGAGGAAAATGCCTGCCCAAGGGCGGCAGTGGAGAACGTATGTTCTAGAATACCTCTTTGAAATCCCCATATATGACAGCTCTAACAATTACATGTGTGCCTGAAATTGCTGAGTAGTTTTAGTTGATCCAACAAGACTTTTTTCATTAACCAATTAATTGTTAAAACTCCTGCCAAGAAATTTTAAGGCTCAGCGCTATCAGAATTTTGAATGTGGAGTTAACGTTTTGAAAAAGAATAATGTTTTCTGGCATTGGTGTTAGTAAGCTTTGCCAAGAATGGAAGTACTTGGAGTGCGATTGCATTAACAATTGTGAACATGCTGAAATTGTGCACTTTTAATCATCATACAGTTCATTTTTAATGGATCATCTGATGCCAATTTTGTTTTAAATATTTGGTTCATATACTTTGGGCACTTTTATAATCCACACTCATGTTCACAAAATGCACTGTAAACAAGTGTAAACCACAACAACTTTCATAGTAATCAGGCAAAATATACACTTGATCTCATTGCTTTTAAAAGCCCTGATAGAGACAAGGTGGCATTATTATTCTTCTGTTTGTCAGATATTATAATTATAATTGATATTTCAGTTTTGACATCAGTTAGAAGAATTACATGTGTATTTATCACTGAGTTAAGACACTGACTTTTCCTTTCAAAATACCCTTGAAACAGCCAAGATGCAGCAAAATTGACAAAGTAAAGTATATCAACCTTACTTTGGGGAACAAAATTTTAAGGACAAAATAAGTTTTTAAAGATATTTTTAAACACTAGTTTTACTTTGAAACTTACAAAACATTTTGGATCTGAAATATATATACACTGACTTTCAAGATCATGTGTGCTAGTATCCTGATCCCCCCCAAAAGTAACGAGTATCATAGTTTGCTTAGTAGAGATTGTTTTCACTATAACTGAGGGAGTTCTGGGATTTTGTTTGTTTAAGAGACCCAAGAAGCTGAGACTACCTTCCAAAAAAACACGAATGTCTCACGAACATCTCTTTTCTGTTTTAGGATTCAAGCTAGGGTCACAAAGAATTTAGTTCTCATAACTCCTCTGTCTGCTTCAATCTGGGAAAGGTCCTCAGTCTTACTTTGTGTCTTGTCCAGTTTTGAAGAGTTCCAGCCACTTATTCTGTAGAATGTTGATTTGGGTTGGCTTATTGTTCCCTCATGATTAAATTCAGATTATGCATTTTTGGCAAATATAGCATTATCCCTTTTAAAAGTGATCTTTGAGGGGCACCTGGGTGGCTCAGTCAGTTAAGTGCCCTACTTCAGTTCAGGTCATGATCTCCTGGTTGGAGAGCTCTAGCCCCATTTTGGGCAGGGCCTGCTTCAGATTCTGTCTCCCTCTCTCTCTGCCCCCCTCCCCTTTCTCTTTCTCTCTCTCTCAAAAATAATAAACATTAAAATAAATAAATCAATAAAGTGATCTCATCTGTGGGTCTTCCCATGTCTGTGCCTTTTCCTAACCACGTCACGTTGTACAGCTTTATGCCATGATACATTTGTTGATGGTGTTCCTTCCATGTGTCTCCTTCCCTTCCCCTGTGTTTCCCGCCCCTTTGAACACACATGCACATGCATACAAACTAAACCCAATACAACTTACCCTAGAGCCTTCTCTGATGTCCAGTAGCTCCAGTTACTCCCTCTCTGGGGCTTGTGTTGATTTTTCTAAGTCTTTACTAGAGCACCAGTCTCAGGTTGAGATCATTATGTTAGCTTCTCTACCAGGTATAGGGTTCCTTGAGCAAGAAATTGCATTTTCTTTCTTTCTTTTTTTTTTTTTTTTTTTTTTAGTATCCCCTGATGCTAAGCCTAGTCTTGCAATTGCTGATGCTCATTGAACATTTAATGTATCTGATTGCATGTAGCTTGGTTTTGGCAAACTTATATTTAAAAATCTGGACTTTTACAAATGATCTACCAATGTCCCCTCTGCATTTCAAAAAGACTCGATTTACATAAAATTTTAAGACTCTGCTTATTATATAGAAAAGACCATAAAGTACTGTAGAAGGTGCTTACACTCGAGCATTCAGCTATATGCTGCACACTGGTTAGTTCCTCAGAGTTACCCCTTTGTCACGATAGCCCTAAGGACAGGGCATATTATTAATATCCACAGTTAAGAAAACTGAAGCTCAAAGACGTCAAGTAACTTGCTTATCACTTTATAGATCTGGGTGTGATTCAAGGCTGGGCATTTGATTCCAGAGACTCCACTTTTTTTTTTTTTTTTTTTTTTAAATGTTTTATTTATTTCTAGGAGAGTGACAGCATGAGTAGGGGAGGGTCAGAGAGAGAGAGGGAGTCACAGACTGAAACAGGCTCCAGGCTCTGAGCTGGCAGTCAGCACAGAGCCCGACGCGGGGCTCGAACCCACGAACCGCGAGATCATGACCTAAGCGAAAGTCGGACGCTTAACCGACTAAGCCACCCAGGCGCCCCGAGACTCCACTTTTAAACTCTGTAATGTCCTAATTCTGTGTGGCAAAGACCATCCAACCCAGTGGTTCGTGTATAAGAAAACCTGAGCTATAGTTTTGTTTGTCATTTGCTGGAAGAGATGGAAACTTATTCAGGCTTCCCCATAGGGGTAGCCTGAGAATAAGATGGAGTTCTGAGAAATCTCACACACAGAGTACTAGTATAAAGTTAAGGTTTAAAAAAAATGCTTCTCAGTCAACATGTTTAAGGAGGCATTGTGGTTAGGGATAGAAAGAAACCAGCTTACCACAGGAACCTAATGGTAAATTGGTTAAACTGGTTGTGGTCTGTTAAATGATTTGCGATATAGAAAAACCAGGAAGCCCAAGAATTGTTCTCTTACATTTCCTGTACTTCCACCTCCACTCCCATTTTTTTCTTTAACCATTGTCATGATCTGGAAGTACAGTGATGGGAAGCCAACCATTAATATTTGTATTACACTAGGAACAAGAGAAATGGGAAAAGTGGGAAACGAAACCAAATGTTTTAATTTCTAACTGCAACAAGACTTCTATGATAATTTTTAGAAAGATACATATCTGGAATACCACACTATACCCTGTCTTGATTTTTTTAAAATCCTAAATAGGGAGAAAGCACAAGATTTGTAGCTTCTATTTTATAAATGGCTTATGTCATCCAGACATACTATGAAGAAAGCAAAATTCTAACGACTTTTAAAAATAAAGCAAAAGCCTTCAAAGAAATTTCTAGCTTGTGGAAAGTTGTTTTGGGCCTCAGAAGTTTATTCTCTTCTGATTGGGTCTACTTTGGTGGACGTTCCTGAGAAAGACTACTTTTTGTTTACTTGTTTTTGTTTTATTTTGTCTTTTATGCCATGATAGAATTCAAAAAGAATCTTAAACTTATAAAAAAGGTTGTATCAGCCAGAATGTTTCACACAAGGTACTTCATTGACATCATTGTAAGCCTCCGGGAGAAAAAGCTATGGGCTTCCTCCTCCACTGTCTCCCAGATCCTTCTTCCCTGGAGACACTGAGATTAGTTTCAGTAATTGCCATCTTTTGTTGGGAGAGAGGGAATGGCCTAGGTGGGTTGTGAGCTCTGGTGTTCAGCCATCTCTTGACCTGCGTCTCATATCCCCAGGGAAAGCTGCACCTTTGTCTTGGAATCTGCCTGGTTCATTTATCATCTGTCACTGATTTTTGTCTGGGAACCAGAGACCAAAACTCTCCAGGGATACCACTTACATTCTTACGTGACTATGGTTTTAATAGCATAGTCCAGGAATATCCTTTTTTATGCTAATTTCTGTCCTTTTCAAAGAAAATGGCCCTGAAAATTCTGTAATTTTGTACGATGACCCTACTGCAATTGGCAGGCAAGGACGACCGTGCCATCTGACTGCACTGAAAAAGCAAACGGCAAAGGGACACTAGTGTGAAGGCGTTTGCAGCTTCAGCATTTCTAGAGATTGCTTTATCAGCATGCCTCCCAGCACAAATCTGGGCTGCGCCAGCTACCAACTTCCTGGCAGCGGGTGGTGTGCGGTGCAGCCGGCTCTGCCAGTGACACTCCCTTGGAAGGGTCACTTAGGCTCATCAGCATGTTCTTATCTGTCATGAGAAATTAAGGCTGTTCATAAGGTTAATGAAAGTTTTTAGGAGGATGTTTTGTTGTTGTTTAATTTGATTTATGACAGAACTCTCAGGAGTTGGGTTGCCGTTTGGTCTCTGTTTTTCACCACTGAGAGTATGGTCATGAATGGGGAGGAGTCTTTTTTTTTTTTAATGGCATGCCCGACATTTTTAAAACACACCCTTTCACAGAGGAAACAATAGCTTAGTTTCATCAGTTTCAAAGTGAAAAGCACATGCCCACCCGAAATGGCTGGGAGCAGTTATTAACCACACTATTATGGCCTTGTAATGTAGAGTCCCAGACAGCCCTCAGAGAATGCAGCAGTAGCATAAATCGCAGTACAGAACAGATTGTCAGATTGCCAGAGAAGCAAGAGGATTCTGGGCTTGGCCTGGGGCAGACAGTTTATTCTTCCTTGTAGGACAGTTTTCTTTTATTCACACAAGGAAAGATAAAGGGTTTTCCTCTCAGCTGCTCATGGGACAGTAGCTCCAGACAAGGGATGTGTTGAGAGGAGCTGGCCTACTGTGCTCAATGAAGGCAGCCCCTACGGTTCCTGGCCTTTTATCCTTCTGTCCAAGGAATCAGTCCATTGTCTGTTAGGTCTTGGTCTCATGGCTGGTGCCAAATGCCACAATGCCATTCCATTTGGTGTCACTGGTAGCTCTTCCCACAATCCGGGGCTACCAATTCTGTTTCACAAAAGGTAGAAGTATTTATTTTTCCTGATTTGTCTGCCTCCTTGATGAACTAACTGCCTTTCTGCTGTGCCCCAGGCTGGCAGGAACTGGGGATGGTGAAGTAAGATGGAAATGACAAGGTCACTGACAAGGTCAAAGGTGAGGGGGAGTGGGAGCTAGCAAAGCACACAGCACGACCGACTGTGAAGCAAACGCCCATGCAGAACTGTGAATCCTGCGCTGAGGTCTGCTCACATTCTCACGATCCCCCTCAAGTCTGTGAACTGGGACAGGTTTACCAGTGCAGGAACACTGCCCAGGGTGGAGACCGTAACCGTGGTCAGAGTCCCCAAGCTCTCATTTGGGTTTCCATTGGAATTGTCTTTGTGAATGTTTAAATATAGGTGTAGACCCTTTATGAGAGTTGGGAGGGAGAGTACCAACAGTGAAATATATTGTCTGGCCAGGTGAGGGTAGAGAGCGGCTTTTTCATCAGAAAAGATACAGTCCTCCACAGGGGTTGGCTGAGAACTGAAAACATTGCTTGGAACAGGCTGGTAGAACCCTTCAGTGCTTTCTCATTATTTCTCCCTCTCACGGCCAGTCACATTTTTCTATTTTCATCTCTTTCCCCTTTTAACTCTAGGAATGCAGTTGTTAACTTTCATTCTGTGAAAGGGAATCTATCTGTCAGGCCTTCAGACAGGAAATGATTTGGATGTTTTGCCATAGGCAGTACCACCACCAGCATCCGACTTCTGGCCTCCACGCCAGACTGAAGCTGCCTTCTGCTGTCGTGAGGGTTGTGCTGTGATGGACCCATCAAAATAACTCCTAATACTGTGTTGATAGACGGAGGGTCTATCCCATGCCCTGCAGGGGTTAGTTGCATTTTTGCAGACCATCCGTAAGAAGAGGAAAGGGTCTGGGGTCTGTGGGGCACAGGTGATTAAAGGAGTGTATGTGTTTACATTTTATCTTTGAACTTTTCCCAGTTCACATTCCTATCATGACTTTGGGAGGATACAACCAAACTAGTGTTTTACTATATTTACGTGGTTCTTTGGTGTAGGAAATTATATACATTGCATGACAACTTAGCGTGATGACATGCACTCTTATCTCTTCGTGTAAAATATATGCAGTGTTGCAAACTTTCCTTTCAACTGTTCCAGAAACATCTAAAAAATTCCCATTATTGAGGCAAGAGAAAGAAGGGTATCCTGCCGTTTGCAACAACATGGATAGACCATGAGCACATTATGCTAAGTAGGATTAAATCAGACAGAGAAAGACAAATACTGTCTGTTATTGCTTCTATATGGAATCTAAAAAAAAAAAACCAAGCTCATAAAAACAGAGAGTAAAAGGACATGGGTACCAGGGGATGGGGATGGGATGGGGTGGATAAGTCAGATGTTATTTAAGGGTACGAGCTTGTAACAAGTAGTAAATAAACCCTAATCTAATTCACAGTATAGTAAATGTAGATAACAGTATTGAATTAAAGTTAACCCTTGAGCAATGCAGGTTTGAATTATGCAGATCACTTACATATGAATTGTTTTTAAATACAGTATTGTAAATGTGTTTTCTCTTTTTTATGATCTTCTTAATACTTTCTTTGCTCTAGCTCACTTTATTATAAAATATAGTATATAATGCATATAGCATATAAAATATGTTAATTGACTATATTATTGGTAAGCCTTCTGATCAACAGTAGGCTATTAGCATGAAAATTAAAAAAAACAGTAGGTTATTAGTAGTTGACTTTTTGGAGAGTCAGAAGCTACACACAGATTTTCAGCTTCATGGGGGTTGGCGCCCCAACCACCGCATTGTTCAAGGGTCAACTGTATAATCACCAAGCTTGCTAAGAGGCTAGTAATTCCAATTATGTAACATAATGGAAGTGCTAATTTTCTTTACAGTGACAATCACATTAAAGTACCTAAATATATCAAGTGAATATATAGTATACCTTAAATTTACAGTGTTATATATCAGATATATTTCAAATAAAAAGAATTCGAACAAATTCTCACTGATGATCAATTTAGACTTGCTTATCTCACTGTTTTTATTAGGACTCATTGGAATGCTATAGAAATTTGAGAGATTTGTATCATTATCACCATTCGGAGAGGAGTATATATGTTATTATTTCCTTTTGGAAAAGACAAATTTGTTTAGAAAAATATTCTGATTTATCAGTAGCAAGAAGTTACTATTTCATTTTCTACAGGTTTCTTTAATGTTCTTTTTAATGTTTTTATTTATCTTTGAGAGAGGGAGAGAGCAAGTAGGGGAGGGACAGAGATAGAGGGAGACACAGAATCCAAAGCAGGCTCCAGGCTCTGAGCTGTCAGAGCCCTGACATGGGGCTCGAACCCATGAACTATGAGCTTATGACCTGAGCTGAAGTCAGATGCTTAGCTGACTGAGCCACCCAGGTGCCCCTAGCTATTTCATTTTTATTCTTAGATTTGCAAAGCAAGTATCTTCACTTATCTGTGCAGAAAACAAAGGAATTTCAAGTATACGTGAACTAAGAATGAGTTGCAAAAGTGAACTACAGTAACCTGACTCACTTTGATTTTGAAAAACTGCTCATTGTCTACTTTATTATAAAAAAGTGGATTTAGGATAAACTGCCCATGCACCATGCTGTGAGCACTATAAAAGTTCATAAACAGCCATATTTTTATTATACTAATGACTTTCTTTCCTCCCTTTTCCACGTTTTCTTTTCTCGACTTCTTCATGATATTTTAAAATGCCAGGATTAAATCTTTTATGCATCTTTTTAATTAGGTTTGGCTTTTAAAAACTGTTGCAAATAGAAGAACATTTAGCTTCATTTCAATTCTAACAATATTTGGAAGGCCACCACATGCCAGGTATTGTACAAGTTGCTGGGGATAAAGTGATGGATACAAAAGTTTCTAACTCCACGGATGTGGTCTAAAAGGGAAACAAGCATTATTTATTTGTTTTAATCGATTTATTTATTTAACTACTCACTACTACTATGAAGTATGTCTATAGCTCTCAGGCAAGTATTCTTCTAAACAGGTTGCTAGTATTAACTCATGTAAGTAACTATATATGGTGAGTGTCTCTAAAGAGGTAAGTAATCTTTTCTTATTTGGATTTCACTCTCATTCAATAATAAGGAATAACAGAGATTTGAGGCATGAAGGGAAACACACAGCATTTCTCTTTTATTCTGTTACATCTTCTGAATTTGAGACCTGGAAGGACAGTAGAGAAATCGGGTTCTTATAGCAGGAGAGGAGTGCCTGAGTTCATGATCCTCTGCTGGACCTTTTTCTTTCCTTCCTCCTCCTTCAACCTGATGTGGGCACGGTTGGCCTGCTGTCACTGTTGGCTATTACCTGATGTTGCTGTCGACTCTTCCCATCCTGTTTTATTTGAGAAGTTAATGAAGAATACCTGTTGTCAAAATTTGCTTGCTAATCCCTATTTTCTTAAGATCATTCTGTTTTGCATTCGTGACTTTTTAAAATTTGTTTATGTTTATTTAGTTTCGAGACAGAAACAGAGCATGAATGGGGGAGGGGCAGAGAAAGAGGGAGACACAGAATCTGAAGCAGGCTCCAGGCTCTGAGATGTCAGCACAGAGCCGGATGCGGGGCTTGAACCCACGAACTGTGGGATCATGACCTGAGCTGAAGTCGGATGCTTAACCGACTGAGCCACCCAGGCGCCCCAACATACGTGTCTTTGAAGATGACAGTTTACAAACTAAACTTTAACTTGAGTAGCCTTAGGAAGGTCTATTTTTCTTGTTTAGTTCCAAATCTAATTTTGTCCTTTGAGAGTTCATTGAGCTTCCTGTTGCTTTTCAGGCAACTTAGTCTAGAAACCATGTGTTATTCTCTCAATTGCATCACTTATACTATGGTATGTCAAAATCCTTTAGAGATTCCTCTGCCTTTTTATAAGCTTCATTTTTCAAATCAAAATAAATTATATGGGTTAACCAGAAGGTACTGTACGTGAGAGATAAATGTGTAACTGGCATGAAAACAAGATTGTTAGCATGCACTGGCAGTCTTTTAATTCTGGACCCTCCTTGAAAAAAGAAAATTTGTGAGTTTCTTTGAGCAAATTTAGGAGGCCTCCAGAATATCACTTTGTGATAGCATTTTCTTTGCAACCTAATGGGTTTAACCTTTGTTAGCTTTCTTTTACAAAAACTAGAACCTATCTCCTGGGTTGTTCACAATTAACTAGTTCCTGCCTATTGCTTATCTGGAGTTAGCCACTCCCCCCCCTTGGTTTGTCAGTATGATCACGTCCACAGGCACTAATTAGCAGTTCCGTATTAAGCAAAACTTCATTTGGGTAAAGATTACCATCTCATATATGTGTTGTCTGCTAAATTTGACCTTTAAGGAAAGAAATATACCCATTCTTTTTGCTGGCCTAAATTTTGAATGTGCCAAAAGTGTGCTTTGTTTTTAGGACCATATTGTGGAAGTATGCCCGTTCCCAAAGAACTCTTACTGAACACAAATGAAGTCACTGTTCGCTTTGAGAGTGGATCCCACATTTCGGGGCGAGGATTTTTGCTGACCTATGCCAGCAGCGACCATCCAGGTATAGCAAAAGAATCAACAAAAATCTGTAAACATGTGTCTGTCTAAGAATTCCTCTTGCTACTTATCACCATCTCTGGATAGAATTGTGACCTCAAGAAGGGACGTGTAGGAAGAAAGGAATGTTATATCATTGTAAGCAGTTAGTCTGAACTCAGAATACTTGTATCAAACTTGTTAGCTTGATCAGCTGACCTGTATGGGAAAGTGTGGATCTCATTTTCCTAGAAACCTTGGATGGCACATTTTTAGGGCTATTTTAAGGTCTGGCTTCTAAGGTCTGCCTATTCTCTGGAGCCCTCCACCAATCCCTCTTAGCTTAGGGGGCGAATTATTTAACCAGTGGCACCTCTGTCCCCTGCACCACCCCCATTCACATATACATACCAGTGCAACAGCATAGAATGTGAGTCACATATGAAGTCGCTGTCACAGTGTGCCTTAACCATGGGGCTGACACTTGAGCAGGAGAGAAGGGAGCATGAATACTGACAAGAGAGGAAAGCATGGCCTCCTGGCCAGGCCTCTTGTGCCCCAGAATGATGACTGCGCAGCTCACTCTGTGTCTGCCCTGAGTCACAGATGTGCCCAGAGTTTCTGCACTCAGTCCCCTAAGGCCAGAAATGCTCTGGGAAGAGGGTGCACCATTCATTTCCCTCTCAGCCAATCAAATCTGGCCAAACCCAGCATGGCTAGTGTTCAGCGTACGTTGTCCCTAAGAACTATTGAAAATATTAAGGACAGAAAGAACTGTTGCAGCAAGTGTGAAGTATCGTGGAAACTATACTCGGTTGATCTAAACACATCAAAATCCACAGTACCTTAACATCTCCGTTACAGAGCGTTCATTCAGTTCTAAACTCCAAAGAAAAGAACATCTTCTTTTTAAGTCCTTGGTCCTGACCGATCAAAGTGAAAAGGTTGTATTCTTAGTAAACATGTGGTTCCATGGGCACTGAGGTGCCACTAGCTAAACTGCTAAATTAAAATGTTCCCAAACCTTCTCTATGAACTATGTCAGGCTTTTGAAATTGTTTTCCTCCTGCCCAGGGAGGTTATACACATGATCTTTGTAGGCATGTAGTAGACAGTAATGAGTCAGTGTTGGTTGTTCTGTTTGAAATCGTTTCTGTTATCATTCATTGGAGAATTGCTGAAAAACCATCGTTGGTGGTAGAAAAGAGAAATGAAGGAAACTGATTAAATCCTGAAGACAATATTCTCGGTTTTGATTTGTTTTGAAATGGAAAAAATGCAGATAATAACTAGATAGTGAATAAATACTTTTTAAAAGTTCTTTTTTATTTAAAATTATTAAATTCTTTTATTTAAAATTCTTTAAAATTCTTTCCTTCTTTCTTTTCTTTTTTTGTTTTTTTGAGCATGAGTGTCCAAACTTCCATTCAGGCTCCTAATTGCAATTACCTTTATTTATGACAGATTTAATAACATGTTTGGAACGAGCTAACCATTATTTGCAGCCAGAGTACAGGTAAGTACGCTGTCTTAGCTATGCTGCAGTTGTACGTTGCTGATCATTTTGTTTTCCTAAAGGTTAAGCCACATAGAGTACCTTATTTGTACTTAATTTTTTTACAGCATTTATGTTCTTTTTAAAAAATGTATTTATTTTGAGAGAGAGAGAGCACACGCAAGCGAGCAGGGTAGGGGCAGAGAGAGGGAGAGAGAGAATACCAAGTAGACTCCATGCTGTCAGTGTAGACCTCTGCGTAGGGCTCAGTCTCACAAATTTTGAGATCATGACCTGAGCTGAAATCAAGAGTCCTGTGCTCAACCAACTGAGTCACCCAGGCGCCCGTATAGCATTAATGTTCTAACTAATGAGGAATACTTGAAATGATTTCTTATATAGCACAGGTCAGCAAACTTTTTGTCCAGGGCCAGATAGTAAATATTTTAGATTGTTCAGGTCATCCAGTGTCTTTTGCATCTGTTTCTTGTTTCTGTTGTTGCTGTAATTTAAAAGATGTCATAGACAGTATGAAAGCAAATGTATGTGGCTGTATTTCAATAAAACTTTATTTACAAAAGCAAGCAGCAGCATGGATTTGGCCCATGAGCCACAGTTTACTGACTCCTGAGCTCTACTATAGTATCAGTGAGCATAATGGAGCCCAGAGTGTGTGTTTTTTTTTACCTGGCCAGCATTTGTAGGTAACTTTTAGAATTCCTTTACTTTCAGAGGAAGTTGATTTTGTCTTTCCCACAGAGGAGAAACCAACTGAGAATAGGAGATGAAATATTTGATCCCAGCTTTATGTTAACTGGAAAAATTACTTAATCTCTTTGATGAAATGTATTTCCTCATCTATAAAATAAGAGTCTAGAGCAAGATTTCTCAACCTTGGCACTATTGGGGTTTTGGGTTAGAGGATTCTTTGTTGTGGAGAGCTGTTCTGTGCATTGTTGGCCATTCACCAGTATCCCTGGCCTCTACCTTGTATGTGCCAGTTGGTGATAAACAAAAATGTCTCCAGATATTGCCAGATATCTTCCAGGGTGGGCAAAATTCACTCCCTGTTGAGAAACAGTGTTCTAGAGAGGATTGTCAACACCACCACTAACACCAGCTCTAACTCCTTAGAGTGCTTTCCTAATGCCAGTCATACCTCCCTAGCCTTTGCATATAAATAACTCGTGTGAATGTTCCAGCATCCCTGCAAGGTAGGTTCTGTTAGACCCTGCAAATAAGAGACACAAAGCAGAGAAGTAGCTTGCTCAGAGAGGCCCAAGAGTCATGGTCCTGACCATCTTAGACATTCTAATAAATAAGATTACTTTATATGCAGAATCAGTTCTAGCATTATCAGTTATTAAGTATAATAGAGACAAAAATGAAAATGATCAATAATTTAAATAATTAGAAAACGAAATTGAAAATAACCAGTAATTACAGCTGCCATTCATTCAATATAGACATATGCCAACATTCTCTGGGATCTTTCCAGCTGTACCTATAGACTCCCAGTGGTGCGAGAGCTTGTAGGCATCAGTGGTCATTTCCTGTCCTACAGAAAAGAACGCATCCAGGCCTGCAGGCTGATGTTATGGTGCCAGATCATCGAGGCTGTAACTCAGCTGTTGTAGTAGTTGAAGATGCGGTATGGGGACATACATGTTCACGCTCCTTCATCTATAAATTGTGAAATGTAGAAAGCTTTAAAAGTGAAAAAGTTTTTGTAACTCATTTGGTGGCAGTACCTGATTAGTGTGACCTTAAATTCATTTGACAGCAAAATTGAACTAAATTAATGAGTCTATTTAGTCTTTATGTTGCACTTAATATGACTATTCATGTATTTGATACAGAGATATTAATGTTTTTGATTAATGTATGCAGGCATAAGATGAATCTAATGTGTAACCGGACTGTGGCTGACAACACTGTATTATACAATTGAAATTTGCTGAGAGTAGAACTTAAATATTCTCACCAAAAATATACGTATTGCATATATTTTAAATGTTTATGTATTTAGATATTAAAATATGTGAGGTGATAGATATGTTAGTTTACTAGTTGAGCAATGTAAATCATCACAATATACACTTGAAATATCTTACAATTTCTTAATTGTGCCACAATGAAACTGAAAAAAATATATACCCTTTTTCTTCTGATTGCAAAAGTAATTTATAATTAATGTAGACCATCACTGTCTAATACTAGCCACGTATAGATATTAAGCACTTAGACTGCGGCTAGTCCAAATTTAGATGTGCTATGATTATCAAATAAATTGCAGTGTAATTCCCTCCTGCATGCTCTATGGAGGAGAAATAGGTTTAAGTGTAATTTATCCTTTTCAGTTTAAATGTAATTTGATACAATATAAATTCTTTATTTTCTTTTTCCAGTAAATTCTGCCCAGCTGGTTGTAGAGACACAGCAGGAGACATTTCTGGGAATCTGGTGGATGGATACAGAGATGTAAGTAACTGAGGGTATTACAGGGCAGGGAGGAAATTTGAAAGCACTTATTGCTCTGCCTAAATGCATCCTGAAGTAAAGTCAAATAAGATCTCAAACCCCATAGGTAAATGCACAATTTTCTCTTTTCTGAGAATAAATGAAACAGTCAGTATAAAAACCAAGGTTATTCATGCATTCATTCCTATTTTTAGCATTTCCACTTAAGCATGCTTTACATGAAATGGTAAACAAAGCCCTTTTCAACCCCGAGTATAATTCCATCCATTTTCTTTATTTTAATGCTTCAGCTGATTCATAAAATTTAGCCAAGGACATGAACATTCACGTCAGAGAGTAACAACATTGTGTCTGGGAGCAGTGAAGCCACCTGCCCTGCACTTATATATTATCCCTTCCTTCCTCTCACCCCAGTTTCTTATTCCAAATGAGACTCTCTGGTTACATACATTGTTCCCAGAGAAAAATAAATTCACAAGAAGTCATTTCCCTAAAGTATATGTCCTGTCTCCACATACATAGTCCTTCATTTCTTATTATTTGCAGATTTCCATCCTAGAAATTTGATATCTGACTTTTGAATACTAACATTGCTATTTAAAATAGTTGCATTCAGGGGCGCCTGGGTGGCTCAGTCAGTTAAGCATCAAACTCTTGGTTTCCACTTAGGTCATGATCTCATGGTTTGTGAGATGGAGCCCCGTAACTGTCTCTGTGTTGACAGCACAGAGCCAGCTTGGGATTCTCTTTCTCTGTTTCTTTCTCTCTCTGCCCCTCCTTTTCTCTCTCGCTCGCTCTAACTCTGAAAAACAAATAAATAAACATTAAAAAAATAAAATAATTGAGGTTACAGCATATGGGAATTGGCTTGAGTTATTAGAAATGTGAAAATCTGTGTAGTGTTGTAACTTTCCTAAGAGTTATTGACATGTGTCTTCATGAATGGGAAAAAACCATCCATGTTCCAGGTGATCCAACAAACTTGGCTTTAACTTTTGCTTTTAGTATATCCTGATTCTAGAAGCAGCAGATTTTGCTCTTTGTTTTCTTTTTCATGTATTGTCTTTATTTACAAGATTGGCATAGGATATTCATTTGGCCTAGAAATTGTTTGAATCTTAAAATGATTTACAGTACCTTGATCTAAGATGTACTTGACACAGGCTATTTCTAAATGACTTCATGAAATTAAGAGAAATAAATAGTTGACGTATAGTTTTCCCCCAATGATAGAAAGTTTCTACTTGTTATTTTAACGTCCCATGCAAGAAACTTAAGAATTATGTGCAGTAAGAGAGATAGCATCACTTTTTTCTTATTTTAGTTGTTTTATCTTTCTCCTCTTGACAGAGCTCTGTTACATGGTTTCCTGCATGCTGTGTCTAAGTACATGATCTGTAGATGTAGCAGACAGGTGTCCTATTTGACTCTCTAGGTAGTTTCATAGTGTTTGCTTTCAGAATGACTTCATCTGGAGGGAAAATTTATATTTGAAAACTCTTCAAAGAAGTCTTATCAGTGCCGTTTTGGTATATGTTAATCTTGTGGGTGTATGACGTATCTATTGCTACATAATAATATTACTACAAATTTAGAAGGTTAAAACAACACACGTGTTACCTCTCATGTTCTCTGGGTTAGGATTTGGGCAGAGCTCAGCTGAATTCTCTGCTTCAGGATCTCACAGGAGTGCATCCAAGCTGTCAACTGAGGCTGCATTTCTTCTGAGGCTCAGTGTGGTGGCTTTTAAGCTTGGTCTTGGCAGCATTTAGTTACTTATGGATTGTTGAACAGAAGACCTCAGTTTCTTCCTGGATTTTGGCTGGAGGCTCTCCTCAGTTCCTTGCCATTTGGGCCTATCTGACATCAGTGCTTTCTTCTTCAAAGCCACCTAGAGAGAATTTCCCAACAAAGGAGTCTCCTAGTAAAACCATTACAACCATATAATGTTATCATGGGAGTAGCAGCATCCCACCAGCTTTGCTGCTGTTCTCTTAATCAGAAGAAGGCCACAGCTCCCACCTAAACCCAGAGGGATTATGCAGTGGGGGAATGCCAGGAGGCAGAGATCCTGGAGGTTATCATAGCGTCTGTCCTCCTTCATCTTTGGAAGTGTGTTCAGTTGTAGCAAGTCCTTCCTGGAAGCGCCTTTGCGAAACCAAAGCATATTCTGTAGGTCAGGATAACAGAATCTGTAAAACAAGTTACAAGAGAAGCTATTGAAGAAACAGATGCTCTGTATCAGGGAAGAAGTATGTTGTCTTAAAGAACAATTACAGAAAAGGAATTGGTTCATTCTATGTTGTTCCCAAAGGCAGAACTAGGGTTAGGGGGTGAACGTTATAGAGAAGCCAATTTTAGTTACATGTAAGGAATAATTGAGCAGTGCAAAATGGAATCAGATGTCTTAAGAAATGGTGAGCTCTAGTCCCCAGAAGTGTCAAGTGTAGATGTTAAACCATTGGTCAGACATGGCCTATATACATGTGGGAAGGTGCTGTGGGGCGGAGAAAGTCACAGTCTGTCAAGAAGTATCGGTGGAGAACTTGAAAGCTCTTTTTGAATTCTTAAGGTTCTGTGAATCTGTCTCCTTGACTGATGAATTAAGGCATCTGGATTGGTATATGCTTGCCACACTGGTTAAGTAGGATGGGCTTCTCTTTGAGACCAGCCTTACCCGAAAACCAGAAATAAAAAGGCCCTAGAATAGTTTCTCTCTTGGCACCTTCTCCCAAGTCTGCTGACTGTACCATCTGCTTTTAAGACATCACTTGTTTCGGTAAGTTCTCCATACCCCCGGAATATTCAAGAAGTATTGTAGAATAAAGGAGGACAGTATATATAGTGTGCTCCTGGTTTAGGAGGAGAAGGGGAGAAACCAGGCCGATTTACACACCCACAAAAAGCCACAGGGAAATACATTATAATAGCACGTGCTTGTTTCCAGGTGATAGCAAGCAGTATGAGTGATTTTTTTCATATTTTCCAATATTTCTAAAATGAGTGCAAATAGCTTTTGCAAAGAAAATGTTGCCAGGGTACGTGGGTGGCTCAGTCTCAGGTAAGCATCTCACTTTGGGTCAGGTCATGATCTTATGGTTCGTGAATTCAAGCCCCACATTGGGCTCTGTGCTGACAGCTGAGAGCCTGGAGCCTGTTTCGAATTCTGTGCCTCAATCTCTCTCTGCCCCTCCCCTGCTCGTGCTCTGTCTCTCTCTTTCAAAAATAAATAAGCATTAAAAAAAAATTAAGAAAAAGAAAATGTTGCCAATATGGTAATTACAAAGACTGTAGGAACATAGGACCAATTCATAGCCAATTCATAGGAGAGACTGTGGAACATATTTATATAATTTAACATTTTACTATCATTTTAAAACATGTGCTTTATTCATGTTTTATTAGATGCAATCTGAAGTGTTTGCTTTTTTTAAAGTTTTATTTATTTTGGGAGAGAGAGCATGAGTGGGGGAGAGAGAGAGAGAGAAGAGGAGAGAAGAGAAGAGGAGAAGAGAAGAGAAGAGAAGAGAAGAGAAGAGAAGAGAGAATATCCCAAGCTCCAATGCAGGGCTCCATCTCTGAACCATGAGATCATGACCTGAGTTGAAATCAAGATTGGATACATAACCAACTGAGCCACCCAGGCACTCCTGAAGTGTTTACTTTTATATTAAATTTTATTTTAATACTTTGTCAATATTTTCCCATACAAGATGACTTTTCCTAAGGAAGACATAGGAAAATAACTCCAGTTCTGGGATGATTTGATAATCGCTTTGAAAGTCAGTGTAGTCTCGACATAGTCTTGAGAGCATATGCTCAAAAGCGTGCTTTCTCTCCCTATCTCTCAAAATAAATAAATAAACATTAAAAAAAAAAAAAAGCTTGATGTAGTCTTACTTCTGATCTGTTTAGCCATGTTCTATGGTTAGTAAACTTTAGAAATGTTTAATCCCATCAACCTGCAATTTTGTGAGCCATGCAGGTATTCTTAGATGTCTGAGGAAATGTAAATGAAGAATTACATGTAAATTATTTCATTTGAGTTGAAGCAAATTCACCAGTTAACATAGGCTTGTGATGTGGCTTTCCTATATTCACATTTCAGTGAGGCATAGACCTCAAAAATCACTAGAAAACCAAAGTATAAATTTCCTCTTCAAAAGGATATTTACAAAAATCAAGTCAGTGAAAGTAAAAATTTTAAGTCCACAGCAAAAAGCTCCAATTTAAGTAAACATCTATTTTATTTAAGTTGATTTGGTGAGCGAGGAATTTTGTTTTTCTTAAAATAATCCGGAAGGGGCTGATAATTTTATCATAATGATGTAATAGCCAGATCTGGTGGTTACTCTCCTGGAGTTGTATCCTGTTACCTGCATCAGTGGAAAAATGTGAGCTGCAGTTGAATACATTCCATTAAAAGGGTATATGCTCCTGGGATCCCTCAATGCTGATTACTACGGAAAGTGGGAATGTGTGTTGGCCAGTGACGCCAGTAGGTCCTACTGCTGATTGACCTGTAAACCTGTCCTCTTATAAGCGGGGAGTCCTTGGAACATGCCCAGTCCAGGGAGAGCTCTCCACTAGGCAGGGCTCCTGCGTTAAAGACCACCCAGCCCCAGAACAAACTCCAAGGAAGATCAGTGATCCCAGGGACAGTGGGCTTATCTGCCCAGTAGACCACTGGACCAGTTGCTTTTCATCTTGGGGCCGAGAGACCCAGGCAGGCCTGCGTGGACCTTATAGTAGGTACATAGGGTGCCCATTAGAATCACAAGGTAATGGACCGTTAGAAAAGATACTAGGCATCATGCAGTTCACCTTTTTCATTGTACAGAGAAATGGGGGGGCCGGATCCAGAGCAGTGACATGACTTAGGCACACCGAGTAGAGTTAGATGCAAAGCCAGGATGATGAACTAAGTTGCCTAATTTAAATTCAAGTCTTTTCTGTCACAACCGGCTGCTCCATTTTGTACTCCAAAAATCCACAACAGTGGTAACAAACCTTTTTAAGGAAGGAACATTCAGAAAAAAGAAAAACACAAGCTGCCTATTTAGTTTAAAGATCACTGTTTTGGGGGCACCTTGGTGGCTCAGGTGTTTGAGCATCTGACTCTTGATTTGGGCTCAGGTCATGATCCCAGGGTGGTGGGACCAAGCCCTGCACTGGGCTCTGCACTAAGAGCGGAGCCTGCTTCCGAGTCTCTCTGTCCTTCTGCCTCTCCCCAGCTCACGCTCACTTGCTCTGCCTAAAAGTTAATAAACGAAATAGGGGTGGCTGTTTGGGTGGCTCAGTCAGTTAAGCATCTGATTCTTGATTTTGGCTCAGGTCATGATCTTGCAGTTCATGAGTTTGAGCCCCACATTGGGCTCCGTGCTGACAGTGTGGAGCCTCCTTGTGATTCTCTCTCTCCATCTCTGCCCCTCCTGCACTTTCTCTTTCTCTCAAAATCAACAAATAAACTTAAAAACAATAAAAATAAATAAAATAAAACAAAATACGGTCTTTTTCTCATCTTCTAATACTTTTTTTCCTCCAAAATCAAAGAGGATTGTGTCTGCATCCATCTTTCAACATTCTTTTATATCTTCTCTGTCAGGAACTGTCCCCCTCTTTTTATTCTGATAGCCATTATTGCAAGACTGACTCATTTTCCCAAATCTAATCTAGTTTGGGAAATATACACTCTCTAAAGATCACAGAAGTTCTCAATTTTATTGCAACCACAATTATAACAAAATATGGTTGGTCTCCTCAGTCTCCCAGATATTGTAACCTAAATCCAAGAGATTTTTTTTTTCCACTGCAATTAAAGTAACAACGTTGTCATTAACACAGAAATTCCCAAGTCCACTTATCGAGACATAATTTCATGAGCTGCTCTTCCCATGTTGGCATTAGCCATCATGGAGAAGTGGGGGCATTGCTAAGGATTATTTAGAAAATGATGTTTCTCAGCCTCTCAGTCCTGGGCTCACTGCCTAACCACCCTCCCAGGCAGGTCTGTGCCCATGGGGACCTACGGGCGTGGGCACCCCATGGAAAAGTTTCAGTCCTTCCTCCAGCCCCACTTCTAATGTGCCAGTCCAAACCGCCAGGCCACCTGGTAATTGGCCAGTCAGGTGCTCCTGCTCCATCTGTGACTCCAGGCAGCCAATTTGGAGGCCTGTGCAGGTGCTAGCTGTCTGACCCTCCCAGAGAGACTCAGGAAATGAGGTGGAGGCTGTGGGCCCTGGGATGTTCATCACCATTGCTCTAAGACCTTTATGAAGTCTTTTGTTCCACTTAATATTCTGTGGCTGATATCACTATTTTGTTTTTAATGCCTTGTTCAGTCTCTAATTATAAAACGAAGCTGTGGTATGGAAGATTGACCTTCTCAAAGGATCCTTAGTATGTATATCTGGTAAACCAGATATAAGAAACTGAGAAGTTATTTCTATTTTTGCTTAACAAGCCACCCCAAAATTGAGTGGCTTAAAATAACCATTTTATTTGTTGATGAGTTTGTGGGTCAGCAATTTGGGCTGGTCATTTTTTTTTTTTTTTTCCCTTCATTTTTGAGAGACAGAGAGTGAGTGCAAGCAGGGGAGGGGTAGAGAGAGAAGGGGACACAGAATCCGAAGCAGGCTCCAGGCTCTGAGCTGTCAGCCCAGAGCCCGATGCAGGGCTTGAACTCATGAACTGTGAGACCATGACCTGAGCTGAAGTCAGGGGCTTAACCAACTGAGCCACCCAGGCGCCCCTTGGCTGGTCAGTTCTTAATCTCCCCTTGCCTAGAACAGCTCCTACAATCATGTGGGCAGATCATCTGGCGGCAGAGTGTCATAGGTGGCCACAGTGACATGTGTGGCAGTTGGTTGGGCCATGTTCTCTGCAGCAGAGCAAACAAGCTACCTGGCCCAGTGCAGTCAGTGGGAGGTGCCCACACAAGGGCATGACCATGGGAGGTGTTCGTTATTCACTGAGGGGTCACCACTACTAAATTACCTACTTCCTCTCTAGTGGATGGGTTCCCAAGTTAGCATAAATTGGTGACTCTGATGTCATTCTGAGGTACTTATGCAATAATATTCCCCCTCCTCTTCTACTTTTTTGTAAATGAATTACAGTGTAGCGATGTCACGGGTCAAGTAGGGATCCTGACCACGTGTTATAACAAAATGGAAAACTCCCACCATATTTTAATGTGTTCTTGAGTAGCCGTGAGTGATGACTTTGCTGTATTTCAGACCTCTGTATTGTGCAAAGCCGCCATCCACGCAGGAGTAATTGCAGATGAGTTGGGAGGTCAGATCAGCGTGCTTCAGCGCAAAGGGATAAGTCGGTATGAAGGAATCCTCGCCAATGGTGTGCTCTCAAAAGAGTAAGTACTTTGTCTTCTGTTCTGAGTGGAAGGTAACCCCAAAGGCATGATTTGTCAGCTCACAGTTTTGAAAGAGGGCAGTGGGCATATGATCTCAAGGGTTTGTCAGCTGGGAGGAATGTGTGTGAATGCTTAAAGCAGCATTTATGGTGTCTTTGTGGAAGATAAATGCAGCAATAAAAGAGCTCACTGGTTATGCTGACAAGTAAATTAAAGTGGCATACATCTGAAATTCTAGGGCAGAGGAGCATTTCTACTCTCAGGTGCTTGAGTAGGAGAGAACAAAGCCTGTTTGTTTTCAGTTTTTCCAGTTGTAGTAAATTACCTGTTGTCTCCAATATTACCACAGATACTGAAGGACACAGAGAACTGAAATAAGCCCCCATAGAACCACCGAGCTCCCCTAGATGATCCTTAGAGACAGTCTCTTAGTGACGCGTAATAGTTGGGAAGTGAAAAAAAAAGAGGACTTTTGTTATTAACATTAACCTCTCTGTTTGCTGTTATCCTCCGCTCGCTCGTTTAGCTTTATGAGAGAAAAACATGTCAGTTGCTCAGTTGTTTAAACATTCAACCTGAGCTTTTAATGCTTTTAGGTTTCTTCAGCTTCTGGAGTGGAAAGCCGGAGCTGTTAGACCTAAATATAAGCCGGCCTTGTGGTCCAGGTGTCCACCCATAGAAACAGGCAGCTTGAACGGGGCCAGAGGGAGGCTTTCCTTGGGTGGATGCCATATGAGAGAAAGGTGATCCGCGAGCCACATGTTTATGTCTTGCTTCCTCCCTCCCTATCTGCCCCAGAAATGTCTTCCTGCTACCATGACCCTGTGTTTTTTAGACAGATTGTCACATAGCCTTGGTCTTGAGGATATGGCACAAGACAGAGACCGCAGACATTTCGGGATCCAAAAGTAGGAAAAAGTAGGTCAAGGCCTGTATTCCCTACCACTCCCTAGTGTGTGTGCGGATACCCCCCCGCTGCCCTCTCCCCACCCCCCGCCGGCCCTGTCCCGCCATTTTGGTGTGGTCCCTGCTTGCGTGCAGAAAGAACATGATCATCATGCTTCCCTGCTCCATTCTCCCAGTGGATGTGGGCCATCTCATCTGGTTAAAAAAAACTACAAAAGGGGGTAGATAGGTTTCCTAGTTAGCATATAGTGCCTCTGATGTCATGTTGAAAAAGTTACGCAGTAATTTTTCCCTTCCCCTTCTACTTTGTATTTACATGCATTCTAGCTTAGTTTAGCAATCTGGTGCTTCAAATAGGGATTCTGACCACAAGTTATAAAATTATTTTTATAGGCAAATGTATCTTAAGTTTCAAAGAACTCACAAGTGAACTTAAAGAGACTAAAGCTCACTTCTGGATTGGGGCGTTGGCCTTAAGCTCACAAGGGAGGGGATTTAGAAGCAGTGACTGAAGTTCGTTTGGTCACCTGCACGAAGGAAGCGGACCTTGGGTTTGGTGGAAGATGGGAACAAAGCATCTGGGGACCTGGGAGCAGAGCCAAGGCCCAAGGGGGGACACCAGAGGAGTTGTGGAGGTTAGCTCACCATGCTCACGTCTAGGGTCCTGGCTGGTGGGTGGCTGAGGGGAAAAGGCAGAGCTCCCACTAGTAATTCTGAGTCAGGGATGCAGGTGGGGGTATCAGGAGAGGCTGTTCAGTCCAAGTCTTCCACAGGCAATGCAAGTGACACTGTATGTGGTATATAAAAGGCAGTCATCCACATACTCTGGAGGTGCAGGCTCACCACGCTGTGTTTGTGTTCTCTGCTTGCTCTGGATAAGACTCCCCTCTACCTTCCCTCTGGATAGGACTTGTAACTTTGACATGCCCCAAAGTGTTCTTTTTATATTGTCTGAACATGCAAACACAGATTACTCCCAAATTTGTGCCAGAGTTTAAGACCTAAAAGCTTAGTAACAGAGTGCCTTTAGAAACTAAAATCCTTACGCAAATAAATAAAATGTATATGTGTGTGTGTCATAAGTTCACTTTTATGTATGCACACACATGTATTTTATACATACGTATATGTACATATACATGTACTATATATAAGTATATATTCATGTATTGTATATACATACATATATACACATATGTATGTACATATATTTTTCCCTTATGTATTTGCCTCAGACTTCTTAGAACATAAATTTTTTTTTCAGATTCATCTTTTTTTTTTATAAAAAATATAATTTGTTGTCAGATTGGCTTACGTACGACACCCAGTGCTCATCCCAACAAATGCCCTCCTCAGTACCCATCACCCACTTTCCCCTTTCCCCTTCCCCCATCAACCCACAGTTTGTTCTCTGTATTTAAGAGTCTCTTCTGGTTTGCCTGGAACATAAGTATTATATCTGATTTATAGTAAAAGTGCACAGTAAGTTGTAAATGCCAGCTTGACCTTGACTCTCAAGGATCTGTTTTTGTTGACATGTTTTATGGTTTGATGTGTTGATACTCAGGCGCTACTTTAGGAAGCTGTGGCCCAGATTTGTTTGATGTTGCTACATCTCCAAATAGGAGCAAAGAATTGACCTTTGGTGTTAAATCTGTTTTTTGGACTCTCTTGACTATGTTTGTGTACATTTCAGTGCTTCTTTTATAGAAGAATAGGGCCGCAAGAAGTTTAATTTGTACTACCAGGATTTTATTTTAGTTTTGAAAAAAAATTAAACTGTTGCATAAAAGTAGACATGTTCTTAGTTACTTCTGGGCTTAATACAGATGAAGTTGCTTTATGTAATCTGAAATTAAACGTTGATGCAAAGGTAAGAGTACAGAAATTGAAACCATTAATGACTTAGGAAGAGTTTTCTTCCATATTCCATGTAGTTATTTGAACAAGTTGTTCGATTTTTGTTTTGGTGCAAATAGAAAGTCCAGAATTATATCAAGCTCCCTTCTTTCTAGCTCTGATTTTGCTTTGACTTTTTGTACTGAGCAGGGAAGAGTCCACCACATGTGACTACATCTCCTCCACTTACTTCGATTCCTAAATCTTCAGGGAGCAGTTGTTTTCATCCACGCTGTTTTGCTGCTGGGGAACCACTGTACACTGTTTGCGGTCATTGAACTTCTGTTCCCACACGTGATTGTTTGGTGTTCAGGAAAAAACACAGAAGGAAGCAGTACAGCTGAGGAAGAAGGAGTCCCTAAAGTAAATATCTAAGGTTCTTCTGGGATTCATCCGGGTCAGCTCACTTCCTTGATTTGAGGAGACCAGAATGGAATCAGGAAGAGAGGCTGACCTCATACAGAGGGTGAAGGCTCAAACCATCAGCAGGGAAGGCTTTTCTTTCAGTTGACACCAGACTATTCTCTAGCCCTCTGGGAAGGCTTGCAAATCTGGTAATCTGATGGAATTCATTCACCTTGATGTGTGAATGCCTCAGAAATCCAGCCTCCTGGGGCATTTTCATTTTTAAAAGAGAAGGCCCATTTCCCAATAGAATTCTCTAGTGGTTGTGTTTAGTTAGTTGACTAGAGTGAAATGGAAAAACATATTCCAGCTGATAGGGGAAAGAGCCAGGCAGAGAGGTGTTAGAAGCCACCCTGGAGGTGTCTTCCTGGAGTTAACTCCAGTTATCCTTCTTTCCGTAACTCCTGTTTTTCAGCAACAGCAGAATAAATACATCAGTGTCTCCTGGCAGTGGGAGCGAGTTTAGGTCCTCTGGGTTGCGGCAGGATCACGTGCGCCTATTTGGGCAAAATTTCAAGTGGGATACTTCATGCCAGAATATTATAAAAACTGGAAAAAAGTCAAATGGAGGTTCTGAATAAATTAAGAAAACTTTAAATGGCGACTTGCAACAATGTGCACCTTTTTTTGTTAAGTTAGAAGAGCTGGATCTTCACCCAGACTTGGCCACCCCCTGACTTCAGGCAAGTCCTGCGACCCCAGTGGGTCTGTGTTTTCATGTCAGAAGTGATTGGTGCCTGCATTATATTCAGGTTATCGCAGAACCTTAATGTGGAATAGGAGGGCTGTGGAGTCTCTGCTTGCGAGTGGACAAGGAATGGGAAAGAAAAAGTCCATTCCAGCGACTTTGACTACCTGGTACTTCTAAGCAATAACAGCAACCAAGCTTTGTTGGGAAGATTCTTAAGCTCTTGTCCAGACTATTTCTGGGTTCTCTGTGGATGTCACAGTTTGGTACTCTTTCTGTCCACTGGCACCGCACATAATGCAGAGTTAAACATTTAAAATAATAAGCAGTACTCTCAGATTGTAAAATAACTGATCACAGGAGTGGCATCTCTCTCTGTGTTTATCTCTAGTATCTAATATAATAAGTATGATGCACGTAAGATTAATCTTGAGACTTCAAGATTTTCTGTTTATTCTATGTATTTTTACACTGCTAAGTTGAGAAGGGATTTACTAAAAGGTAAATACAGTCGCAGGCCTTCGGAATCTCTTCTCCACTGAAGGAGACAAGTGCAGAGCGAGGCTGATGTGCTGTTTGCCTGTGTGAGTAATTCACGCTGTGAAAGCACTGGAGTCCACAGGCCCAGGGATGAAGGCCAGGTCCAGCTCAGTGGGATGCAATGAATTTTCTCCAGCTGTACTTTGTCATCCGGAAGCAGGAGCTGGTTCATGGCTTGGCGTTAGTTGCTACAGTAGGTAGGAGTATGACTGGAGAGAGACTGAGCTGAGGCTGTCCCCAGAACGGCACTGCTGGGGCATGACCCATCGTCATTTTTCTAAAAGTGTCCAGTCTTCTTCATTTCTCTCAGTGGTCCTTAATGATTGACAACGATTGGGATGCTTTAAGGTGACGACGGAAGCAAAGGGAATATTCAGGGCAGTCATTATTCCTTTTGCCTCTGTTGCTGGGTATTAATTAATTGGGATTGAGGGCTGTTCCTAAGATGGTGTATGTGTACTTTCCTTCCCAATACAATGTGGCATGAGGGAAACAGCACAAGATTTTGATCCAACAGCAGTGACTCAGAGTCCCGGCCACTTATCACCTGGGTGACTTTAGGAAAGTTGCTTACCTCCTGTGGTCCTGAGTTCTTGGTCTATAAAACACCAGTGACAATGATAATTAGAGCCTTGCTGGGGTGCGGTGAAGATCACATGAGGTGTGGGAAGGCTCTATGAACCCTGTGCTGCGGTGCTGTGTCAGTCATTAAGATCCAGGTAAGCAACTCACTTCCTCGTGTTTGTGTTTATTATTTCAGCGGTTCCCTGTCAGACAAGCGATTTCTTTTTACCTCTGATGGTAAGGATCATGTTTTCCTTAAGAATTTGATACTTTAGGGGCATCTGGGTGGCTCAGTCGGTGGTTAAGTGTCTGACTCTTGATTTTGGCTCAGGTCATGATCTCATGGTCATGAGATCAAGCCCCACGTCAGGTTCCACACTCAGTGTGGAGCCTGCTTGAGATTCTCTCTCAACCTCTGTCTCTGCTCCTCCCCTGCTCTCAGTCTGTCTGTCTGTCTGTCTGTCTGTGTCTTTCAAAATAAATAAATAAACATTAAAAAAAAGAATTTGTGGGGTGCCTGGGTGGCTTAGTCGGTTAAAGACCTGACTTTGTCTCAGGTCATGGTCTCTCGGTTTGTGAGTTCAAGCCTTGCATCAGGTGAACTCGAGCCCTGCTTCTGGCTTCACACTCTCTCCCTCTCTCTCTGCCCCTCATGGGATTCTCTCTCCCTCCCTCCCTCCCTCTCTCTGCCCCTTGCTCACTTGTGCTCTCTCAAAAATAAAAATAAATAAAAAATAAATAAATAAGTAAAAAGAATTTGACATTTTAGAATCTTAAGTGGTTATTTTATTCTTTCATATCCCTTCAATGATATAGTTTAAAGGATTTTATTTTTCTCTTTTTTCACAGGTCACACAGCACCAAGTATGCTGTGACTTAAAAATACACAAGACAGTAGCTCAATTATCATTAAGTAGAAAATATTTTCTTTATAATCTCAGCTGTCTCAAACTTTTGCCAAAAAAGAATGAAAATTTGAAATGACATTTATTTTAAGATAAATTCCTTTATGTTAGATTTTAACAGAAAAACCTTTTGAATATTACAGTTTAATTTGTGGTTTTTCTTGAATAAAGCAATTAAACATAAGTATGTAAAATAAAGGCTTTTTAGTCCTTCTATCATGAAATACATTCTATGTAAATATTCTCTCAGCATAAAGGAAAATATTTCAAAGAGAATGGTATGAATATGTCTCTTTGTCCTGGGAGAGGAGTGTGGCCTTTATTTGCTAACCTCCACATTGCCTTTAAAACACATTTCACTTTGCTGAAATGAGGGTGAATTTAGAAGTTGAGAAGGGAAAAGCTATAATGGGGACAAGGATGTCGTTATAGGGGGTGTGACTTTAGTGAGGTCCATTTAAAAAAGAGCAGGAACAATTTCAAGATACTACAGTACAATTAATCAAATGAGAGTCTGGGTCATTAAAAAACTAGTAATTAAACAGTTGATTTGATATCAGAATGGTAATAAATCAACTGAATAATTCTAGATGAGATGGAATACTTTTTTTTTTTTTTTCATTTTGTGTTTATGTATGAAGGACTTTTCCTGGCATTTTTTTTTTTTTTTTTTTTTTTTTTTTTTTTGGTTTTTTTTTTTTTTTTTTTTTTTTTTTTTTTTAGGTTGCAGCAGATCATTGAGTTTGGAGCCTGATACGCAAATCAGAACAACTTGGCAGTGGGTCAGTGAGATGGGAGAGCAAGCTCATTGGTCTCCTGGCCAAACCCAGCTGAAGGACCAAGACCTATCGTGGGCTTCCAGGGACAGCAGCAAGAACCGCAGACATCGAGAATGGCTGGAGACTGATTTGGGAGAGAAAAAGAAAATAACAGGTACTGACACAGTACAGTTTTACAAATGCAAAATTACTTGCTGTTCACATTATGTTTTTGAGTTATATAGAGCCGCTCTCTCTACCTCAAAGTCTTCTGTCTTTTCTAAAAGTAACGAACAAACCTTCTCATTGTGTCTCTGGGCAGAGCCCACATGCAGATTTTAAGTATGGATGTAGGGAGTAGAAAGCCCACACTGTAGGGTGCCTGGGTGGCTCGGTCAGTTGAGTGTCTGGGACGCTTGATTTTGGCTCAGGTCATGATCCCAGGTTCATGGGATTGAGCCCCACATCAGGCTCTGCACTGACAGCACGCAGCCTGCTTGGGATTCTCCTCCTCTCTCTGCCCTTCCCCTACTCATACTCTCTCTCACTCATAAATAAATAAATTAAAAAAAAAAAAAAGCCCACCCTGCAATGAGGAAACCTCTGTATGGCATATTGTCAGTAGGGAAACACTCATCTGTGATCAGGTTTCTAAATGCAAATAAGCAAAATTGGTTTGTAAAATGATTTGAGATTTCAAGTGAGGAAAAAAAAAGGAAAAGAAACCTAAGACTGTAATACATGCTATATATATTTTAAAAACTAACCTGTCAATAATGTTTTCTTACAAGGAATTATGACCACAGGATCCACACAGTCGAATTTCAACTTTTATGTTAAGAGTTTTGTGATGAAGTTCAAAAACAACAACTCCCAGTGGAGGACCTATAAAGGAATTGCAAATAATAAAGAGAAGGTAAGAGAAACTTTGGAGGAAGGAACTGAGTAGGAGAGCAGGTCGTGCGTTTCAAGAAAGCAGGTTTGTAGCACCACCTTCGTTAGGTAACTCAGCCTTTGTTGGCAAAGCCCTGTAAATTCATTCTCAAGTGTGTCTGCAAAACTACAACAGACATAGAATCCTGGCTTTGGTGTCATATAACCAGGTACGAGTGGGTGGAGAAAGACCTAGGAACTAACTAATAGCATCCGCAGGTCACAGTTCTTTGTTTCCCCAGGTGTTTCAGGGCAACTCTAATTTTCGGGATCCAGTGAGGAATAATTTTATCCCTCCCATCGTGGCCAGATACGTGCGGGTTGTCCCCCAGACGTGGCACCAGAGGATAGCCTTGAACGTGGAGCTCTTTGGGTGCCAGATTACACAAGGTAGGACTCAGGGCAAGCCAGTAGGTTAGTTGATTCTGGTTATGCCCTTTCACAAATTGTTGTTACTAATGTGGTTTTCCTGATACTTCCTCTACCTCAGATAATGATTCATTGGTGTGGCGCAAAACAAGTCCAAGTACTGTTGGTTCGACTGAAAAAGGAGATGAGATAATCACAGAATCTGTCCCCTCGGAAGAAATCCCCACAGGTAGAGCAGTTTACTGTTTTGTGCTTTCCTAAGGAGTGTGACTACACTCCGTCTGATATGACAGTGACTTCAACAAAAACTTGTCTCTGTCATATGAATGTCTGAAGTCAGATGGTTCAGAGGTAGCTGGATATGTGTAAAAGGATGTATATTTACAGCCATTCATTGCAATATTGTAAACAGAAAAAGTAGTGTTTGCCCTTCAACCACTGGGTGAATGTTTTTTGGAAAAATAATAGCACACGCACAAGTTGGAATACTCTGCAGCCATGAAAAATCAGTGTGTTTGTAATATAGGAAGCTCTCGGAGATATGACGACAAACTTAAAAAAATAAGCAAGGTGTGGGACAGTCTATATAGCACTCTACCATGCGTGTAAAAAAGGAGGGATAAAGAATGAATATATATGTATAATCATTCTGGTATCTCTGGAAGAAGGTCAAGAAACATAATTTGGCTTCCCATAGAGAAGGAATAGAGGTAGGAGGGAGACTGTTCTATACTTTTTGAAGTTTGAACATGTAAATGTATCATCAGTTCAAGCAATAAACATTAAAAGTACATTTACTTTTTCAGAATATAAAATAATATGCATATTAATTTTATAAAATTCAGAAAAATTAGAGATAAATAAATAAGAAAATAAAAATAAGCCATAAATTAGCATTTGTAGATAATCACCATATTCCTCTATATCCAATCAACTATACTTATGTTAATAACTTTGAGGAAAACCTGTAATTTGTTCTGTAGCATATATTTTTCACTTAACATTGTATTATGATCATCTTCCAACGTTATAAAATCGTTGCAAAACACGGTGGTTAATACCTTTATATTATTTTCTCATATGGCTGTATTATCACTTAGTTAACCATTCCCCTGTTGGAAGTTTAAATTGTTAGATTTATCCCAAATTTCCACTCTTGTTAATAACACCAGTGTTATTCACATAACATTTGCTTCTTTCGAAGGACCTTATCCCCCCCTTTCACAAACTACACATTTCCACTCCTGATCACCCCATTGTTTTCCTCCCAGGGATCGCAGATAAAGGGTAAAGAACAAATATTTCTCCTTTAGTTTGCCTACTTTCTACAAGCTTGGGCCTGCTTTAGTGGCTGTTCGAGTGATTTCCTTTTTTTAAGTAGGAAGACACTGTTCCATGCAGCAGAGTGGAAATGCTGTTTGAGGTCATCAGCCTGCATTTCCTCTCAGTGCACAGCTCCAAAGCCCTGGTAACGGGAAGCATGGAGCTCCTCTCCCCTCCCTCCACCCCCAGCTACTGTTGTGTTAAAGTGCAAGTGCAAACCTGCCCACTGGTGTGTGTGTGTGTGTGTGTGTCAGGGATTGGGGCCTTGAGCTCCACCCTGTGCTTAAGTCATTTATCTCTCTGAGTAGCTCCTGGCCACCTGGGTGGGCCCGCTGTAAACCTTCCCCTTCAGTTCTGATATGGGAGTCTAATATGGTCCCAACAAGCTCAGAGTAAGTGTTAATCCATGAGGACCATCAAAAATTGCCTTTTTGGAAAAACAAAACCCAAAATTTATTTTCCTCAACTTTAGCCAGGATTTTGTTTTATTTATTTATTATTTTTAAAATGTTAATTATTTTGACAGAGGGAGAGAGAGAGTGGGGGAGAGGCGGGGGGGGGAGAGAGAGAGCGAGCGAGCGAGAGAGAGAGAGCGCACACAGCGCGGGAAAGAATCCCAAACAGGTCCGTGCTGTCAGCACAGAGCCCGATGCGGGGCTTGATCTCATGAACTGTGAGATCATGACCTGAGCCGAAATCAAGAGTAGGCACTTAAGCTACTGAACCACCCAGGCACCCCTTTAGCCAGGATTTGAAATCCTCTCTTTTTGCTTTCTGACATCAGTAAATGCCTAGCTCATACTCATTTTTCCCATTTGTTAAACTGTTGAAGACCTTTCAAATCACTGGTCGGGTTTAGATTGAGCAGTTTGGTTGCATTTCCTTTCTGTTGTAATGTGTGGCTTCCCCCCTTCTCAGGAATAAACATCACAACCGTGGCTATTCCACTGGTGGTCCTGGCTCTGCTGATTGCTGGAACGGGAATCTTTGCCGCCCTTCGAAAGTATGTGACTTGACATTTTTAAATTTCTTCTCTAATCATGCAACTAATTACAAGACCAAAATGTTTGCTTTTCGGGTGCTTGTGGGTAGAAAAGCGGCATTACTTTGGCCAAGATAAAAAGTTAATTTATGTTTTAAAAGCAAGTTGTGTAGAGGTAGGAACCAAGTTATTATTTTATAAACAGTACTTATCACTTAGAAACCCTTTCAAGTAGGATTTTTTTTGTCTCCATAGGAGGAAGAAGAAAGGAAATCCGTATGGATCAGCTAAGGCCCAGAAAACAGGTTGGTTGACAGGAAACTACAGTTTTATTCTGTCTTCGAGAAGGGACAGGGTCTGCTGATTAAAAGTACGATTAGGTCGGTGGCTCACACTTACATGGTTAAAAAAGTTAGCAAGTCTAAAAGGAATGGAATATTGTGGCCTATCTCTTTATTTTAATTGAGCGTTTTCATGGCCAGTGACCTTTACTTTTGTTGAGCATTATCCCATCAGCTTATCAACATTCATTTTTTTATTGGCCACTGGAGTTTAGGCCACCACACTGCTTAGAATCCAGGAGAAGTTATAAAAGCCCCACCTGTGAACTGAACATTGTCCAGTACTCTCTGCGTCTCCAGGCTTCCACTGTATTTTCCACTCTGGGAGAGCGAAGGAAGAACCAGGCAGGGTTCATGTTCAGGTTTCAGGGAATCCTTAGGATCTAGGATGCCCCAAGCAATGAGTCAGCTATTGTCCAGAGAGTCCAGCAGGGCGGGACCCCTCAGAATCTCAGGTACAATGGGGGACCCCACCTGCACAGGGTCTCAGCAGCCAGATGTGTTGACTCCTCTGAGACATGAATACTGTGTCTGCAGATTATGGAAAACCAGGCCCAGGTGGCCTAACAGAGGCATAATCTGGGACCTGATGGGTTCACAGACACAGGTGGAAAACACGGATGGAGTAGTGTTTGCTGTTGTTGTAACCACTCAGCATGCTGTTTCCATCCACATAACCTGGGAGCCAGGCCCGCATTCGTCACGGGCAGCCGGCGAAAGGTGGCCTGACATCCAGCCCGTCCAGGAACACAACACAGACTGTGTGCGTTAGACTTCTGAGCTCTCTGTTGGTTTCGTGTTCTGTTTATTCCAGACTGTTGGAAGCAGATCAAATATCCCTTTGCCAGACACCAGTCATCTGAGTTTACCATCAGCTATGATAATGAAAAGGAGATGACACAAAAGTTAGATCTCATCACAAGTGATATGGCAGGTAAGTGTCAGGCCTCTGTGACGGTGTTCTCAGGCGGCAGTGCTGCTCATGGAGTGAGGAGACCAGGAGGGAAATACGACAAAACCCTGGTGTTGAGATGGGGCCCAAGACATCAGCAATGTGTACAGTCTTCTCTCTTTCCTCTGCGAATTGTTACAAACTGACACTGAGGGAAGTATGGAGGAGCTGTAGCAGTGGCCCTGAGGTATCATGGAAATCTGGAAGCCCTTAATTTATCTGTTACTCGGGTTTTGGTTAAGGCAGTAAGAAAGAGGGACTGGAAAGATGAATTAAGCCCAGTTCCTGCCCTTGAGAAAAGAGGAGACAGTGTTAGAATGGCCTCTGTGTCCCTGATAAGCCGTCACCAGGAGTCAAGCTTCTCAAACTGTCTGTGGAGATGGATCCATTTTTTGCCTTTGAAAAAATTAGCATTTCTAATCTGTCAGAAATGGAAAATTGCTTTTATAAAATACAGTACAGTTGACCCTTAAACAACAAGGGGGCTAAGGATGCCAGTGCCATGGGCAGAAATCCAGTGTAACTTCTGACTCCCCCAAAACTTAACCACTAATAGCCTACTGCTGACCGGAGCAACCTGTTGCCTCCCCCTTACCAATAACATAAACGGGTTAACACGCGTTTTGTATGTTACTTGCATTATGTATTGTATTCTTCCAATAAAGTACGTTAGAGAAAATAAAATGTTATTAAGAAAATCATAAGGAAGAGGGGCACTTGGGTGGCTCAGTCAGTTGAGTGTTTGACTCTTGATTTCAGCTCAGGTCATGATCTCCCGATTCGTGGGATCCAGCCATGAGTCAGGCTCTATGCTGACAGTGCAGAGCCTGCTTGGGATTCTCTCTGTCTCTCTCTCTCTCTCCCTCTCTCTCCTTCTCTCTCTCTCTCTCTCTCCCTCCTTCCCTCCTCTGCCTGCACACGCACGCACGCACACGCACGCTTTCACTCTCTTAACATAAACAAACAAGAAAATCACAGGCAAGAGAATAATACATTTCCAGTGCTCTGTGCTGTATTGAAAAAAACTCACCTATAAGTGGACACACACAGTTCAACCCCTTTGTTCAAGGGCCAGTTGTGTAAATTAGCAGTAATGACATTTTTAAAAAGACATACAAAATCCAAACTCTAATTCTTGTATTAGATTCAATGGACGTAAATATACTGTCTCAAGCTGCTGGGAGTTTCTAAACACTTGCTCTCAATTTGTGTGCTTGTCTTTTTTTACAAACTTGTGTCGGTTCTCAGATACTTGGGCGCCCGCAGACCACACTCTACAGCCCACTCCGCTTAGCTTCTCCAGAGTGCATTCTGAGGACCAGAAGCATTAGGGAGCTTGCTACAAGTGCGGGCTTTTAGCCCCACTTTTAGCCCCAGGCTTTTAGCCCCAGGCTTTTAGCCCCAGGCTTACCAATCCAGAAGTTCCCAGGTGGGGCATAAATACATCAAAGCCAGAAAGCTCCCGGGGGAACGGTTGCAGGAGCCGCTGCAGGGCAAAGAGAGCATCTGTGCACCCAAATCCATCCTTACTCCTTTCCCTCTGACAGTTCTCGTGCTGCCTTGCAGAGAAAACGGGGATAGGAAAGGCCCCCTTGTCTCTCCCTTTCTCTTTCATTTTTGCCTCGCTTCTGGTGCAGCATGCCTTCCTTCCCCGCTGTGTGGTCCTTCTCCATGACTGTGCAAGCCCCGCGAGGTCTCATTCTTGCCCTCACTCAGCCTCAGTCTCTCTCCTTAGCAGCCCCACCCACCCTGCTCCCGAGCTCCCAAGAGAGAGCCCTTCCTTGCACTTTTGCCTGCTACACCCAGACTTGCCTCCCTGTCCCCAAGAAGACATTCTCACCTGCTGGACACCTCTACCTGCCAGTGTCGCCAATTCCTGTGTGTCCAAAACGGAACCGATTGTTCCTAACCCTCCCCACGGACGCTCCACACATTTCCTCTCCCAAGTGGCTTCCTGACTGTGACTCCTCGGCTTCCGGCTGAACGTCCGGGAAGGGGCCTTGGTCCTCCTTCCTCATGCCCGGCATTGTTGGTGATAACTTTCTCTGACTTCTGTCCCCAAAGTGTGGCCTTTCCAAGGCTATTGCCAGACCCGTAGTGGTGACTGCTTAATTTTCTTTCGTTCTTTTTTTTTTTTTTTCCGATCTTTACGTTTTTTTTAAAAATGTTTATTTTGAGAGGGGCCGGAGGGGGGTGGGGTGAATAGGAGAGAGAATTCCAAGCAGGCTCAGGGCTGACCACGTAGAACCCCATTGCGGGGCTCTGCCTCTCCACAGGTGAGATCGTGACCTGAGCAGAAAGCAAGAGTCGGAAGTTCCACCCACTGAGCCACCCAGGCCCCCCTGACTTTTTCTCGGTTGTTTAATCACTGTTCCCTTTTCTCACGGTATCCCCTCCACCTCCCAAATCTGGCATTTCAAGGGCCAGTTGAAGATCTCCATGGGGTACTTCCTCTCGCTCCCCTAGGTGTGGGGAGGCATAGTATGTCTTCTCTGGGTTCCTGTGATCCGTGGAGGCTTCCTAAAGCGGCAGTATGGTTGCGCAAGCCCGTGTGTGTGGCATCTACGCCCTTTCCATCCCCGGCTTTCTCATCCCCCTGCTACAGATGAGGCGCCCAGCCGAGTGGGTTCCGCCGAGCGCCTCCCTCTGCAAACGACTGGCTTGCCCTGGCCCTGCGGTCCTTGTTGCACTCACATGGTGTGTGACCTGCGCTTTTTACTTGCAGATTATCAGCCTCCGCTCATGATTGGCACCGGGACGGTGGCGAGGAAGGGCTCCACCTTCCGGCCGATGGACACAGAGGCGGACGAGACCGCGCCGAGCGCCGAAGCCGGCGGCCACTACGACCGCCCTCTGCTGGCCGGCCGGCACCAGTACGCCCTGCCCTTGACCCACCCCGAGCCCGAGTACGCCACGCCCATCGTGGAGCGGCCTGCGGCGCGCGCGCACACCTTCTCCGGGTACCGGGTCCCCGGGCCGGGGCCGGCGCACAAGCCCTCGCTGTCCTCCGGGGCCGCGCCCTACCAGAGGCCGCCGCGCCCCGCGCCCACCGCCCAACGCCCGGGCTACGATCAGCCGACCGCCGGCGGCCAGACCGCGGACCGCGCGCACCCCGACTACCAGGAGCCGCGGCCGAAGCCGGCCGCCCGCGCCGCCTACGCGGCCCCCAGAGACTGCCTCAGCCCCCTCAGCCCCACGGCCATGACCGCTCTTTTGTGAGCACACTGTGAAAGCAACCTGCTGCGGTACCGAGCGGCGGGCTGGGTGCGGCCCTGGAAGAGGGGACATGTTCAAGTGCGCGTGTGTGAGTGTGAGTGTGTGTATGTGAGTGAGGCAGTGCGTGTGTGATTTCATAGGATCCTGCGGTGGAGTCCTAGGGACCACCACCACTCCTACTGTTTACAAAGTAGTGCGTCTGGTTTTTGTTCTGACCCTTAGGGCAAGGGTCTGATGGTTTTTGTTGGACTAGAAAAATGAAAATTTCCAGATAGCATTTTCATTTCTCTGTGATACTGAGCTGCTTTGGTATAAAATGTGCAATCTGTACAAAGTTGTATTTAACATGATTTAAAGTAACTTAAGTTCGCTTTATCAGATTTTAGTTCTGTGCAGTGGTTAAAGTGGGAGAATGCAGCTGTTGCAAAATCGTATATAATAGTATGTTCACTTTTTAAGTGTATTTTATCTGATACCGTGTTAGCAGCAGGTCTGTTTAAACTTAATCTTGTTATTGTGGCTCATTTCCTTTCCTTTGATACCTAGAACTAAAAGCATTGCTAACATTCTTCCGGAAGGAATGAAATTACTTGAAGCATGAGAAGCGCACCAGGGTGGTTGTTAGCAATTATGATTATAGATGAAAACCGAACACAACACAGCCACCTCAGCAGCTGCCTGTTCCTTAGACTCCACTTCAGATGGGACGTGTGGCGGCCAGTAGGGGCTTGCCCGAGCAGAAGGTCTTCCAGAGGACCTCCCCGCCCATGGGACCTGGCCTTTGTCCCACTTTGCCTCTTTCTCACCTCAGGCCTGGCAGATACTGTGCAGCCTTCACATGCAAATTCACCTTTTCAAACTCTGCAAAGCCCCCAGCTGAGACTTAACAGCAACTCAAACTGCCCTCCCAGCAAATTGAATGAGGGTAGTATAGCAGTGTAGTCTCAATTACTGTGACAGATGCTTTTGTACCTCAGATTGAAAATATGGCTGAGGTCAGATGTCCACACTCTTCGTGACTTTCTTGAGAAATAGCACATTGTAATATGAAAACGTTATTTGAAGTGTGTTCTTACAAAAGTGAAAAAGGCAAAATCCATATCGAGCTTTTCTACTGAGATAGTTGGGGGGTGAACTGATTTTGTAAAGAAACCTTTCCCCCTTGAATGTATGTCTCTAATTTCAGATTAGTCCGGACCTCAGCTGTACCTCATGTTCAGTGCTTTTTATCTGAGTTTGCTTTGGGTTCATGGTGATGGGGGGGGGGGAGTTAACCTCTTTTACCAAAGAGGAAAGTGTGTGTTTAACAGAAAATGTGGACCAAAAAATCCTTGACCTAAAAAACGTATTATAATCCTATTTGTATGACGATGACTCTCTGTGAAAATATAAATATTGAAATAGGGTGCTGGACGTTCATAGACTTTTTGGTGATTTTAGAGGATAAACCATTTACTTTGTGGAGTTTACATGGTTTTATATACATACTAATTCTAAAAATAAACTATGCCAAATCAGAGTGCCTGCCCCTTATTGGTGTCCTGCTTGCCAGGCTATTGAAGGCATTTGAGGCTCAGCCTCCATAAAAGGGCAAGTGGTGCGCTGCAAAGGGCTGGGTTTGGAGTCAATTAGGACTTAGTTCCAGACCCTGAGCTGCCATACAATAGCTGAGTTATTTTGGAAATAAGTGAAGCCTGCCCAAACCAGCAGAGTCTGTTCAAGCTTGTATAGCAGAGGAGTCAACCACCCTCACGGAGGAGTGGGAAGTTTTATCATGGAAAAGGGAGGGCTTCAGGTGTATCCTGATTGGAGGCTGTTGGATGGATTGATTAGATCACTGGTTAGGGATGCATATTTGGCTTTCTCGGCTTGGCCTAAGTTGGAAGTGTGGACAGAAATTATAGAGGCTATCAGTTATTAATCAAATCATAGTGATTTGGGGTTGATTGTTGTAGGCATTATTGCTTGGCTTCCTGGATTGTTATCAGAAATAGTGGTCTGACCTTCTACAGGTCGGACTGACAGCAGGCTGGCTTTCTGGGCTGGTTACTGTGGATAAATGGGTTGCTTTTCTGCACTTACTGCTGTGGGTTGTGAATCAGAGTTCAGTTTTTATTTATGGTCTATCCATTACCCATTTATGTATTCAGTCTGTTCTATATAGCGCTTAGCCTCAGTTTCCTCGTGTGTAAAAATGTTAATACAGAGCCAAGAGGAAAGTGTGTGTTTAACAGAAAATGTGGACCGAAACTGTCAGTTAAGTGTCCGACTTTGGCTCAGGTCATGATCTCACAGTTTGTGAGTTCCAGCCCCGCATTGGGCTCTGCACGGACAGTGTGGAACCTGCTTGGGATTCTCTCTGCCTCTCTTTATGCCCCTCCCCTACTCATTCTTTTTTTCTCTCTCTCTCCTCAAAATAAATAAAACTGAAAAAAAAGTTAATGTGCCTTCCTTTCTCGAAGGCTTACAAGTAAAAATTAATTGGGACAACAGTTATCAAAAATTTATTGGGACAACATTGTTCTACATATAGGCCTTTTTTCTAATCCAGGCCCTCCGTGGGTTGCATATAGCCTTCTAACATTAAAATATTAGTTCGTAAGAATAGAATTCCTACAGTGTATTAATGTTTTTTTTTCCTCCCTCACATTTCTTCCCTATACTCATGATATAATCATGACAGAAAGAGAACAGGACTTTGTTTTGGAACAGCACTTCCTAGGGGTGGCCTCACTGTGTAGACCGGGTGGGTTGAGTGCAAAGATCTGATAAAAACCATACACTGCCCACCTAAAACTAGAGGATAATAGGAGAATAGTGTGCCTTTCTTTTTCAGTGTTTTGCCACATTGGCACATGTGATAAGGTGAGAATGAGATCATTCTGTCTGGTGTCTTCTGTGTTATCAAATCCTATTGGCAAAGATTGCATTCCAGCATGTCCTGCCATGGCGGATGCAACACATCTTACCCAGAAAACTACACGGACCACAGAGGCTGCTGAAACTTTGCTCTGGGCTTTATTGCTATTTAAACTTTCGTTAATATTTATAATCAGCCTAGAAAACCTCTAGAAGGAATATGAGAGATTGTTCTGTGTTTATTACACTTGCTTTTGATTCTTAGAAAATGAAATCACAATTACAGACAAAGCTATAGACACCATGAATAGCCTTTCATATCACAGTAAGGACTTTTATAAATACATCAGTAGCTCAAGTGTAGGCACCAGGTTGGCCTCACTTTGCTCAAAATGCCTCGCTTTCATTCATTCATGCACCAGAGAGTTCCTAAGATTCACCCTGTACTTACTTGAAAGAGTGTGTATTTAGGCTTTCTGCAACCTTGGGGCAATTCAGTCCGCTAATGGAAAGCAAAGGTTGAATATAATCCTGCTAGCGGTCCTCACCCCAACCAGCCCAGCCCAGTCCCTCACCCAGCGCTCTCCCTGCACCCATGGTACTGTCTTTGTGCGCCGCCAGCCCCAGATCTCTCCTCTCTCACTCTACAGGTCTCTCTCCCAGCCTCCTGGTTCTACAAATAAATCCCCCCCCCCCAGCAGCTTTAAAGATGCCTGCTCTGTTTTTGGTATTCTGCAGTTTTACTCCTATGTGTTCAACTGTGAATTGTGTGAATTCATTTGTATTCATGTTACTTGGGACTCCTGCGTCTTGAATCCTAGGATTCATCTCTCAACCGTGGCAGATTCTCAGCTATCCTGTTTTGCAATACTACTTGCCTCTGCTTTTTTCCTTTACTCACTCCTGGGACTCCTATTCATTGGGCCTTCTCATTCCACCCCCACCCAGGTCTCTTAGCACCTCTTATTTTCTGTCTCTTTATCTTCTGTGCTGCGTTCTGGGTCAATTCCTGAGGCACAATATGGCATAGTGGTTGGGTGCACAGATTGGAGATTGATTGCCTGGACAAGGAGCCAAAATCCCTTGGCGCCTGTTTCCACGCTTGATATGTGGGGAGAAACAGTACTATCCACCTGCCCGTGCCCGCTGTGAAGATTAAATGAAGCCTGGCCCGCATGAAACACTGTGTGGGATTCCATGTTATAGCCCAGTTTACTAAATTCCTCTCCTGCTATCTAATCTGTTTAATTTAGCCATTGAGGTTGTAATTTCAATTTTTAAAAAATTTCTAGGTCTGTTGATTCTTTTTTAAATCTGCTTTTTTTTTTTTTAACACTGCTACAGTACTTTATTGAGCTTTGATTCCTTCTTTTAATCCTTTGAAACATACTAATTTCATATCCTCATTCTGACTGTCCTGTTACCGTCATCTCTGAGTAAGAGCCAGTGTACAGTTATTTATAAGGCTAGGTCAGTGCTGTTCAGTAGAACTTTTGCAATGCTGGAGATGTTCTCTGAGTTGTTCGGTGTGGTTCTCGTTAACTACACATGGCCATCGAGCACTTGAATGTGGCTGGACTGAGGAAGACGTTTTTGGTTTTCTTGAACTTCAGTTTACTTGGATGTAAAAAGACACATGGGGCTGCTCTATTGGACAGGACACATCTGTGACGTGCACTGCCCCCCCTCCATCATGTTGTCACCTGTCAGACCTTATCTCTTCTTTGTTCCCCTCACTGCAGCCACACCGGCCTCTTAGCTGTCACTGGAACATACCAGGGACACACCCATCCTGAAACCTTTGCGTGTGCTGCTCTCTCTTCCTGGAAAGCTTTTCCCCCAGATATCTGCATGGCTTATTCTTTCACTTCCTGCAAGTCGCACTCAGACATAATCTCCATGGGGTCTTCCTTCCTCTCCCTGTGTAAAAACTACAAAGTTCTCCCAAGCACAGTTCCTGTCTCCTTTCATGCTTTACTTTTCTTCGGAACATTTATCGCTGTCTACCACAGAGCCCATTTTTATTTATTGTCCTCAGTCTCTCGCACCAGGTGACATCCCATGAGGGCCAGGAGTTTTGTTTTGTTCCCTGCATGTCCCCAGCACCTAGACCAGTGCTTGATAAATATTTGCTCAATGAACGAATGGCCAGAATTCTTGAGGCTCCGTCCTGTTTGTGGTTTCTACTGACTCTCGTTCATGATAGTTTCTGCCTTTGTCTGGTTTCACATCTCTTGTGAGCCCTCCCGTAGCAGGGCTTTCTCCTCCTTGTGAAAACCCTCATGACTATCCGTCGGGGTGGTTTTCCATCTCTGTCAGGTACACCGGGTGAGGTTGCCAGATAAAATATAGGATATCCAGTTAAGTTTGAATTTCAGAGAAACAACAAATAATTTTTTAGTGTAAGTATGTTCTGTGAAATATTTGGGACATATTTATATTAAAAATTATTCATGTCCTGTATTTAAAATTTTTTTAAGTGTTTATTTATTTTTGAGAAACAAAGAGCACAAGCAGGGGAGGGGCAGAGAGAGGGGGACACAGAATCCGGAGCAGGCGAGCTATCAGCACAGAGCTCGACAGGGGGCTTGAACCCACGAACTGTGAGATCATGACCTGAGCCAAAGTCGGACGCTTAACCGCTGAGCCACCCAGGCGCCCCCATGTCTTGTAGTTTGCTAAATCTGGCAACACTAACACCAAGAATATCATCAGCCCCGCATCAGCTTTTAGTTTGACTTTTGGGTTGGTGGTTCCTAGACTGTGCCAAAAATTTAGACCCAAAGTGAGGCACAGGACTCGCGTTTTAATTTCTCCCCTTGTCATCCAGGGCCACTCATCCTTTGTTGTCAGTTTTATCAGGCAGATTTTTTTAGGTTCACCCTTTCACTGTTCTCACTCTGTCATGCCTAACCCCAAATCACGTCTCCTATGCCTTCAAAGAGGTTAAATACCCAGCAGCTGACTGACTAAAACCCTCCCACCGTCCCCAGGATGCCAGAGCCTCCACTCCAGTGTTTGTCTGTTTATAAAGTTTCTTCTGGGTAATCCTTTCCTCTCCTCTCCTCCCCTCCCCTTTCCTCCCCTCTTTCCCTTCTTCTTCTTTTTTAGGTTAATTTATTCATTTTGAAAGACAGAGAAGGTACGAGTTGGGGAGGGGTAGAGACAGAGGGAGAGAGAGAGAATGAATCTTAAGCAGGGTCTGCACTTTCAGCTCAGAGCCCAATGTGGGGCTTAAACTCAGGCACCGCGAGATCACGACCTGAGCCGAAATCAAGAGTTGGCCGCTTAGCTGACTGAGCCACCCAAGACCCTCCATCCCCTTATTTTTTAAAATTATCTGGGCCTTTTAAAGAATTATGATTTCCTTTTATCTAACATCCCTAGGAACTTAGAGACAGATTTTCATCTCATCTGCTTGGAATGATGCCTCCCTACCAGGCAGGAGACAGCATGTTTATTTCAAAAAGTACAGTATTTCGAACTCAGGTTTACCCTGGTTTTCATCTTTTTAACTACATGATTTCAAGCACATTCTTGGCGCTCAGTCTAAGATTAGACAAGAGGCTCATTAGACTGAGGTGGCTGTAATGCCATGGTGGCCTGTGCAAGCAAACCAAGGTCTAACCCTTTAAATGTCTCCAGGTTTCAAAATCAGATGCTAAGGACAACCGGTGGCGAACAGCCCAACTAATCAACGAAGATTTAAGTTAGCCAGTCAAATAATGTCCTTTCTTTGCTCCCCCATTTTCTCCCAGTCTCTCCCCTGGCTTCTTTGGTGGGGTGCTGCTAACCACTCCTGGTTTGGCACTACCCGATTAGAAGCTATAAATGCTCAAACTTAGAATCTTTAGTGTGCCCCAGTCTATCTTTTAACATTGGTGATTTCTAAACTCACTTCTTAACCCCTAAAGGAGGAATGATTATATAAGGGCTGTTGTGAAGACTAATCTATCAGTCTTTTGCATACAGCTGGTGATCAATAAATATTAACTCCTTTCTTTCCACCCAATCTGAAGTCTAAACTGTCCTCCAACACCATTTCCCTTAGAGTCCTTTTCACGCGGAGGTCACCTTTTCTCTTCAGCAGTTGATTGCCCTCTCTGTGGCCAGGGGGCAATGCACGCCTTCCTCCCGATACCCACTTCCCGTCCTTTCCCACTTTCTCTCCACCTTGCAAAATCCTCTCCCTTTGTGACACCCATGCCCCCCTCGCTCGGCCACCTTTTCTTCTCGCTCTGGCACCTAATATCTTGCAAGCCACGTTCCCCATTCACTGAGGACTTCTGCCTTGCTCAGGGTCTTCCCTGTTCCTTCCAATCACAGAGTTCAGTGTCCAGCACGGTCACTTTCATGGTTTTCCCACGTCTCCTCTCGTAACCGCCACTCCATTTAAACTACCTCCACACACGTGTTCACACTCTTGCTGTTGGCTCTGAAGTCATACTAATTCTGTCTGCTCAGAACCTCCTATTCTTCGGATTCCTCACCTTTCCTCCTACTTACTCATGGACCCCATGAAGATATTGAATGCCTAGATATCATTTTCCTCTGGTGGTTAAACTTTTTTTTAATATTTCTTTTTGGGAGAGAGAGAGAGAGAGCATAAATAGGGGAGGGGCAGAGAGAGAGAGGGAGACAGAGGATCCGAACTGAGCTCTGCTCACAGCAGAGAAGCTGATGCGGGGCTCCAGCTCACAAACTTGAGATCATGTCCTGAGCCAAAGTCAGACACTCAACTGACAGTCATTTTAGTTGCAATTTCCTTTCCATCCATCACTTGAACTGTTCTGTCTTAGCATTTTCACTCCATTGTCTTCCCTGGAACCCCAAACCTTTAGGAGCCCACGGCATAAGCCCCCCCTCAACATACCATCTCCACATGTTCACCACGGCAGCAGGAAAACACTCGTACCGGCTCTTACAAACTCCTAGTTTCCTCAACCTTATCCAACTGATCTTTGATCCACTTCTTTTCTCATCCCCCTCAGCAACTGTTCCAAATCAGTGCCACTCTCCACACCTTACCTTTACTGAGGCTTCACCATGCTCCTTCACCTAGTGGTCAATAAAATCCGATCCTGTAACTGCCTGTCCATCCCTCTTCCCACAGAAGACTGCATCCAATTCAGTCCTTTTCTCCCCTCTGTGTCAATGGGAAAGGTATTCAAAACCTTCACCGGTGACCTAATCCCCATTGCCTTCTCCTTCCCCTCAGATTTTGCTCCAATCACCTATCCCCTTTTCCCTTGTCTTCATCTTCTCCCTCTCAGCTGATGACTTCCTCTTGGCTTATAAACTTGTTAAAATCTCAAGTGTAAAGAATTCTCCCTAAACATCCCAAGCCCATTTCATTACCTGTCCCCTTTCTTCCAAGAAGGGAAATTCTTAGAATTTACGTGTGCCTCAGCTTCATTCTTCATCTGATGTAATCATCAGTTACACGCAGCTCTACCCTGGGTATATGAACGAAACACAGTCATCTTATCCATTTATCCAAGTCTTCTATTGCCTCCCTTCAGGGCATTTTAAATGGTTCTCCCCTAGGTACTGCACATTTTTTGTTTGAATTATGTTCAGGTGATTTTTGTTGTTGTTACCATGGTGAATGGTAGCATGCCCCTCTTTTTATTTTATTTTATTTTTTTACAAATAGTTTATTGTCAAGTTGGTTTCCATATAACACCTGGTGCTCATCCCCACAAGTGCCCTGCTCCATGCCCATTTCCCTCCTCCCCCCCCACACCCATGAGTCCTCAGTTTGTTGCATGCCCCTCTCTTTATATCAAGGATCAGTATGGCCTTAGTGGGAAAAAGTATGAATTCTGGATTTGGACTGCCTTGTTCAAATTCCACTGTAGTTATGTGACCAAGAAAGCATTATTTTACCTGTCTGACTCCATACCCTTATTTCTAAATGGAGACAGTAAAGAATATATCTCCATGGAGTGGTGCTGAAGATTACAAGGGTTAGTACATGTAAAACCCTTAGAACAGTGCCTGACCCATGGTAGGCACCATGTTGCTATTAGCTATTTTATATATATATATATATATACTATACTATACATATTTTTATATATATATAAACTATATTTATATATAAAACTAATTAAAAATATTAAAACTTTTTTTCTTCCTCTTTGATATCTTTTAACATTAAAATAATTTTTTTGATAAAGACTGTGAGCAGGGGAGTGGGGCAGAGGGAGAGAGAATCTCAAGCAGGCTCCATGCTCAGCATGAAGCCCGACGTGGGGCTCCATCCCACAACCCTGGAATTATGACCTGAGCCAAAATCAAGAGTCAGATGCTTGGGGCACCTGGGTGGCTCAGTCCGTTAAGCATCGCACTTTGGCTCAGGTCGTGATCTCACAGTTTGTGAGTTTGAGCCCTACATTGGGCTCTTAGTTGACAGCTCAGAACCTGGAGCCTGCTTATGATTCTGTGTCTCCCTCTCTCTGCCTCTTGCCTGCTCACACTTTGTCTGTCTCTCTTAAAAATAAACATTTTAAAAATTAAAAAAAAAAATGCTCAGCTGACTGAGTCACCCAGGTGCCCCATGATTTCTGTTTATATTCTCCTTTACTAAGTTTCCTTGTTTCCAGTAGTGTTTAGCTGATTCTCTTAGTTTTTCTGGGGCCGTGATCACGTCTGCCCATAGTGCCAGTGTAATCTCCTTTACGATATTACATGTACATTTAATTCCATTGGGAGCACCTCCCCTACCATATTCTCATTGCTTCTAGTATCTCCCTACCCAATATGATGCTGGCTTAGGTGCAGCAATAGATTATGTTGAGGTGTATATCAAAAATGCACCCATTCCTTTTTTTTTCCTCACCAAGAAGTAGTGTTGGATTTTTACCAATGAATTCTCAGCATCTATGGAATTAGAAGCAAATGATTTTCTTGCCCAGAACCCCTTTCTAGATGCAGCCGTATGATTAATTCTATCACCGGATGTCCTACATAGTTCTGGTGTGTGTGCTTGTGCTGAACTCACAACGGTAACATTTTATTTAGGATTTTTACGTGAATGTTCTTTTTGCGAGATAGGCCTTTTCTTTTTCTATCAAGCTTTATCAGGTTTTACTAGCTTGACTAAAACAATGTCATTTTCTCCTCCTTTTAGGTTCTTCTCTTGCTAGGCATTGAAATTAATCTTTTTAAAGTAGTATTGCCCTGTGAAACCATATATTTGTGGTAATGGGGGGAGGCAAGCACAGACAATTGTTTCCATGGAGATCTGCTTAGATTTTAAAACTTCAGTTTTGGAGAATGATAAATTACATAATCTTAGAAGTTTTCAAATGTATTCATGTAGAATTGAACAAAATAGTTTTTTATTATCTTTTCAGTTCCTTTTTTGTTACAGTGATCTCTCCCTTATTTTGTATATTTTCTTTTACTGTCTTTTTTCATTATTAGTTTAGCCAGCAGTTCATCTATTGTCTTTCTCCCCAGAAAATTAGTTTCTGATTTTTTTTTTTTTTAGTTCTACTTTTCTGCTTTCAGAAGCGGACACATTTGTTAACAGCCCAAGGCAGAGGTAAAAATGCCTTTAACAATGGTGAGAATGACACCTTCCCAATTGTCACAAATGCCCCGTTGCCACCTTGTTCCCTAGAGACAGCGGAAACCCTGTGCATAAATGGAAGAGCGGGGCAGGAAAGGCTTGAGTCTGAAGGATCTGTGGCTCTGCTTGCAATGCGAGGACTTCTTGCATTCTAACAGCCAACTGCCGAAAATCTATTTCGACTGAAATTAAAACCCAGCTCAACCATCACTCTTAAAAATCAAAACTGGGGGCACCTGGGTGGCTCAGTCGGTTAAGCGTCTGACTTCGGCTCAGGTTATGATCTCACGGTCCATGGGTTTGAGCCCCACGTCGGGTTCTATGCTGACAGCTAGCTCAGAGCCTGGAGCCTGCTTCTGATTCTGTGTCTCCCTCTCTCTCTCTCTCTCTGACTCCTGACTCCCGCCCCCCCCACTCCCCCCCACCCCACCCCCGCTCATGCTGTCTCCCTCAAAAAAAAAAAAGCAGTAAAAATTAAAAAAAAAATAAAAACTTTATCAATCCTAGGCTCCACCAAACCTTGCACCATTTAAAAAAAAAAATAGACAAAGGGGCACCTGGGTGGCTCAGTCAGTTAAGCATCTGACTTTCGCTCAGGTCATCATTTCCTGGCTGGTGAGTTCAAGCCCCACATCTGGCTCTGCTGTCAGCACAGAGCCTGCTTTGGATCCTTTGTCTCCTCTCTCTCTCTCTCTGCCCCTCCCCCGCTCATGTTTTCTCTCAAAAAACAAACATTAAAAAAAAAGAAGAAATAATTATTGGGTTCTGGAGAAGGACTGAAAAGCCAACAATTTCATCTATATTTCCCTTTCTCCCTTTTAACGTGGCCTGTTAAAGTAGATTCAAGAGAGGGGTTTAGCTCTGACCCTTACTAGCTGTGTAACTCTGCACAAATAATGTTAACTTTTCTAGTTCTCAGTTTATTCACCCTCCCAAGAGTATTTTATTTGGCAGTCCTCATAAAGCCTTCCAGCTGATAGGCAGAAGTAGAATATCTGCTGCCCCCTGCTGACGCTTTGACGAATTGCAAATTTTACCTTTCCAAAGCATAGAATCCAAGTTTGTGTCTGTATGGTTTACATTTTGTGGATCTAATACTTTCTTACAGTTCCATTCATCTGTCTTCCTATTTATAAGTCAGAAGTCTTTTACAATAAAATAGTGTCTTGAACTTTAAAACAATCTTGTTACTTTTGCTGTTCAAACTTTCCTTCCTTCCTGAATTCTTTGGAAGTTTTGTTGCAACCTCCCACTGCTGTGATGGATTTTTAGAATTTTCTTGTGGTTGTTAATTTTTGTTTTATATTTTTTGAGGCAATTTTAAATTGGCATATACAAGGTTAGAATTATTTTAACTTCGTAGTGAGAGTTGATTTCTTAAGAACTTAAGTAGCTTTCTCTATCCCTGATAATGCTTTTTTCCCCTGGAAGCCTATTTTCTCTGATATGAATAATTATCTAGGCTGACCTTTGGAATGTATGCCCAATGTATCTTCTTGATCATTTCACTTTCAAATGTTCCATATCCTTATGGTTTAGGTGTGGATTATTTTTTCAATTTGAATTCTTTGATCAACCACTCTCAAAATCCAATCCTAGTAGTATATCCTTGGCACCTGCCAGTATATGTGAGCTAATTCTTACACTTGATTTCTAGTCTTTTCTCCCTTAACAGGTCCAGCACATCCACAGCCAGGCTTTGCTAGGCTTTGAGACTAGTTATTGGCCAACCAACCAAGAGAGTAGTTATTGTCTGAGGAGGAGGGGTGCTTAGAGGGAGCCAAAGGACTAAGCATGGAGCTACGCTCACAACTATGCGATTACAAAGAACACCAAGCAAAATCAGCAGAGGGAAAAGGCACAGGAACAAAGTCCAGAGGAAACCAGGCACAGGCTCCGAGGATCTCCTTCCAGTTGAGTCATACAGAATGAGCTTAATTCCTCCAACAATGATGTGTAACACATAAAACACTGTCCATCAGTGAAGCTTGCCTGAGCCTTGGCACGGAGTCCAGGGTTTTTACTGGGCTCTGTTACACAGGCACTCTCTGCCTGGCATGTATCAAAATTCCAGATTCCCAGAAGGAAAGCTGGTGTGCAACCTAAGTCTTCTGGTTTGTACAAAGATTTCAGGCACAGTCCTTATCAGTTAGGGAACGGGGGTAAGGGTGGTGGGTACCCTCCTGAAATCCAAATTGCTGGACACTAGCCAAAGGTGCACTTTGCAGGTAGGCTTTTCTAAGAACGGGTTCAGGCACACCCTCTAGGAAACACTTAGTAACTGAGCCCATGACCTCATGCCAAGGACTATATGTACCCCACTTACCTAGGAGGATGTCATTCTCTTCACCCTCTGGGTGGGAGATGAGCCAGCTCCTAATCTACTAACCCGTTTCCTCAGATCTCACTCCTGGTCCACTTGCGTTACCCTGGGTCCTCCGAGAAGCAGACACCAAGACCAAGAAGATTGGTCCGCTGTGTAACAGATTAGGAGCAATGCCGGTGAGGAAAAGTAGGGCGGAAGCTGGAAGCAACCAGACTCTGATGCAGGTATGAGCTCAGCTGAATCAAAGGACGGACGGTTGGGTGAAAGCAGTTCAGGGGCGCTTGGGTGGCTCAGTGGGTTAAACGTCCGACTTCAGCTCAGATCACGGTCTTGGGGCTCGTTAGTTCGAGCCGGGAGTCGGGCTCTGCTGACTGCTTGGATTCTGCTTCGGAGCCTGCTTCAGATTCTGTGTCTCCCTCTCCCTCTGTCTCCCCAACTTGCTCTTTCTCAAAAATAAATAAACATTAAAAAACAAATTTAAAAAAAAGAAAGCAATTTAGATTATCATGTGATTCTACAGGAGTCTGGCAAGACCATCAAGGAGTCAAGTCAAAGTCAGGGGCTCATAACATCCGGGTCAAGGCGGCAGCTGGGGAAGCTGGAGTCTCGTGCTCAGGCAGGGCTGGATGTGACAGCGCAGCAGCCAGGCGGCCTGGCATCGCTGGAGATCCAGGACACACACTGCTGGCTGCCACCACGGGGCTACAGCTGTCCAGATACACCTGAAAAAGATGTATTATCAAACAAATATTTAGCACCAATAGCACATGGTACCTAGCAAGAATTTTAGCTTAAAAAAAAACTTATAAAACTATGTAGAATAGAGCACTGGTTAAGAACAAAAAGGTAAATCATCTTTTAAGTTTCACAAACTCTACATCCTGTGCAGATGAATTCTAGGGAAGAGACTTCCAAACTCCTTAGTGAACTGGGAGCTTAAGCTGACAGACAGCATTAGAACTAAATCAAGGTTAGTCAACGACAAAAAATTATTTCTAAATGTTCCTAACTTAAGTAATTTTCTGAAATATAATTTGTATTCATTAACACTTAGAGGAAAATATCATTTGTAAGTTTATCTTCCTGACTGACCTCAAAAACTCTTAGCAAAGAAAAGGCATTCCTACACATTTTACACCCAGTTCTTAGGCTATTAGCGACCACGTGTAAAACTTCTGAGACAAACGGAATAATGTTTCCAGATATTTCTAAAAGTTATTTTACAAATAATTTGGGAACTTCTAAAACTATAGGCTCAGGTGATAAAATAGAAGAATGTCCTCTTACATGGTATCTAACAGAATTGATTTTCTTTTCTTTTTTAATTTTTTAATGTTTTATTTATTTCTGAGAGAGAGAGACAGTGTGAGCAGGGGAGGGTCAGAGAGAGAGGGAGACACAGAATCTGAAGCAGGCTCCAGGCTCTGAGCTGTCAGCACAGAGCCCCACGTGGGGCTCGAACTCGCGAACCGTGAGATCATGACCTGAACTGAAGTTGGATGTTTAACTGACTGAGCCACCCAAGCGCCCCTAAGAATTGATTTTCTGATTTGTTTCAGTGATATCCTCTGAGATAACACTGACTATTCAAGACTTGTAACACAAAACTAAACCCAAGGAGACCTGAGTCTTTGCCATCTGCTACATTTCAACAAAACACGGTCCCACAGTTGCTCGGACAGATCCTTCCAACCAACATCTTTTTAACTAAGCCAGACTAAGCAGTTCCTAAGATCAAACAGTTCATTACTATAAAAAGAAAAAAAAGAATAGAGAAAAGAAAAAAAATCATTCCAATACAGTAACTAGGTTTCCACCTTTTATACAGACTTTAGGACCTGTTGGTACAAATGACAAAGCTACTAGAAATAAAGAAATCAAAATATTTAATGTGAAAGAAACAAAATGTTTATTTTTTAAAAAATGAGATCAACACATTTTAATGTAGAAGATGCCATCTTTATTTACAGGCCAATAAAAAAATATTAAACTCAACTTAACTAGATATAATACATTTGTCATAAATCCTATCGATCTGAGGCCAACCCTAAGTGGAAGACTGAATAGGTGGAAAATGGTGGATTACATAACACAGATGTCAAATAATGTGCGGCTTACACACTAACCAATATATTTTGTTTCTAACATGAAAACAAAGTAAGTCCACTGTGTGGGGGAAGAAAACCAGCACCAGGCACACTGTTACTTTTTGACAACTGTCCGGTTATAATTACCAAGACTCACAACATTTTCATCTCTCTTAAACCTGTTTTAACAAGCCTCCAATCTCAAATGTTGTTGCTCCATCATACTCACAACAGATACCACAAAAGAGAATTTCAGAGGCTACAATGTAAATATATCTACACACATACACACAACCCTCACATTCTGTGGAACATTTTTCCTCAGCTATTTCGCTTGTGAATTTGTGTGTTTTTCTTTTTCCTTTTAAACTGTAATGGCTTTGCAACAGTTCTTTTCTGTTTGGTTTTGCCCTAGAAACTTGAGTATTAGGAATTTCTTCCCTGTAAGTGTGAAAATATAAAAACTGCTTCTCATTAGTTTATAATTCTTAGCTCCTCCCCCAGAGACCATATATTCTAAAATGACTTTTTAACTGGGTACTTTCTAAACACCTGCCAGGAAGCTCACGGTAGCAGCTGAGCAACAGGACTCTCACCTTTGCAAACCAGGTGAAGCAGGAATGAAACTACTGGGGAAAATTTTCATTCTGCTCTTCAGCCTTGAAAGTTTATTAAGTCATAACCATCCCATATGATTTATATTATGCAACATCAAAGTAGAAATTACAGCTCAAGGCTCTTAAAAAACCCCTTGTTGACTTTTTAGATTGTTCCTGAAAATCAAAAGGTTTTAGCTAAGATTTCCTAAGGATTCTATCTAGTGGATAAAGGATATTCTCTGAAAAAAATGCCATGGTCATCCTATCCCAGGCTGTGTTTTAAAAAAAGAAGAACATGTTTTTGAGTCACAACAAAAATGTTTTCAGATACGCTACAATGGAAATTTTTTTTTTGGCTAAATTAATATACTGACTAAAATCCAGTCTGCAGATCCTATGTCAATCCTGGGTTATGTGTTTGGTGTAGGGGGAATACATAAGGGAAAGACTCTTCTTCTTTTAAGAGGCCTAGCCTGTCAGGAGCAAACAATAACATGTAGCTTGCTTATTTGGTTGTACAATTTAAATACTAACTTCTGCCTGGAGGCAACGTCACACTACAAGTTATTTTAATATCAGTAACAATATACACTAGGAAGTGCATTTCTATTATAAACTAACATGGTGATAATACAGATGAACAAAACCACCCAAAACAAACCATAAAGGAGCAATAGTTAAAACATAAAATTTATAAATAGCAAAACCACCAAATAAAGTATATACATTGTATAGATTTATCTATGAACAAATATATAGTGCATCTAGAAAAGAAAAAAATGTGTTTTATATCACATAACATCTGACTATTACACATGAAGGTACTGATAATACTCTAAAAGCCTGTAGGCTTTCCTCCACTTAATATTCCCTTAAACATACATCCTTTAAAACCTTGACATTGGCAAAACTATCACCTCTTTAAATGCAGTGTTTTCACTTTCCCCACCAAGGTATTATGTGGCCCTCCAGGCTTAATCCTGGGATGAGAACAAACAAATCTGTAGTTTACATACGAGAGCACTTCAGTCAAACACTGAGATGAAAAGCCAACCAAACAATTCCTATATCAAAATGTCTTTGCCTTACCTTACCCACCAGTGCCTTGGCTTTTTAGATGATTGGCAAATTAGTTACTCTGAGAGAAAACTGCTGTTCAGATGAAATGTATTTCACTGACAAAGTTGAGCTTTTACTGCCAAAAAAAATGTATCTTTAAGTGCCAAGACTATCACAAGAAGACAAACTTTATGAACAACTCAAAATGTATAAAACTGTCTTTCGTGGATTCTAGAAAAAAAAAGACATCTGAGTCTAAACATTAATAATGTAATGCTCCAATACCAGGCACACAGATCAACATAATTGAGAACAGATATTTTACACTCATCTGCATTTCTTTTAAAAACCAGGAAAGTACAATGTACAATAACTTTTCAGAAAGTATTTCTAGTGCAGCATTGATTGATAAAGGATTGCTTAAAGAAAACTATTATGTACTGCATTGAATAAAGCTGAAAGGCAAACTCATGACACTAAATGATCATTAAGAACTGATTTAGATATCAGGATGCACAATAAATTAAGTAAAAAAACTAAAACCATTCTTTGAGCTAAAAAAAAATTAAGTCAAGCCTACATTTCTGCAATTCATTGAGTTAAGTTCTGTCCTCTGAAATACCACACTTAACATTCTGGAATATATATTTATTCTCGTATTTAAAGGTTATTTCTTATAAATTCCGGTTAGCATGGTCCTTCTACTAAATGGAAAAGGAGCCAAATAAAACAGTGGTGCTTCATTTGGTACTTAAGAGCCTAGTAATATCCCTTTGGGAAACACATGCTTTGGTGCTTTACAATTTTAGGAAAATCAAAATCGCTTTACATGCAATAGCTAGTTATGGTCTACCACAGAAAACAGGGAGTTTTATGCATTTAGAATTGTTCACATGAAGCCCTGAGGTGCCCGCCTTTCATTTAGGCCACAAGCCTCCCTTGATCTCATATAATCTGTCTCTGTCACCGGCTTCCCTAGTGCCCCAAACTCAGAAGAGTCTGATTAACAATCTCGTCTGCAGATAAAGTCAATTTAGTAAGATTTTTTGTGATACAGACTGTGCAGATCTTCTAGTTTAGAAGTACTGTCTTCTACAGGAGGTTCAGTTGAAGTTCCTAGGTCTCCATTTTCATGTCCATCAGTTACTGCCTTTTTATTAAATCCTAAAAGAAACAGAAAAAAAACTAGATACTTTCTATCTAATCTGAAAAAAGTCTTGCAATTTTATTGAGCAAAAACAAAGGAATACCCACTATAACTAGTAACAGTGTTAATCAAGTTGGCAATTTCTGACAAAGGAATTCTTTCTTCTTATAGCACATATCAAACACTGTACAGATTTTTCACATTATCTATTGGACCTATCAAAAAACTGTATGAAATTTCCTACCAGACTTTCGGTGAAATTTCCTACCAGAATTCTACTTATACAAATATATATTGAACAGTAAGTTATATGCTTCCTTCACATCTTGCTTTCAGATTATTTAACTTGAGTGTAGTCGGGCACATGCTAGCCTACTGCCAAAAATCTAGGTTGTGAGCAGGACTGTGTCCAGATAATATTTAAAACAAATTTTGGTTAATCTAAAAAATACATACTAGGCTTGCAAATAAATCAGAGTTGATTATATTATCTACTTAGTGAGCTATGAAGTCCAGACATGTGCTAAACAATAACCAATGGACATATTTTGTGGTTTAAATCCGTTACTAGTAATATATCATAAGAGCATACATTTCAGTTATATGAGTCACATTTTAAGTGGTCTGCAATTTACACAGGTAATAGAGAAATCTTTCATTTTATTTATTTATCTCCAGGCTCCAAGCTGTCAGCACAGAGCCTGATGCAGGCTTGAACTCACAAACAGGGAGATCATGACCCGAGCTAACGTCGGACGCTTAACTGACTGACCAACCCAGGCACCCCAAGAGAGAAGTCTTTTAGCCTCAGCTGCAAAAAAAGGAAGGAACAGAGCCTTCTATTCCTGACAGAAAATAGTAGAAAGGATGAAAGACCATGAAATCATAGGGAAAGCAGACTAACACTGTAAAGTTTTGACATATTGCCACAACAGTTTTGATCAAGATGCATGGGGAGAACACAATTGCTACTGCTGTCTACATGTAGATAATTCATAAGAGCCAGGCTTATCAAAAGAGCATTAGTTCATCAGTTCACTACAGAACTCTATACCAGACATTCTCAATTTTTTTGGTTTTCAGGATGCCTTTACACTCTTAATAAGTACTGAGGGTTCCAAAGAGTTTTGTTCATGTGGTTTACCAATGCTATGTGGGTTACTGATGTTTACCATATTAGTAATTAAAACCGAGAAGCCTAAAAAATTATTACTTTGTTAAAAATTAAAATAAGCCCCATAAATATTAATATAAATAGCATTTGTCTTAGTGAAAATAACTCCATTTTCCAAAAATTTAGTCAGAAGAGTAGCATAATTTTCAATTCTACAAATATCCTTCAAGTCTGGCTTTCTAGAAGATAGCTGGATTTTCTTATTTGCCTCTGCTTCATTACAAATATATGAAAAAGTTCATCCTCACGCAGATATATAGTTGGAAGAGAGGACGATTTTTTTTTAAAATGTTTATTTACTTTTGAAAGAGACAGAGCACACACGCGGGAGAGGCAGAGAGAGAGGGAGACACAGAATCTGAAGCAGCCTCCAGGTTCTGAGCTGTCAGCCCAGAGTCCAGTGCAGGGCTCAAACCCACAAACCCATGAGATCATGACCTGAGCCGAAGTCAGATGCTTAACCAACTGAGCCACCCAGGCACCCTGAGAAAACTAGTTTTAATAGCCTTTTCAGATAACTGTCAATATTCTTCTTTGATAGTACACCAAAATTTGACACCATAGAACTTGAAACTGTATCAATGAACTGTTCACTTTTTGTTACATTAAAATCCACTGGTCTATCTTACAGTTTGAATGGCTCTTTTACCCATGCAGGATTTTTTAACATACACTGGTCATTTGAGAAATATTAAATCACTGAGTTATGTAGCAATTCCAAAAGTTGACAAATTTCACTTATTACTGTATCAAAAAAATCACATTTACATCACCACCGATCTTATTATACAAGTTAAGCATTGGAAAGCTATCAAGCTTATGGTGGGTGATGCATGTTTTACAAAATTCTAATTGTCACTTGAAAGCTGACATTTTATCAATGGCAATAAATAGTGTCAGCTGTTTTCCCTGAAGTGATGGACTTGCTTTGTTCCTTTCGAAGAAAATGGCTGCCAAATAGCCTGAACAACCATAATTTGTCATTCTTCAAGTAAAAACTGTCTTCCGTGAAAAAAATGGCTAGTTCAGCTAGCTACTTAATCACTAAGTGCTCTTCTTTGAGACCAGCATCTTAGTTCAGCGTGCAGACTCAAAGCTTTAAGCATACTTCCCTTCTCGTAACACATGGTACTAAAAAAGACATGTACTCAAGGGTCAAGATTTAATAAAATGAACAGTTAATTTTACGTTCTCTCTCTCATTTTCAAATTTACTGATAATAAATATATTAATTTTAGAGTAATTTTTACCTTGCAACACTTTGATTTCCCCGCTTGTGTCTTTGCAACTAGCACCAGAATTACTACCTCCCTCCAACTCATCAAGGTACAAACGATAGCGATGTCCACTCTCATCTTCGTACTCGACATTTTCATCATCAGAATCCACTTCAGGAGCCACATAAACTACTTCAAATTCAATCTCTCCTCTCTAAAATGAGGGAAGAAAATGAGGAAGTCAAGTTATTTTAATTGTACTCAAAAAGGATTTCCAAATTCCTTGGGGTGAGGGATAGACATGAGAAGGAGACTTCAGATGCAGCCCCTTTCCAGACAAGAAATAATGAAATTTTAGAATCTCATGAGATAGAAGAAAACACAGAGGCCATCATGTCCAGACCAACCCCATTAATCCTAAGTAATTTCCTTTTAATATTACAGTAGCTCTTTCTACTGATGACAGTATTTTTGCTAACAGATCTAATCTAAAAAAAGGATGCTTAACTACTCAACTTACAAAATTCTGGAACAAATATTCCATTAAACAGTCATTCTGCCATATTGTACTTTGCACAGCAATTCAGCAAATCCATCTAAGTGGGCAGAGAGTAAAGTTGCACTTAAGGGCATCACACAAACTTTTCCTTGACTAATTCACAAAACCTTTACACAATGATTTCTTGTTTGTTACTGAATAGGTCTTGAACCTTTTCTTAACTTTCACTGAGTACCACAGTGTGAAGGTAATGTGGTCACTACTAATAATAATTATCATATTTACTATGTGAAACCCTATCTTTCAATGCTCAGAATAACGCTTTTGTAATGCAGTCTCTTTTATATGGATGAGAAACCTGAGTGAGTCCTGAAAGAGCAGATAATTTCCCCAATATGATGAACAAGTAAAACAAAAAAATATAAATTTGACTCCAAAGTCCCTGCTCTTTCTACTAGACTAGATGTGTAACATCTGTACTCCTATTCTTGAATAAAACTTTACATTCGAGTAAAAAGTTACAGATTATTTTATGTTTACAAACCATTCCAAGTCATTTAATAAGAGACTATAGTCACTTCACATGAGTCTGGTATTTGCATCTTTGAAAATTACGGTCTGCCTTTGCTCCAGAGCCAGCGTGTCATGTTTACTGCCACTCACTAGTCAGTCTCCTCTTAAAGAGGTTATGCTTCAGAATTTTAAAATGTGCTTGCATTTCCTTAAAAGTTTATGACTGCCTGTCTGTCTTTCCTTTACCACAGCTGCCATTCGTCTTACCCTGACGCTACTGGATATAGCCAAGTTGGGTTGAGAAAACGCTAACAAAGAGGATAGGGTTGCATTCTTAGATCTCTCTTAGCAGATAAGCTTTAAAAATACCATTTCGGGGCGCCTGGGTGGCTCAGCCGGTTAAGCGTCCAACTTCAACTCAGGTCATGATCACACAGTTTGTGGGTTTGAGCCCCGCTTTGGGCTCTGTGCTGACAGCTAGCTCAGAGCCTGGAGCCTGCTTCCGATTCTGTGTCTCCCTCTCTCTCTGACCCTCCCCTGCTCATGCTGCCTCTCTCTCAGAAATAAATAAAACATTAAAAAAAAAAACTTTTTTAAATACCATTTTAGGGGGTTAGATGGATAATTCAGTGGTCTTCAGTAGTTTTAGATTAAAGAATGAGGTGTGTGCACAGCAGTCATGGAGACAGATTTTAGGCTTAATATGAGGAAGAGCTTTCTAAAAATCAGCAATATACAACATAATGGACTACCTTATCATCAACAGGTCCCCCTCCAATGTAAATATTCGATTAGTGATAAGGCAGAGATTTACACCACATGTATAGTTGAACTAAACAAGCTATAAATTCACTTTTAACTTTCAGATTCAATTCCACACTGATGACCCAACAAAAATCCCAATGTACTGTCAACACCCCTCTAATTTCTTCAACTCTAGTACTTGAAGGAAAAAACAGAACAACAACAGAAACAAAACCCACCTTAAGTTAACCTGATAACAAATAGGACTTGTGGATATGAATCCAAACTCTGTAATTTATTTGCTCTGCAACGTTGATCAAATCATTTAATCCCTAAGAACCTTAGTTTACTTATTTTAAACAAGAGGGTTGGACTAAATGATTTCTAAGGACTCATTCAGTTCTATCATCTATGACTGTAAAACCATCTAGCACTGTTTTTTCTTATAAGACCTTCTATTTGTATAGTGTTTTAGTCATTAATGATTTTTACTTTCTAAGTACTAAGTCCTGTTCTGAGCACTCTAAATGAATCAACACAATCCTGACAGTTCTCAGATAAAGACACTGCCACAGAGGACTTAACGAACTTGCTGAAAGTTACACAGCTGTGGAAAAGGGCAAATAAAATCTTGTTCAGTAAATCTGGCTGAATGTATTCTATAAAAGGCTGAAAGCAAAGGAACCTGATATCTATATATATGAACACTTTTATGACTTGAGAAGCCTCCTAGGGAAGTCCAAAATATTCAAAAGATTCAAAAAAACCAACTGATAGATTCAATTTTAATAATATTAAGGGAGCTTACCTGCTGGGAAAGAATGGTTACAGCTTCTTTATGCTTTGTGTCCCTTAGGTTAACTCCATTAACAGCCAGAATAGCATCTCCAACATGTAACCCTCCACATCTATCAGCAGGTTGCCCTGGGTGGATCTCAGAAATGAGGATTGGAACACCATGTTCTTTCCCACCCTGACCAAAAAAAGGAGGGGGCGGGGGGAAGGGCAGTCAATTAGTTTACTCTTTGTACAGTTACACACTATTTGAACAACAAAATACCTTCTTAAAAATGCATTTCAATAAACATCTATACTATATGTATAAATGCTGAGTGAAATATTACTTCCTACTTAGGTAAGGGTGAATATCCTATTATAAGTATCAATGAGTTATTTCTGAATAAAACAGTAACATGCATGTGCTTTCTAAAACACATTCCAAAGCCCAAAACTCTTTTAAACATAAATATATTTTATGTATTCCATAGCACTATTAGATTTTATCAAATCTGAATCACTATGAACAGTAAGACATACCATTATTTTATGTACTACAAAAATCATTCTAAGAGTGTAATCTCAATTTCAGAGATATTAAAATGTGAAAATATATGCAACAAAGAATGATGAAATGCAGTTATTTGGTGGCTTTCACTTTCTAGCTTGGATCAAAATTATTTGTGTGTATGTGTGTATGTACATACATGTATTATTTGTATATATGTGTATTACTTCTCCTAAAATTTATGTTCTTTGAGGGCAGTGCATTAAAAAAGGTAGGCAAGTATTCAATAAATACTTAACAAATAAACTTATTATAAAAATAATTTCTACATTAAGCAATACCAAAAAAGCAAATGAACTTCTACAGTGTTTAAGCATTACCAATGAAAGATAGAGTAAAGCCATCTTATTCATTCATCTGGAACAAAGCACTAAACAACAGCAAAATGACTCCAAATATATGTAGTTTTTTCTAATAGGGTGCTCTCAGAAATGTTGCCCAAGACAAATGTCTGTAAAGGCATCAAATTAGAAAGGAAGAATATTTGGACCCAAGAGCCAGTGAAATCTGACAGCAAAGAAATGAGACAAGAGAAAGATAACACATACACTCCAGAGACAAGAACATTACAATATGGAGTAATTTAACACGGAAGAAAACAGATCCATTCAAAGGCTCCTAGATGCAACAACAGGACACTGTAAAGAACTATGACCCAAGGCAAAATGAAAATGTTAAATTATGCTTAATAAAGTAATGATTTTACTAAAGCCATACTTAATGGTTATTAGGAAGATTTACATACCAAAAAAAAAAAGTTTACACAGAGTGTTGGTGCCTGGGGGGTTAAATTTATTTATTTAGAGAATATATGCAGAATACTTTGTTTCCCAAGGATGTCCAACACAGAAGCATGATTATACTACATAACTACAGAGAAGGAGACTGGAAGCACTACTTCTTACTGTAATTGAAATGCCAAGGCCTTCATGATCTTCCTTAAGGAGGAGAACTTTTCTAATTGGACCAACACCTTGACTTTTCTTTAAAGAGTCTTGATCCTTATATGGGGGAAAAAAAAAGAAAAATTAGTGCTATTTATTTATTTATTTATTTATTTATTTATTTATTTATTTTTTAATGTTTTATTTATTTCTAGGAGAGAGAGAGAGAGAGCGTGAGCAGGGGAGGGTCAGAGAGAGAGGGAGTCACAGACTGAAACAGGCTCCAGGCTCCGAGCTGGCAGTCAGCACAGAGCCCGACGCGGGGCTCGAACCCATGAACCGCGAGATCATGACCTAAGCGAAAGCCGGGCACTTAACCGACTAAGCCACCCAGGCGCCCCAAATTAGTGCTATTTAAAAGATATATCAAATAGAATAAACCCATGCTATATAGCTCGCTTTTAGTACTCTTAATTAACTTCTTGGAATGGATATACAATAAAGTGTTAAGAAATTAATTAGTAGGTAAAATGGAAAAATGAAAATAGTTGTTCTATTAATATAGTGAAATGTATAGATGATTTTCTCACTCTTAGATTAATTTCTTTTTAATATGGATTCATCTTTTATTTTTTTAAAATTTTTTAATGGTTTTTATTTATTTTTAGGAGAGAGAGAGAGAGAGACAGCGTGAGCAGGAGAGGGTCAGAGAGAGAGGGAGTCACAGATTGAAACAGGCTCCAGGCTCTGAGCTGGCAGTCAGCACAGAGCCCGACGCGGGGCTTGAACCCACGAACCACGAGATCATGACCTAAGCGAAAGTCAGATGCTTAACCGACTAAGCCACCCAGGCGCCCCTAATATTGATTCATCTTTTAAACTGTAGGACATTACAAAGGAAACTACTGCCAGGAATTAACTGATGAGGAAACATCCTCAAGAAATAAAAGTTGGTAAAATGTTTATTTTCACTAGAAAAATATCATAAAGATCTGCACCCATTTTAACTAACTTGTAGAACTGAAAAACAAATTCATAATTGGATCCTTAATTACTTTTTCATTCTGCTAAACTCTGGAGTCTACTTCTTAAATAAAGGACTTTACTCCATTAATAATTCTTTCTCTGGTACCTTTACTCTTTCCTTCTCTGCTAAGCTCCTTCCCTGTTCAACATATAAACAAATCCTAAGCCTTTTCCAGCTTTAAAATACTATCCATGTAAAAACATAAAACAAAATAGAAACCCTTCAATCACCTATTCTCTTCTTTAGTATCTTCCCTCCATCCTTCCTTAACCTTCACACAAAGTCAATCCTAACTATACTTCCTTGCCTCCCACATTCACTATTCCAGTCACTGTAATTAGGGTTTTGCCCCCACCTGCTCCATTAATTAAAACTGTCTTCTCGACAGTCACTGGCAACCAACATGGCTATATCTAATGTATACTTTCTACTCACTATCCTACTTAAACCTTGCAGAAAGTTGATACTGTTCATCACTCTACCTCCTTGAAACTCTCTTCCTTGGTTTCTATTATACTACTTTCCCAGATGGCTTATATCTGACAGCGCCATCTCAGAATCCTACCTTTAAGTGATCCCTTTCTTTCCATCACTCTTTCTATCCTTGGCTTCCTATTCTTTTTCCTTCCTTCCTTCCTTCCTTCCTTCCTTCCTTCCTTCCTTCCTTCCTTCCTTCCCTCCCTCCCTCCCTCCCTCCCTCCCTCCTTCCTTCCTCCCATCCTCCCTCCCCTTTCTTTCTAAATATGTTTTAGGCTTATTTATTTATTTTCAGAGTGGGAAGGGCAGAGAGAGAGGGAAAGAGAGAGAATCCCAAGCAGGCTCTGCACTGTCAGTGTGGAGCCCTAAATATGGGCTCAAACTCATGAACTCTGAGATCATGACCTGAGCTAAAATCAAGAACTGGACACTTAACCAACTGAGCCACCCAAGCACTCCTATTTTTTTAATTTTCTACACATTTCCCTGGGTTAATCAATTCCATTGTTTTTATTTTAACAGATGACTTCCCTAATACTTCTTCAACTCTAAATTCTCCTAAATTCCAGAGTCATATGGCCAACTGGATACATTTTGTTTGACCCAATGGGACCTCAAACACTACATGCTAAAACAAATCTCATCATATTTCCCCCCAAATCTTCCTTTCCTCTATTTGCTTTATCAACGAATGCTATCATTTCACTCAACTGCCCGCACCAAATACCTAGACTCTTCCTTCTCAGTCATCTACTTAACCGAAAGCAGTTAATCACCAAGTCCTCTTGATTCGAATTCTCTCAAACCTGTCCTTCTTCTCAAATACACTTCCCCTGCATCCATCACTTTCTTCCCAGGTTACTACAGTATCTTTCTAATGTCGCTCCTTGACTGCAGTTAGCCCCTCTCCCAGTATATCCTCTTCACTATACCAAAGTAATTTGTTAAAATAATGTTAAGTCTTCAATCCACCATTTTATTAAAAAAATCCCATGATTATCAGGTTAAAGTTGATACTCTTTTATTTAGCATAAAATAATTTTTGCCATCTGGCCACTGCCAAGAATTTAATGGTCCCCAATGTCTGACATTGTAATTCCCTCTTTTTCCCCACCAAGTTCATGTACATATCAATTCTTCTTATAGTCTTTGCAGAGGCAACAAAATACTTTAACTGTTTAAGGCCATACTTTATCTGGTACTAAGATATGTAAGCCATTGGGTAGGAGTCAGACATGCTTTTATTATCAGGCAGCTGTAGTAATGAAATTTAATAAAGATTTATTCAGTATAATGGTAGCTACAGAAACAGACGACTGGATACAGATCTCAAATTCCACCTTAATCTGAGACCAAACAGGTGTAAATATTAACTACGGTTGAATCTAGTTACCAAAAACTTCCTTTAAACTACCCCCAAAATACTTGCCAATTTATTAATATGACTACATGCTCCCTGCTAAGCTTAAAAAACAAATTTAAACATGCTTAATTATGATCCAGGAAAATTCTGAAATATGAACCAAAGTGTAAGTAATATATATTTGCGAGCAACAGTTCAGTTTTCAGAAATATCAGTTTTAGGACATTTGAGGATAAGTCAGAAAAGAACTATATGTATCTGTTCTCATTCAGTTTTTAAATAATGGTTTAAATACTAGAATAAAAAAAAATGGAAGGGACTGCTGACTAAAGAAAAGAAGAGGTCAAGCAGGAAGCAGGAACAAAGCAAACATACGTGGCCTGGAGGGGCTTGCATTGGTCGTTTTAGGTCATTACGTCCTCTACAGGCTCTGATCACAGTTTTGTGACGATGTAAATGTATTTCGGCTTCCAACTGGTTCCAAAGCTTATCATGAGCTGGTCCCTTCATATCTCGTCCTAGTAACTGTATTTGCTGGACCCTTTATGTTGGGAAAAGAGGTAATTCTATTAGTTTTTGATTATTATAATTTTTATTAGAGAGAATTCATAAAATTACTGAACACAAATAGCTTTTGCATAAACCCAAGTTAGTAATAAAATTACTATTCAGGAATCTCCTGATGTCTTTCAGATTTGTAAACCATGAGAACTCTGAAAAGAACAGATGTCTTCAAGGGAAAACTAGTTTTAAAAAAAAAAGAATGAATGAGACCTTTTCTAATCATATACTTAATTCAAATGCATCTAAAAAACAACTTTTGAAACTAACGTCAGTGAATGTGTTTCATATCTTGCATGCAATCAGGGTAGGTCAATAAAATCAGATACTGTTGACTGCTAGTTTTCACATGATACTATCCATACAAACATTTCTTTTAATGGCAGCTTTTTACAAAAGATAATTTTAAATATGGTAAAAGTTATTAGAAAATATATACTTCAACATGACAGAAATTATTTTTATTTGCTTCACATCATTTCTTAATATGATATCAAAAATTATTTACCAAAATTAATAAGTCACCAAAGTTTGTGAGTAATTATTTGTAAAATTTAATGCAAGCAGAACTATTTTAACGATAAATTCACTATCATTCAAACATGTTTTGTAGGGTGAAGAAAGATTGGGTTTAATGATCACAGAAAAAAATTCCTTATGGAAGTCATGCTGTACATGTGAACATTATCTTTTATGGTTTCAAGGCACGAAATGGCTGAAAAGGGCAGATCTGGGGTTATTAGCATTTCACAGTAAGTTCCTATCAGAGTCTGTGTTTATATGTATGTGTAAACCAGAAATACTTATGTAGTATGGCTAAATAAATCTGCAAGATACAATGCTGACAATATTAACAATAGTAAGCTATAGCCAACTATAAAATAACTTTTAAGGTAAAGATTAATGTTTCATCATTAAATATCTAATTTGTTACCTAAGAGTACAGAGTACCCGTTTTTTACACACCTTCCTGCCAGTTCCTTATCCAAGTACTTGGCAGCCAGTCTTGCCCCATAAACTTCAGCCTGTAGAACAGCTATATGTCTACGAAGGGCTTCATTCTCTTTTCTCAACAACTTCACTTCAGCTTCAAGTTGAGCTTCTTTCATTTTTTCTTTTTTGTTTGCTTCAAGCTCTCTCTCCTAATTAAAAGATAAAAAATAAAAAAAACCCCAGCACAATGTAATGAAAGTACATTTAAGACTTTTTTAACAACAGACCAATTTCCTCAAAATACATAAAAGCACACAATCTACAATACCAACAATGAAAGCATATGATAAAAGTGACCACTTCATTTCTGTGAAATGAAATAAAGATTTGGATACAGTTCTTTTAAACTAGTACCAGAAGGTGTTGGGACCACTTCCATGTAAGATAATTGCATTCTTGGAGTACTCTAACACTGAGGATACTAAGAGATACTGAAGATACTTAGTCTTCTCTAAGTTCATGTCATCACATACTAATAGGAGTGGTTTCAATGAATAATTGAATCTGCTCTCTATTTACTTTCTAAGAATGACTCAAGAACCTAGACTAGAATAAAAATAATCATTCTGGTGGTTGTACCCAAACATTTATTTAATTTTAAGGCAACAATTCTATAAACAAGTCAAAATCCTTAAGCTGTGAATAGATTCCACAGCTAATTTACCTTAAAGGACTATAAGAAAGTTAGACTGCTTACATTAGAACACATATTCTAATTTTTTAAAGAACATTTGATGGAAAACAATAATAAAGAACATTTGGTAGTAATGGAAAAATGCTGGTAGCAACTGTATTGAAACCATGTTAAAAAAATTTCTCTACGTGAGCATATGTATGGTACAGATTATCACTGAATTTGGGTATCTCATTTTTTGTCCATATGTTAAAGTGAATGAAGAACTATTTGCTGAGGAAAACAGGGCCCACTGTCTATTATGAGGTAGTATAGACATCCATTTTTAGCTCTCCTAAAAGGATGGCATCCTATGTTCCACTTGGTAGATAGCCCATATAAGTGAATTACAAGTTAGAGTATAAAACCTCAAGATCTTTGCTATCAAATTTTTATCACAAGCTCACATGTGAGAAATAATGTTCAATTTACCTTAAAATTATATACAGTATGTCTATCCCTATAAATCAGGGATTACTAATGTAAATGCCTTCAGGACCCAAACACAAAACAGGCTGACACAAGACAAAGTAGAGTGGAAAACAGAAGGTACAAAATCTAAAGGCAGTCAAGTTCAAATACACACACAAACTCTGTGGCCAAACAAAACTTCTGTTTTGGATCAAGAAAACTATCCACACACTGTAAACTTCCATTTATTTATCCTAAGTAGAAGTGTTTTTACTGCCTTACAGAACTGCTTTTACCAACTTACTGATTCACAGCATCTATGAATCTTGTGACACTGTGGCTGTATTTGTGGACGAGCTGTGAGGACACTGTTTACTGTGTCCCCTTTGTGAGATTTAAAGACTTATGGGTACCTGGGTGGCTCAGTCAGTCAAGCGTCCAACTCCTGATTTCAGCTCAGGTCATGATCTCAGGCCTCATGACAGGCTCTTCAAGGAGTGCAGAGCCTCTTCCCGCCCCTCTCTTTCTGCCCCTCCCCATGTGTGCAGTCTCCCTGAACATAAATAAACTTAAAAAAATATATTAAAAAAAGATCTACTTCAGCACCAGAAAGATTTTTATCTTGAGCAAATGGCAAGTGTTATTGTTTCTATTGTTTGGGTACTGATTATTGTAATTATTTCCCTTTTTATTCTGGATATTAAGAAGCTTAAAAATAAATTTAAAAACCTTTTAACAATTCATGGAATATATTTTGGTACTAATTTAACTGTCTGCTTTGGTCAACTGTTCTGACAACAGTATATCAATAAATGATATAAATATCACTTTATTCGTGATATACTCAAATACAAGGGAGTGGGTACCACTAACTTAAACACAAAAACATAATATACAAGCTAAAATGAGTAACTACCAAATGTTGGATATACTTATCACCTCTTTGATTAAAAATATGTTATTATTATAAATAGAGGAAAATTAAATTAGCAGGCTTTTTCAGCTTCTGTTAAAAAAAGTAACCATAAAAACATAACTTCTAGATACCGTTTTTAAAGAATTTGAAGAACTAATAATCTAGAATCCTCTTTTTATAACAACTTTGGAATTACTAAAATTGCAATTTATTTCAGAACCTATTTCCTAAAAGGCAAGTATCAGTTCCAAAAAACCCCCCAAAGTTTGGATAACATGAACAAAAGTCTTTCTTATGGCATTTACTGGGGTTAACGCTGTTTGTGTCAGAAAAAGAGTTCCTAGAAGGCCCAGTATTCTTTGGTTTGTGGGCTAAATAAACTTTATGTTAAGAATTATCTACTTAGAATTATTTCAATGAGCTATTTATGTAATATTTATGGAATGAGAAACACATATTAAGCCATCACTTTGTTTTCACTATTCAAACCCCTAATGAATCTGACAAACTCTTAGGCCTAAAAATAACACTTGCAACCATGAAAAGGACAAAGAAAATTGAAGTTAATCACTTTTAAGTTTAAAGAAAAAAAATGTTTTAGTTAACCTGTTTATTATTAGGTAACAAACAAGAAGCTCATATTGTATTTAGATAGTCAAACACTATAATTTCAAAAGAAAACCATAAGATAAATTGGAGGCTGATTAGACTGGGAGAATGGGAAAAATATTAAGAACTTACATTTTGTTATTTTCTAAAAAAATTCTGGTATGGAGTTTCAAAATTCAGTTGTTTCAAAGGCCACACAATTATTCCAAGACTACGAAAAAGTTATGACACATGCAGTAGATGAGTAAGAAACCAACATGCACATTCTTTTTCTGGGGAGAAACTCAAATAGAAGAAAAGAGCTGCTGCTTCTGCTTAATGTATCTTCAAAATATTCAGGTGAGAAAACCAATTGCTCTTTTGAAGTAGAGGTTTGAGCAAGTTACAAGGCTCAGAAGTTGTCAAATATTGATGGGCTCTGCAAATAATGATTATAAATCACAAACAAAAGAAAAATCTTTGACAACATGAAGTGAGAAAGAGCAATGGGCCACCAACTGAACTTTTCAGGTACTGGCACATTAAAGAATTACCATTGTGAACATCATTTTCAAATACAAAGTGACAACATATAATATGCAAATAAGACACTAAAAACACTTCAACATGACATATTAAAGCAAAACAGAAACAGCAAACTTACCAGCTCCTCCACAGAGGGGACAGACTTAAGATATAAGAAAAAAGTTTTATAATTAGAAAAATATCAAACAAATGAATTTATCTAGTGGTATAATCATTATAAGGAAAATTCCCATATGCTGAATATCATTTGGATAAAGTTCGTTAGAACAAATCTATTTGCAAATCCAAAAGCAATAGTAACTATTTAGCATTAGATTAAAATTTTTTGTTTTACCAAAATAAGTCAACTCAACTTGTTCAGTGCCTTTCCACTACAGTACCCTGTTTAAGATCTAATGTTAAAACTTCAATTCCTTTCTACTGAAAATATACATTGTTGCTCAATGTTAATATCCAATATCCCAAAGAAGCAGTTACAAATCTAACTCACTTCAGTGAAACAAGACTACTAACTTATATTCATAAAATTTCTGAATTTTAAAGGTTTGAGAATGTAGATATTCATTTAAATAAATTCTAACATAGCAGTATTAGAAACTAATCAACTAATCAAATGGAATTAACTGAAAACAGGAACTTAACAATGTATTACTATCATCATTATCATTTCACATCCTGCCTGTCCCAAGCTGTATGTCTTATTGCTGTGTCCCCTGTGGTCAGTAAAGCGTCTGGCACATAGTACACACTTAATACATAAGAAATCAAGTGGACCTGAGACTTAAAAAATTTTTCTATTTAAACAACCTATATTATGAAGGCAAAGATTAATTATGGAAAATTTACACAATGACTACTATACAAACCTTACAAAATTTTAGTGGCAGGAAAAATGTGTCTATGAAGAGCGACAGAAAAAACGTGCCACTGGCTGGCACCCAATTCCACTTTCCCCTTCATCCTTACTGACAGAACTCTTAGTTTTACTGAAGGTGGTCATGTGACCAAGAGGCTGAAATGCGAGTTGCAATAGTCAATAGGATGGCTAAACTGACTGGCAAAAATGGCTGAGGAGGATTTCAAGAAAAGTTCCTTAAAGAAGGTTAATACAGTCTGGAAGCACCCTTTTGCTCTTTTCTTTGCACCCTTCTTCCTGTCTGGAAGGAAGAAATCCTAAAGTTGGAAACTCTGAGCTAAACATGGCAGAACACAAGAATAAAATGAACCTGGATAGCCAGTATCTGGAGAGCTATCGTATCAGCTCTGGACCGCATATCTCAGGGGTTGAGAGAAAACAGTTTGTACTATTCAAGAATAATCCTAGTGTTATTTGGATTTCTGTTATATATGCAGCTGAATTTAATCCTAACTGATCCGATAGGGGGGAAAATGTTTACATGTTATAATCACAAATATCTTTTAAATATATGTAGACAGCAATTTTCAAATAGGGAAAAAAATCCTATTCTAAGTATCCGTTGCTTATTAGTATTATTAGTTATTACCCCTAAGTGATGAGACAGTGGATGATAATGATTTTTATATTGCTTGTTTTCTCTAGATTTCCCACAATGAGCACATATTACCTTTTATAATCAAAAGCCTTATTAAAAACTGTCCTCTTTACCCTCTAAAACACATGTCAATATTCGTTACCTTCTAAACTACTTACCAGTTTTGCCTTAATAGTACCAGAGTCAACACTCTGGCCAGTTTTAGCGTGAAGCTGAAGCTGGATAGAATGCAACTGTAAAAGCTGATCGTGGACTTCTTTTTCCAACACAACTTTCTCTGCCTGGGTCTCTGTCAGTTCAGATTTCAGATCTACCAACTGTGCCTTATAAAACAACAATAAAAAACATCAAGTAAGCTTAATTTTCTTTATTTTGACTCAAATATTAAATATTCAAAAAGGAGCCAGACTACCTGTGAAATGAACAAATGAACACCAGAATGAATAGACGAAGTGACTGATCTATAAGACATCCATTTAAATAGTCATAAATTCAACTGCACAGGTAATATATCTGAATCTACTATAAATAGCATCTTCTTTTATTTTTTTTAGTAATCTCAACACCCAACGTGGGACTCAAACTCACAACCCCAAGATCAAGAGTTGTGTGCTCTTCTGACTGAGCCAGCCAGGTGCTCCAATAAACAGAATCTTTCAATACAGAATGCTACTTCCATTTTACTTTGCTTACTTTAAGAGGGCTTTTCACTGTTCTGCCTTTACCTATAAAATTTCTGAAAATATAAAGTTATGGGATGGCTCACCATCCTTAAAGATAACATGTGCTATAGTGGTTCACTAACATTCATGGTGTATTAGAGGAGAGGCCAGCCCATACGAGTCCATCCACTATCTATCTAGTCATTATTTTAGGTGCTAAGGTGTGAATCACTGATATTTAGGTCCGGTCACAACAGACCTAAATATCAGAGTTGACTATAAGCTACAGTTAACTGTTACAACACAGCAGAATAACTCCTCAAAACCATTTATCCATTCAAGTTGAAAGTTTTTAATTTTTTACAACTGATATGTTTTATAGTTGTGCACAGGATGTCTCTCCTGTGTCTGGTCTTCCCAATCAGCCAGTAGATCAAAGACTAAGAAAAAGCCTTAGTTTTCTATTTAATTCAACATAATTGTACTAAGCATCAAGGGACTCAGAACTATGCTAGCTCAAGGAGAAAATAATTGGGGAAAATACTTTTAGAATTATAGATGATAATTATTTATGTCTTGGAGAAGCTTTCTTATTAACTAAGGTGATATACATGCGAACCAACTAAAGTAAAATGTGGCAAGTTATGGGTACATTTAGAATCGATCATCCCAAGGAATTCAAAGCAAAGGAAGGTTTAAAAGAGCGTTAGTGAGGGATAGAGAGTTTAGAAATGCTTTGAAGTTAAATAACAAGGACAAAATTGTAGTACTACAACAGTCTAGAGATGGAAAGACTAGAAGAGGCAGAGAGAGAAGCAACTTAGAGAAATTCTCTGGGTATAAGCGACCAAAGGACTAAAATACATCTCTACATCCCAACTGCACCAGTCAGTGCCTAGTACATAAAAGATGCTCAATAAATATCTTTAAGTTGAAATGAATACTAATACTAGCCCTGTGCTTCCACATAAACCACTCCATCTTCATTGAAGTTTCTCCAATTTTAAATCAGGAAATAACTTAATTATATTTACTATATTTATTTATTATATTTGTTATAATATTATTTAATATCATGACTTTGTTCTCATAAAATTATTCTTTTACATGAAAGCACTTACTAGAATATGAAGATGTTATTAGCAAGGAGGTTAGACAACTTAGAGAAGCTGTGTATTCACAGAATGCCCTGGACTGGATAAATGACTAGCTCTGGATGAAAGACCAAAACAGATTTAATCTCATAGGAATTCACCATATACTCTCAAAGACATTTTTGTTTTTGTTTTTAATAACAGCTTTATTGAGATAGATCCCCATGCCATAAGATTCACTCTTTTAAAGTGTATGATTGGGGCGCCTGGGTGGCTTAGTCGGTTAAGCGTCCGACTTTCGCTTAGGTCATGATCTCGCGGTTCGTGGGTTCGAGCCCCGCGTCGGGCTCTGTGCTGACTGCCAGCTCAGAGCCTGGAGCCTGTTTCAGTCTGTGACTCCCTCTCTCTCTGACCCTCCCCTGCTCACGCTGTCTCTCTCTCTCTCCTAGAAATAAATAAAAAACATTAAAAAAAATAAATAAATAAAGTGTATGATTAAGTGGGTTTTAGCATATTCATAGAGTTATGCAACCATCATCGTGTGTAACTCTGAAACATTTTCTTCCAATGACATTTTAGCAACAGGCTTCTTGCAGGTAAGGTGAAGACAGGGACATTAGCAACACCTAACTGTAGCTTTCTAAATGATGTTATCATGGGGCTCTGTGCTGACAGCTCAGAGCCCGGAGCCTGCTTCAGATTCTGTGTCTCCTCCTCTCTCTATGCCCCTCCCCCGCTTGCACTCTCTCTCTTGCTCTCAAAAATAAATTTTAAAAAATAATTATAAATAAATAAATAAGTAAAGTTATCATGGTAACTTTGTACATGGAAATAAAGCAATTCACAATGCTGAAAGGAAATTGTTGGCCAACACTTACAGATCAGATGTCCAATGGAAAATTAGATCAACAATAACAAGTATTTCAAGTTTAGAGAACAGTGAAACCACTGAAGGAAATAGGAAGATCAAGATAGTAGCTTATTCTAACATGAGGGAGGAAGAAGGATGAGCTTAAGTTTTATATGTGCTGATTTTTGTATCAGCCATGATATAATCAACAGAAACTATCCCACAGAATTTTGGAAATAAAAAACAAGTGACAAACTGGGACTAGGGGTGGCACTAAAAGCACAGAGATAGGAATTTATATCCTAAGACTGAATTAAAGGAAAAACAGTGGCCAAAGACTGGGGCTTGGGTAATAACTAGAGGTAGAAGACAAGAGGTGGCATGCTATAAACCAAGGTAAAATGTTTCATAATATAAACACTGCTGCATTTTGCTTTTGTTACTTGTTAGACATCACTCTGTATTAGAAGAACTTCCTCATTCCTTTTCATATTTTTATTCATGTATAACTTACATCAGAAAGTATACACATGATGAATTCTATAAATTAAACAAATCTATTTATCTACCAGCCAGATAAAGAAACGGGGCAGTACTAGCACTCCAGAACTCTCCTTGAGGCTGCTTCCCAATCACTACCTCCATTTTCATCCACAGGCATAACCATCAGAGTCACACCCTGAATTCTAACATCACAGATAGCTTTGCCTGTTTTTGAATGTTATATGAATAGAATCTATGGTATGCTTTCACTCATGCCTGGCTTTTGCTTCAAGATTATAACTGTGAGACTCCTTCATGTTTTGTATAAGCTGCCGTTCATTCATTTACATTACTACAGAGTATTCATTAAATGAATATACCAAAATTTTTCATTTTCATTTTACTTTTGATGGACACTTATGCTGTTTTCCAGCTTCTGTTAAATTGATGTTGCTCTAAATGTATCTTTTGGTACATACAGAATTCAGTTGAGTTATATCTAGGAGGGAAAACTGCTGGTTAAAGTGTATGAATATGTTAAACCTTGGTAGGAAGGGCCAGTATTCTAAGTGATTGTAGCAACCGACATGACATGCCCACTGTGTAGGAAAACTGTGATAGCTTCACAACCTTGCCTTCACGTGGCATTGCCAGTCTCATAATTTTAGTAGGAATGCAGGAGATTCCCATAATTTTAATTAAATCTTTTTGATTACTAATAAGGTTAATCACTTCTTCCTATGTTTATTGGCCACCAAGATATTCTGTTTTGTAAAGTGCCTGCCAAGTCTCTTGTCTATTTTTCTACAGGGTTATTTATTTTTCTGACTACAGAAGTGCTCTTGCATGCACACACTCTCTCTCTCTCCCCTTCCCTCCAAACATATAGATACACACACCAGCACACTTATTATCATGAGTAGGAGAAGAGGCAAAAAGGGGGTAAAGGAGACTGGAGCAACAGGCTTTTAGGAAGTAAGTCATGGGATGGAAGGTACAGGATAGGGAATATAGTCAATGGTATTACAGTAGCAATGTATGATGAGAGATGATAGCTACACTTGTGAGTATAGCATACAGAGTTGTTGAATCACTACCCCGATACTAATGTAATATAGTGTGTCAACTATACTTCTATATTTAGAAGCATATGCTAATATACATGGTAGCTAACTGTTCTTTAAAGAAAAACAAAAAACCTTGCATGTATGATAAACATGTATGGTAAACAGATCTTCTTCCCTTTAACAACAACAAAAATGCCCACCAAAGAAAATCACAAACATTTAAGATCCCCTTTTACCAGACAATGTTCAGTACATTTTAAAGACTGCTCCTTAAAAGTCTTGTCTAGAAAGTTCTTTTTAGTCAAAACAAAACAAACAACCTACAGGTTTTTAGTGTTTCAAACAAAATAACCACAAAAGGAAAACAAAGATTTGAATAATATGCACTCTTCTTAAGCAATATGAAGTTTATGGTAAAGTGAACCTATACCCAGAAAAAGTTTAATATAAATCATTTACTCTATAACAACCCTTACCTCTTTTTTCATTACATTTGCTTTCATCCTGCATTAATCTTATTATTTCTTTACGGTGTTATCTAATATACTCCTCTATTTCTTACATTTTTTATAAACTGGAAGTTAGATCTAAAGGTTTAATTAGGGGCACCTGGCAGGCTCAGTCAGTAGAGCATTCAACTCTTGATCTTGGAGTTAGAAATTCAAGTCCCACGTTGGGTGCAGAGATTACTTAAAAATTTTTTAAAAACTCTTTAAAGGTTTAATTAGATTTACTTAATTAAATCTTTGTGGCAGGGGGTATACTGTGTGTTTCAAAAGGCATACACTGCCTGGTAGCCCCACAATGATTTATCTTTCAAATCAAGAATCTCATGATTCATTAATAACTGAGTAAAACTTTTGGAGTTAAGAAATTAAAGGGGCATAAGTGGTATTTATTAATTAATTTGGCAGACTAATATTCAAATCAGAAATGATTTTATTCTAAAAGGGCAAAGAAAACAGGGTGGTACACAGGTTTTTTTGTATGTGGCCCATTACAAATACAGACTCTTCATTAAGTCAATTTCTCAAGAGGTTGCTCAACTTAAAAAGTAAGAAAAAATTCTTGGGGCACCTGGGTGGCTCAGTTGGTTGAGCCTCTGACTTTGGCTCAGGTCATGATCTCATGGTTCCTAAGTTCGAGCCCTGCATCAGGCTCTGTGCTGATAGTGCAGAGCCTGGAGTCAGTTTTGGATTGTGTCTCCCTCTCTCTCTCTGCCCTCCTACATTGCTTGAACGCTGTCTCTCTCTCAAAATAAATAACATTTTAAAAAATTTTTAAAAAAAAGAAAAAATTCTTTATAAAGAGAAGATGCAGATGTTAAAATTCGAAGCCCAATTTCTCTGTTGTTCTCATTGACGAAAGTCAAGGAGAAAATGTAACGAATGAAAGCATTTTGATCCATTCCCTGTTTTTCCTTCTACTCCTTCAACATAGCAGAGCAGTCTTAGACCTAATCTGAGTTAGCCCACACCTCTTATAAAGAATCTTCCTGGGGTGCCTGGGTGGCTCAGTCTGTTAAGCGTCTTACTTTGGCTCAGGTTATGATCTCGCAGTTTCTGAGTTCGAGCCACTCGTTGGGCTCTGTGCTGACAGCTCAGAGCCTGGAGCCTGCTTCAGATTGTGTCTCCCTCTGTCTCTGCCCCTCCCCAGCTCACGCTGTCTGTCTGTCTGTCTCTCTCTGTCAAAATTAAATATTTAAAAAATTAAAAAAAAATAAGAATCTTCCTCTGTTTTCTCTTTTTCCCCAGTGCCTGAAGTGGTTAGCATTGCTCCAACCACCCAAGCATACAGAAAGCCAGCAATTCCTATTTTAAAACAAAGACTGACCAAATAGGAAATGTATTCAGAGGTCAAATATAAAAATCTCTGCCACCCCTCAAGACAGGAAGTAATAATCCTCTTGATTACAAGTCAGTTCCTGAAACAGCCTGCTCATTTGGTTTACAAAAGTTCTGTGAGAAAACTACCTATTCATTCCAATTCCCTCAATCCAAGCATAAAGGACCACTAACTGTATCCGTCATCATTCCTCTACACACTGCTCTGCAGTTTAAGACCAGAAAACTTATTTTTGTTTCTAAACTACATTCATTTAACAAGTATTCATCAACCACCAACCACATGCCAACCACTTGTCCAAGGTCATTACAAAGCAAGTAATATAACACGTACTTACAAAGTGTAAGCTGTATGAAAGAAACTAAAAGAAGGGAATTAGTGTGGTGGGAGAGTATGGCTACTCTTCTTAGAGTGTTCCGGTTACTGTCAGAGGAGCAGTTCTCACAGGCCTGTGGGACCTTTTCAGGCCATCCACAAGGTCAAAAGTATTTTAATACTAATAAAACATTATTTGTCTTTTTCACCATGATGACATTTGTACTGAAGGTGCAAAAGAGATGATGAGTAAAATGAAAGCATTTGAGTCCAAGCTACTATATGCATGCAGCTAAAAAAAACCCAAAAAGTTCATCATTTGAGAATGCCCGTGATGAGGCAATAAAAATTATAGAGTTTTAAAAATCTCAACCCTTGAGTACTTCCTTTTAACATTCTCTGTGATGAAATGGGAAGTGTACACAGAACGTATATGTTGCATATCAAATCATGTTGTCCCAAGAAAAACCACTTATGCATTTGCTTGAGTTGCAACACCAAACTCTTTTTTTCATGGAACACCATTTTTACTGGAAAGAAGAACAGAGATGTCTGGGTGGCTCAAGCATCTGGCTTGAGTTCAGGTCAGGATATCACAGTTTCTGAGTTCCAGCCCCACGTCAAGCTCTGTGCTGACAGCTCGGAGCCTGGAGCCTGTTTCAAATTCTGTGTCTTTCTCTCTCTACGTCTCCCAGGCTCCATGTTCTGTCTCTCTCTCTCAAAAATAAACATTAAAATTTTTTTAAAAAGAACAAATACATTACTCAGATTAATATATTTGGTAGACATATTCTTGAGAATGTTTAAGCGAATCTGTCACTTCAAGGCAAACAACTGAGAGCATTTATTGCCAATGATAAGAATCTGTGTTTTCAAATGAAAATTAGAATTTTAGAAAAATTGAAGCTTGACAGCTTCCAAACACAAAGACTTTCTGATGAGACTGGTGATATTAACAAATAAGATTTAAAAAAATTTTTTTAATGTTTATTTTTGAGATACAGAAAGCAAGCAGGGGAGAAGCAGAGAGAGAAGGAGACACAGAATCCAAAGCAGATTCCAGACTCTGAGCTGTGAGCACGGAGCCCAACACAGGGCGCAAGCCCATGAACAGTGAGATCATGACCTAGGCCAAAGTCGGATGCTTAACTGACAGTCACCTAGGCACCCCAACAAATGTGATTTTTTAAATACTGTATGAGGTATACCCACATTTAGAAAATGTGCATAACTCAGCAAACCAGTATTTTCAAAATGACCAATCCATAATGTTAACATCAGGACTCAGTAAAAGATCCATTCAATGACTACATACATAGACCAATGTATTTTAGTGTAACAGTGGATGAAAACTTGATAAGAGTTTTAGACTCCACATTATAACTAACCTTTAAGAAATTACTGTTTCTTTAAAAAAAAAAAGCTTATTTATTTTGAGAGAGAAAGAGAGGGCACAGCGGGGAGGGAGAGAGAGAAAAGGATAAGAGAATTCCAAGCAGACTCCACACTGTCACTGCAGAGCCCGAAGTAGGACTCAAACTCATGACCTGTGAGATCATGATCTGAGCCGAAACCAAAAAGCCAGATGCTTAACGGACTAAGCCACCCAGCCACCCCAAGAAATTACCTTTAAATATCAAAGAAAAATATCCACATCTAAAAAGGTTATTAAAATACTCTTCCCTTATCAAACTGTGTATCTCTGTGAGGTCAACCTTTCTATGCTACAACCCATACCTCCTATCACAAATGTTTGAAGGCAGAAGCAGATATGAGAATCCAGCTCTCTACTAGTAAGCCAGATATTTAAAAATTAATCTTAAATGTAAAACAGTGCTATTCTTTTTTTTTGAAAAGTTATTCAAAAATCTCATTAAAATGGTATTTATATGAACATATAATAGACTTACTATTTTCAACTGTTGCAGGAAGTATTTAAAAGTTTTCTCAGTTTTAATATCTAATACAGTAAATGCCTATAGACATAATCTACATTTTGGGGACTTCATAATTTGTAGAGTAGAGAGGGGTCCTGAGACGGAAAGTTTGAGAACTGTAGTCTCTGAGTCTGAAGGGAGGCCCATGTGACTGCACCATACAAAATATGAGAAAAGAATGGTAGGACATGTCATTGAAGAAATATCCAGAGGTCAGATCATACAGAGCTTGACAGCCATCAAAAGAAGTTTGAATTTTATTCATAGTATAATTGGGGAATTTTAAGCAAAACAACATAATCAAATTGATGTTTTAAAAAAGGCAGCTCTGTATAATACAGAAGACAAAGTGAATGAACTAGGGCTGGAGGGATTTCAAAAAGAAACAGATAAATCTATGATGTATTTTTTTTTATTTAAAGAATTTTGTTTTTTATTTCAAAGCTCAGGAGAGTTTTGGTAGTTTTTTTTTTCTTAAATAGTTTATTGTCAAGTTGGTTTCCATATAACACCCAGTGCTCATCCCAACAAGTGCCCTCTCCCTGTGAAGTATTTTTGAAAGTTAAATTACTTTGACATTAACTTCAAAATGAAGTTCCAAACAACACAAAACGTTTCCTGTTTCCATTTTCATGTTAACAGATTTGCTCTACAATCAAACTGGAGGTAGGGTGAAGAGAATCAAGCTACCCTATGTTCTAGAAATATCACAAGTGCACTGAATCCATACACACAGTATGAATGTTTAATGTTACTTTTAGCCACAGTTTCAAATTTTTCTTAAAGTGGAATACCATGAAAGATTAACTTACAAATCATATCCTTGCAAACCACATACCAGGGGAATAAATGAACCTGCAGATTTAGTCATTCAACAATGTGCTGGACATGGTGTTAGATACCATGGATATAGACAGACACCAACCCAGATCTCATGAAATCTGTATTATAGAATGATTACTGGTAATCTTTGAGGATTCATGGCAGGACACTAAAAGTGTTTCAAATAATTTATGCATTTAAATAAATATTTGAGTATACACTGTGTGCCAGGATCTGGAGACAAAAACATATGAGTTAAGACATGGATTCTACCCTTCAGAATTTCACTCTCTGGTAAAAAGAGATAAAATCACACTTCCAATTATGACAGAGTGTCATAAGCACTGTTATAGAGGCGTGTATGATGTACTAATTCAAAATGGTGTGAAAAAAAAAGGAAGTGAAATTCTGGGTGATCCATGGAAGTGCTGAATCACTATCATCTACACCTGAAACTAGTATTACACTGTACGTTAATTAGAATTTAAATAAAAAAATTTTTTAAAAAGCAGTGAAAAACTCAGTCAGAAAGGAGAAATTTACTTGAGTACTAAAGAGATCAGCTAATGTATAGAGAAGGGAAAAGTCTAAGAAATGAAAACCCCTTGCAAGCGAGACAGGGATGTAAACAGGTCAGAAAGGTTGGTATTTAATGTGAGTTTCAAATTTCAAATTTTAAAAAGGGGCCGAACAATAATTCTGTAATCCACACCTCAGTTAACCAGATATCCATACTCAAAGGAATTACTCATTACTCCATAAAGTTTGAAAGCACTATAGAGAAAAACACCAATTCCTAGACACCAAAATGAGTTCATAAAGAGATAATGTTCCCCTCTAAAGTCAGCTTTCACAAAGCACTTGATATTATTTCACCTAAAATATAGTCTTGACCCTCAAAGAGATTACCTTCTAGAGGTAGAGAGATGTGGCAACTACTAATGACAGGACAACATAACAAATTTAACAGTCCAAGTGAGTTAAAGGTGAGTTGAAGGTGCCTATACAGAGCAGAGATAAATGCCGTAAGGGAAGCCTTCACAGAAATGGTGATGTAAGTGATATCTTGAAAGATGAGTGGGTGTTTCATACTGTAGACAAAGGGAACAGAGAAGGCATTATACACAAAAGCCTATGTTAAAGTACTGATGCCATGCAAGAGCAAGGCCTATTTAGAGAGCTACAAACAGACCAGTTTTATTGAGAGGCCAAAGGAGCTAATAAGAGGTGACAAAAGGGCAGACACACTGGGCATTGACCACCATGCCTGAGTTTGAATTTTAGCCAGTAAGTAAAAGGGAAGTATAAGTAAAAGAAGTAAAAGAAGAGTGACCAAAATCAGAGTTGCCCTTTTTTGGTATGAACCATTAAAACGACATGTTTTAGAATGATTTGGACAATGACGGGCAACTGGGTGGCTCAGTCAGTTGAGTGTCCAATTCTTTTTGTTGTTGTTAGATAAAAACATTTTTAAAATTTTTATTTAATTAATTTTTAAAATTTAAATTTATATCCAACTTAGTTAGCATATAGTGCAACAATGATTTCAGGAGTAGATACCTTAATCCCCCTTACCCATTTAGCCCATCCCCCCTCCACAACCCCTCCAGCAACCCTCTGTTTGTTCTCCATATTTAAGAGTCTCTTATGTTTTTGTCCCCCTCCGTTTTTATATTACTTTTGCTCCCTTCTCTTATGTTCATCTGTTTTATATCTTAAAGTCCTCACATGAGCAAAAGAATACAGTATGTCTTTCTCTAACGTCGCTTAGCATAATACCCTCTAGTTCCATCCACATAGTTGCAAATGGCACAATTTCATTCTTTTTGATTGCCAAATAATACTTCATTTTATATATATATATATAACATTTAATATATATACCACATCTTTTTTATACATTCATCCGCCAATGGACATCTGGACTCTTTCCATACTGTGGCTATTGTTGATAGCGCTGCTATAAACATTGGGGCGCATGTGCCCCTTCAAGACAGCATACCTATATCCCCTGGATAAATACCTAGAAATGAAACTGCTGGTTTGTAGGGTAGTTCTATTTTTAATTTTTTGAGCAATCTCCATATTGTTTTCTAGAGTGGATGGACTAGTTTGCATTCCCACCAGCAGTGTAAAAGAGATCCTTTTTCTCTGCATCCCTGCCAACATCTGTTGTTGCCTGAGTTGTTAATGTTAGCTATTCTGACAAGTGTGAGATGGTATCCCATTGTGGTTTTGATTTGTATTTTCCTGATGACGACTGACGCTAAGCATTGTTTCATGTGTGTGTTGGCCATCTGGATGTCTTCTTTGGAGAAGTATCTGCTCATGTCTTTAGCCCATTTCTTCACTGGATTATTTGTTTTTTGGGTTTGAGTTTGGTAAGTTCTTTATAGAGTTTGGATACTAACCCTTTATCTGATATGTCATTTGCAAATATCTTCTCCCATTCCATTGGCTGCTTTTTAAAAAAAGTTTTGCTGATTGTTTCCTTCGCAGAAGATTTTTATTTTGATGAGGCGCCAGTAGTTCATTTTTGCTTTTGTTTCCCTTGTCTCCAGAGATGTGTTGAGTAAGAAGCTGCTATGGCCAAGGTCAAAGAGGTTCTTGCCTGCTTTCTCCTCAAGGATTTTGAGGACTTCCTGTCTTAAATTTCGGTCTTTCATCCATTTTGAGTTTATTTTTGTGTATGGTGTAAGAAAGTGGTCCAGGATCATTTTTCTGCATGTCGCTGTCAGGTTTTCCCAGCACCACTTGCTGAAGAGACTATCTTTATTCCATTGAATATTCATTCCTGCTTTGTCAAAGATTAGTTGGCCTTACACTTGTGGGTCCATTTCTGGGTTCTCTATTCTGTTCTACTGATCTGAGTGTCTGTTCTTGTGCCAGTACCATACTGTCTTGATGACTACAGCTTTGTAATAGAGTTTAAATCCAGGACTGTGATGCCTCCTGTGTTGGTTTTCTTTTTCAAGATTGCTTTGGCTATTCAGGGTCTTTTCTGGTTCCATACAAATTTTAGGACTGTTTGTTCTAGCCCTGTGAAGAATGGTGGTGCTATTTTGATAAGGATTGCATTAAATATGTAGACTGCATTGGGTAGTATTGACATTTTAACAATATTTTTTCTTCCTATCCATGAGCATGGAATATTTTTCCGTTTTTATGTCCTCTTTAATTTCTTTCATATGCTTTCTATAGTCTTCAGTGTATAGATTATTCATCTCTTTCATTAGACTTATTCCTAGGTATTTTATGGTTTTTGGTGCAATTGTAAATGGGATCAGTTCCTTGATTTCTCGTTCTGTTGTTTCATTGCTGGTGTATAGGAATGCAACCGATTTCTGTGCATTGATTTTATATCCTGCTACTTTACTGAATTCATGGGTCAGTTCTAGCAGTTTTTTGGTGCAATCTTTTGGGCTTTCCATATAGAGTATCATGTCATATGTGAAGGGTGAAAGTTTGACCTCCTGCGGGCCGATTTGGATGCCTTTATTCCTTTGTGTTGTCTGACAGCTGAGGCTTAAACTTCCAATACTATGTTGAATAACAGTGGTAAGAGAGGACATCCTTATCATATTCCTGACTTTAGGAAAAGCTCTTATGATCTTGAGGTATGATCCTTCTATCCCTACTTTCTTGAGGGTTTTAATTAGGAAAGGATGCTGTATTTTGTCAAATGCTTTCTCTGTACTTATTGAGAGGATCATGTGGTTCTTCTCCTTTCTTTTATTGATGTGATGAATCACATTGATTGTTTTGTGGATATTGAACCAGCCTTGCATCCTAGGTATAAATCCCATTTGGTTGTGGTGAATAATTTTTTTAATGTATTGTTGAATCAGTTGGCTAGTATCTTGTTGAGGATTTTTGCATCCATGTTCATCAGGGAAATTGGTCTATAGTTCTCCTTTTTAGTGGAGTTTTTAGTTTTGGATTCAAGGTAATGATGGCTTCATAGAAAGAGTTTGGAAGTTTTCCTTCCATTTCTATTTCTTGGAACAGCTTCAAGAGAATAGATATTAACTCTTCTTAAATATTTGGCAGAATTACCCCGGAAAGCCATCTGGCCCTGGACTCCTGTTTTTTGGGAGACTTTTGATTACTAATTTGATTTCTTTTCTGATTATGGGTCTGTTCAAATTTTCGATTTCTTCCGGTTTCAGTTTTGATAGTTTATGTTTCTAGGAATTGGTCCATATCTTCCAGATTGCCCATTTTATTGGCCTATAGTGGCTCATAAAATTTTCTTATTACTGTTTGTATTTCTGCTGTGTTGGTTGTGATCTCTCCTCTTTCATTCTTGATTTTATTTATTTGGGTTCTTTGCTTTTTCTTTTTGATCAAACTGGCTAGCAGTTTATCAGTTTTGCTAATTCTTTCAAAGAACCAGCTCCTGCTTTCAGTGATCTGTTTTACTTTTTTTTTTTTTAATTTTGATAACACTCATTTCTGCTCTAATCTTTATTTCCTGTCTTCTGCTGGTTTGGGTTTTACTGGCTGTTCTTTTTCTAGCTCTTTAAGGTGTATGGTTAGGTTGTGTGTCTGAGACCTTTTTTCTTTAGGAAGGCCTGGATTGCTATATAGTTCCCTCTTATGACCACCTTTGCTGTGTCCCAGAGGTTTGGGGTTTCATTGGCTTCCATGTACTTTTTAAATTTTTTATTAAAAAATGTTTTAAATGTTTTATTTATTTTTGAGAGATAGATACAGCATGAGCAGGGGAGGGTCACAGAGAGAGAGGGAGTCACAGAATCCGAAGACAGGCTCCAGGCTCTGAGCTAGCTGTCAGCACAGAGCCCAACGCAGGGCTTGAACCCACGAACTGGGAGGTCATGACCTCAGATGAAGTCAGACACTTAACCGACTGAGCCACCCAGGTGCCCCTTCCATGTACTTTTTAATTTCCTCTTTAACTTTTTGATTAGCCCATTAATTCTTTAGTATGATGTTCTTTAGTCTCCAAGTATTTGGTATCTTTCCAAATTTTTTCTTGTGGTTGATTTTGAGTTTCATAGCATTGTGGTCTGAAAATATACATGGTATGATCTTTTTGTACCTGTTGAAGGCTGATTTGTGTCTCAATATGTGATTTATCCTGGAGAACATTCCATGTACACTGGAGAAGAATGTATATTCTGCTGCTTTAGGACGAAATGTTCTAAACATATCTGTTAAGTCCATCTGGTCCAGCGTGTCATTCAAAGCCATTGTCTCCTTGTTGATTTTTTGTTTAGATGATCCGTCCATTGCTGTAAGGTGTTGAAGTCCCCTACTATTATGGTATTATTATCGATGAGTTCCTTTATGTTTGTGATTAATTGATTTATATATTTGGGTGCTTTCATATTTGGGGCATAAATGTTTACAACTGTTAGGTCTGTGCATAGACCCCCTATGATATAATGCCCTTCTTCACCTCTTGTTACAGTCTTTATTTTAAAGTCTAGATTGTGTGATAGAAGTATGGCTACTCTGGCTTTCTTTTGTCAATCATTAGAATGATAGATGGTTATCTATCCCCTTACCTTCAATCTGAAGGTGTCTTTAGGTCTAAAGTGGGTCTGTGGTAAACAGCATATAGATGGATCTTATTTTCTTATCCATTCTGTTACCCTATGTCTTTTGATTGGAGAATTTAGTCCACTGACATTTAGAGTGAGTACTGAATGACATGAGTTTACTGCCATTATGTCTCTCGTAGAGTTGGAGTTTCTGGTGGTGTTCTCTGGTCCTTTCTAGTCTTTGTTGCTTTTGGTCTTTTTTTTTTTCCCCCGTCTTTTCTCTCCTCAAAGGGTCCCCCTTAAAATTTCTTGCAGGGCTGGTTTAGTAGTCACAAACTCCTTTAATTTTTGTTTGTCTGGGAAACTTTTAATCTCTCCTTCTATTTTGAATGATAGCCTTGCTGATAAAGAATTCTTGGCTGCATATTTTTACAATTCAGTACGTTGAATAGACCCTACAACTCCTTTCTGACCTGTCAAGTTTCTGTGGATAGGTCTTCTGCAAACCTGATCTGTCTCCCCTTATAGATTAAGTACTTTTTTTCTCTTGCTGCTTTCATGATTCTTTCCTTGCCTGAGTATTTTGTTAATTTGACTATGATATGCCTTATTGATGGTCGGTTTATGTTGAATCTTGTGGGAGTCCTCTGTGCTTCCTGGATTTTGATGTCTGTGTCTTTCCCTAGGTTAGGAAAGTTTTCCACTATGATTTACTCACATAACCCTTTTAACACTTTTTCTCTCTCTTCATCTTCAGAGACCCCTCTGATTCTGATATTGTTCCTTTATAACAAGTAACTGGTTTCTCTTATTCTTAAATCGTGCTCTTTTGCCTTAGTCTCCCTCTTTCTTTCTGCTTCATTATTCCCCATAAGTTTGTCCTCTATATTGCTGATTAACCTGCCCTTCCTCAACCATCCTTGCTGCCATGGCATCCATTTGAGATTTCAGCCCAGTTATAGCAATTTTTATTTCATCCTGACTAGCTTTTACTTCGTCTATCTCCACAGAGAGGGATTCTAATCTATTTTCGACCCCAGGTAGTATTCTTATTATCGTGATTCTAAATTCTGGTTCAGACATCTTGGTTAAGTCACTGGCTGTCACTTCCTCCTGCTCTTTCTTTTGGGGTGAATTACTTCATTTCATCATTTTGAAGGAAGGAAAGGATTTAATACCATAAAAAAAAGTTAAAATTAAAAAATTAAAAATAACACACACACACACACACAAATCAAGTAAATGATGCTAAATCCTAGGTGTGTTTTGGTCTGTTTACTGAAAGGAGACTGATTGATTAGAGAAAAGTGGGGGGGGGGGAGAAAAAAACAGGAAAAAACAAGAAAAAAGGGAAAAAAAGGAAAATGTTTGAAAATTTGAGAAAATGAATACAATGAAATAGAATAAATTGAAATGATGGAAAACAGAATTTGAAAAATTTTACAAAAAAGTTAAAAAATTAGTAGAAAAAACTGGAGAAAAATATTTTTAATAAAAATTGAAAATAAAAATAAATTTTTCTTTCTCTATTCAAATAAAGGAAACTAAAACAAACAAACAAACAAAAAAAAAACACCTGAGGGGCACCTGGGTGGCTCAGTTGGTTAAGCATCCGACTTTGGCCCAGGTCATGATCGCGTGGTTTGTGGGTTCGAGCCCCGCATCAGGCTCTGTGCTGACAGCTAGCTCAGAGCCTGGAGCCTGTTTCAGATTCTGTATCTCCCTCTCTCTCTGACCCTCCCCTGCTCACGCTCTCTCTTGCTCGCTCTCTCTGTCTCTCTCTCAGAAATAAATAAAACATTAAAAAAAATTGAATAGATGGACCAGCGAACAGACTGAAATATGATTGATGTTACATCGTTTTCCCCTAGAAGTCAAACTACGAAGCACTTTATAGTCCATAAACTAAGCAGCGGAGAGGTCTGTGGTGTTCCTGAAGAGCCAGGTTGGCCCAGTTGGGTGGGGCTTAGTGTAACAACTCTGTTCTCCTCTAGATGGTGCTGCTTAGCTTACTGGTGTGGATTGTACTGGTGCCTGTAGCTGTGTATACGCATGTGCGAGCAGGGTGAAAGTGGTATCACTCAGCTACCCAGTCTCTAGTATCAGAACTCTGTGCTCTCCGTGACCAGCAACTGCACACCTCTCCTTTGTCTCTCGCTTCCATCCACTCCCCAAGTTTACACTGTCCATGAACAAGCCGTCAGGTTGCCAGGCGGCACCTCCCTCCTGAGTTTTATCTCAGATGTGGCTGTGTTTCCCTACCCCTCACTTCTAAGTGACTGCAGCTTTGACCCACTCAGACCTTCTGGGGGAGGGTCTCACCAAGCAATGGCCAGGTGCCAGCTGCACCCTAGAATGTTCTCGGGACTGTGCTGCTGCCAATGCCCAGAGACTGAGGCTGGGTGCCAGCCTGCCCCAGATAAAGTTCACATGATCATATAGAAGCAGCATTTCAGGGGTTATGGAAATTCACAACACACATCTGGCATCAGGCTTCACCCTTAACGACCTTGTTCCAGCACCAGTGAATGTGGTTGTTCTCTGGGGTCTGCTGGCACTGGGTGGCTACACAGCCTCTACCAAATGTCCTTCTAGCAGTGGACCTGCTTCTCTCCGCATGGCCCAAGGACCTCCTGGAACCCACTCTGCTCCTAGGGATTCACCCTTCCCATCAGAGCACCATCAGGTATTGAGCTGCAGAGTTTCAGACTCTGCACTCCCCGTTTATAGATTCTTAATGGAATTTAAGCCCTCTCCTTTCTCCTCTTTTTACAGTCTCTTGCAGCTGTTTCCACTTTTCCACTTTCTCTCCAGCTGCTTTTGTGGAGGGTGCTTTTCCTGTGCTCTACCCCTATTTCCATCCTCTCTCCACAAGCAAAAACAGCTCCCTGCCCTTTGCAGCTTCTCTCTCTCCTAGTTCACCTCTCCGTGCCCCATACCTACTGAGTTCTGTGGTTCAGGTTGTGTAGACTGTTGTGTTAATCCTCAAATTAGTTTTCTAGGTATGCAGGATGGTTTAATGTTGATCTGGCTGTATTTCATAGAAGTGAGACAGAAAAAAAACTTCCAGCTGTTCCACCATCTTGGCTCCTCTTCTGAGCATCCAATCTTGATTTCGGCTCAGGTCATGATCTCTAGGTTTGTGAGTTCCAGCCCCATTTCAGGCTGTGTGATGAAGCACAGAGCCTACTTGGGATCCTCTCTCTCCCTCTTTCTCTACCCTCCCCCACTTGTGCTCACTCTTTCTCTCTCAAAATAAATAAATACAACTTAAAAAAAGAGTGGGGAGGTCCCTTGGTGGCTCAGTCAGTTGAGTGTCCAACTCCTGACTTGCACTCAGGTCATGATTTCACAGTTTGGGAGATCAAGCCCATGATGGGCTCTGCGCTGACAACACAGAGACTGCTTGGGATGCTCTCCCTCTCTCTTCCCCTCCCCTACTCACATGTGTGCATGCTCTCTCTCTAAAATAAACATTTTAAAAAATACTTTAAAAAAAAGAATGATTTTGACAATGAAAGGATGGCTTAAAGGGGGCAATTAGGACACTAGTTTAGGAATATGCAAGAAAGGATAAGAACCTTAACTAAATACAATCTCCTAAACTCATCTTTCCTGCCAGATTTGCTCCTTCTCCTGGATTCTTTACTTCAGTAAATGGTGTAAGTGTCCTAGGGCTAACATAACAAATCACCATAAACTCAATGGCTTAAAAGAACAAAAATTTATTCTCTCACAGTTTAGGATGCCAAGAGCTCAAAACCAAGATATTGGCAGGCCTATTTCCTTCTGGATACCCTGAAGGAGAAACAGTTCTATGCATGTCTCCTAGCTTCTGGTGACTGACAACAATCCTTGGCATTTCTCAGACTACAGACAATTCACCCCAATCTCTGATTCCTTCTCCACATAGCCTTCATCTCAGTGTACCTGTGTGTCCTGAGTGTCTCTTATCAGGACAATCTCACTGGACTTTGGGTCCAGTCTAATAGGTTATGATCTTATCTTTATACTTAAATTATTATTTGGAAATAAGGTCACACTCTAAGGTTCTGGGTATACATGAATTTTGGGGGAAACTATTATACTCAAACAGCTACCATCTAATCCATTTGTCAAACAGAAATGTGGTGGCATCCTTAACCCCTCCTTGTCCTCATCCTCTGCCCTTACTTTAATTATTAAATCCTGTTTCTACTTCTTTAATGGAAGATTATCTCCTTTTCTTCATCCCCAGTATCATTTTCATTTCAGTAACACTCTTGTCAACATAGCAAACTCCTTGCTACAATACTGGATAGTAATTACTCTCATTACTGTGCTTATTACTAAACATGTATTGTTGGAGAAAGTCACACAACAGGGCAGACTGGTTGTACCATGAATTTATGACAACTAACTCCAAATAAGTCTCTCACATTGACTGGCAGTCCTTCTATTTCTCTGGCCAACTGCTCTCCCACTCTTCCATAACTGTTTCAAATCTTTTCACTCTCTCCAAGCTCTTACTCTCACCCACTTTCAGCAGTTGTCCCAGGCTCCAATTTCAAAGAGAATAAAGAAGCCATCAGACAAAAACTCTTAACCTCCCACCTCCTGCTCCCACCATCTCCTTCTCCCTCAAAGTTTAACAGCTGGGCTTTCAATGTGAGGCCATTCTCTCTACATGTATCTTGGATCTCGTCTTCATTCAGAAACCTTACTAATACAATTTCTCCTTCTCTTTCACTAGAATATTCAGCTCTCCTCTCAACTAAATGCTTCTCATTGGCTTATACACATTTATGTTTTTCATATAACAATACCTCCCTGGAACTCTACACTCCTCCTTCCTGCTATCTATCCAGCCACACTCACTCTTTCTGCCCTGCTTTTCTCTCCACATCCTCTTTCCCCCATCAGGTATAAATGTGTGTTTTTGGAGAAACTGGTTTCTCTAGTTATGAGCCTTGGTCCCCTTACTTAATCCCCGGTAAAATGGGAATAATAATAGTAAACCTATCACACAGAACTGTTGTGAGAATTAGATGAATCAATATAAGCAAAACACTCAGAGAAGAGACTGGCCAGTCCTAATTGATTAGTAAGGTTAGCAATATAGCTACTGTTACTAATAACTCACAGCCATCCATCTATCCAGCCAACTGGCATCTTGGAGTCATCCGAAATTCCCTCATCCCTCCAATCCATTTCTAGACTATTTATTTTTACCTCCCAAACCTCTCTTGTTCTGTCACCTCCATCTCACTACCCTACCTGCATGACTGTCCTCTCATATGGATCAAAATAAGAATCTCCTAAAGGACTTCCTGCATTCATTCTTGTCATTATCCAAAACTCTCTCCTTACCCTAGACCCAGTGAGCTATGCTAATCTCATATCCGAGGTTACCATCTAGTTTATTTATTTTTAAAAATGTTTAATGCTTATTTTGCTTTTGTGAGAGACAGAGCACGAGCAAGGGAGGGGTAGAGACAGAAAGGGATACAGAATCAGAAGCAGGCTTCAGACACAGAGCCCGACGCGGGGCTCAAACTTATGAACTGTGAGATCATGACCTGAGCCAAAGTCAGATGCTCAACCAACTGAGCAACCCAGGCACCCCGGTTACCATCTAGTGTAAAACATCTCCCACTGGTATGAGAGAGCTCCCAAATCTATTGCATGGCTTATAAAATCACGTAGATATTGTCCCTAGCTACTTGTTCAATCTTACCTTGCATCTCACTTCTTTGGCCATCTGCTCTGACAACACATACCAACTCTCTTTCAGTTCTTCAAGTGCATTATCACCTACCCATCACAGGTGTGTTCCACTTTGTTTTCTTAACTGAAATGTTGAATGATATTCCTGCTTGTCTTGGCCTAATTAATTCCTACTTATGTTTTATGTCTTAACTCAATGGTTGCTTCCAGAGGAAGCCTTCCTTGATACCCCAGAACAGGCGCCCATTACACTATGTACCTTTCATAATACTCATCAAAGTTAGAATTTCACACTTATGTGATAATTATTCCAATGAACTCCCCCAACAGAATCAAAACTTTGTAACAGGAATAACTATGTCCATTTTGGTCTCCACTGTATCCCAAGTACCCAACACAGCATCTGGCACAGAAGTACACAGTGAATCAATATTAACCTTCAAGTTCAAGGCTGCAAAATGTCCTCATCACTTGTTTAATAAAAAGGACAGTGTTAAAGCCATAAAAGAATAGAACATCATTAGTTCATCATAAACATGGCTCGAGACCAAAAGTTTCTCTACGATGGTTGTGAACAGGAAATCACTCTAAAAAGATATACTGATTCAGCAACTGAGGTAGAAGAAGATAGATGTGACAGAAGATATATTGTTTTGCTGTCATTTAATTTTTATTTTTTTATTCTTTCTTAAGTAGGCTCTATACCCAGCACAGAGCCCAACACGGGACTCAAACTCACAACCCTGAGATCAAGACCTGAGTTGAGATTCAGTCGGACACTTAACCAACTGAGCCACCCATGCGCCTATGTCTTGCTGTTATTTTAAAAAAGGGGTAAATAAAAAGGCAGAAAATTGCATTTCCAGGTAGACAGGTGGGTTTTTCTAAAGTATTGGTTCTACATCTTTGTATTACTCTAACACACTACTGTAACTATTACTACTGCTACTGCTCTTACCACTGTCCCACTCAATACCTGTGATTCCAGCACAGCTGTCACCAAGTGGCTCACTACAGCAGAAATTCTCATGCAGGTGGGAAGTGTAAGAGAGATGTGAGTACCCTGAAATGGCACTATCTCAATATATTCTGATATTCTTTGCCCTCCCCTTCCCCTTATAGATAGCCCTCTCCCCAGGTATAACTTATGGCAAGCAGTAGTCACATAAGCGTCATTTATATTTAATTTTTATTTTATGTTTTACATTTTATTTGAGAGAGGAACTGTGCACACGCTTGTGCATGGGGAAGTAGGACAGGGAGAGAATCTCAACGTGGGAGTGGGGGCTGGAGGGGTGGATGACCCAAGCCAAAATCAAGAGTCAGAAAGACGCTCAACTGACTGAGCCATCCAGGCACGCCATTTATTACTTAATTTTAAATGTAACCTCTGACTTTTTTGAGGCAAAACTGTTTTAACTACTATATTGATATTAAATATGGTATTACCTAAAGACACAATAAGCAGGCAGAAGAACGGGCAATATGGAAAGATACTCAAGACCAATTTAAATATATTATAAGTTACCCATACTGGAAGTATTTGTGTCTTGATTCTAAAACAATTTTATTATGGTAATATAGTTTAAGGTATTAATCTGTAAAAACACTAAACTTTGGTGCACACATGTTATATCAAATCATAAATGGCCTCACATGTTATATCTTCATGCCCATAGCCTTAAAAACAATAGAAATAATTCAATCCACTTACTAAAAAATAAAACAGGGCAAGAAAGTATGGCAATCTTTTCTAAGGATTTCAAGATCTCAGATTAATAACAGTATATGAACCTCTGGAATTCTGCAAATAATCCAACAGCAGGTCTACTGTGAAAGGCACTACTGACAATGAACCTCTCTTCTCAGCAATACAGAACCAATTCCATGAAAACTGTAAACACTGCCAATTGTAGAAACATCAACCCCACAGATAAGTCAACTGTAACTGAAAAAACACATAAACAAAATGTTCCTTCCCCATTTTCTAAGATCTTAAAGCCAAGGGTTTCAAGTATGTTGAAGAAACATGCTCACATCACAACAGGCTAGCGTTTCTTATTTTGAGAAATAACGCCACCTCCTAAGCCAGGATGTGGAGTCAGAATACGCAATTACAATTCCTGAGAAAAAGAACTTACATAATTTATTATAGCTCTGAATACTCACCTAAAATATTTAAAGATGAAAAAGACTGAGTACCATCTCCTACTCACAAAATAATTTTTTCTCCAAAATTAGATTTTTATATCTGACATCAAAATGAAACTGTTGAAAATGTCCTCTGGTCATTTAAAAAATGAGTTAGATATTGTTTCACTTTTTAATAGCTGTTAATCCCCAGTAGGTACTTGCAGTTGGAAATGATATGAAAGTTCTCACGAGGCAAAAGCTGCTCTTGCTCTGGTATTTAAAGCTAAAGTATTATTTCTAAAAACCATTAAATGCATTTTTACTACCCAAAAAATTATCTTCTAGAAATAAGCAGTAATCAAGATATCAAAAATCTTTTTCATATACCTAGAACAAGAAGTGATTAGCTTCACATCAGCACTTCCATTCAAACCTCTTCAAAAAGAATGGAATAAAAATGAACAGTACATTCAGTGAAGAAACAAAACTCCGATTTGCATCCATGCTAATCAAAGATGAACTAGACCACCCTTTCCATGGCTAACTGACAGGAAGGTGGAAGAATGCTAACCACTAATCAAGGAGAGGACACATATCTGATATTCATATTGATTTGGATCTAAGGGGCGCTCTAAATCATTGTAACTGATAGCAATGATGATTTCTTGGGAAACTTCACGTTCAAAGAGCTTTGCACATCGGCGATTATCCTATTTTTATCTACTTTAAAATGAAGTATCCATTCTGTTAAATTATTTAGTTAGAAAATGCCCTTTATGTAATAATGTTAATGTGCCATGTTTCTAAATGTTGTAATAATGCATTAATTTAACTTTCTGCACAACGTGGTAGGTTTTTTGTGGTTCTGGAACCACCACCACTCCACCCACACCCACACCCACAGCCACAACCGAGATTAGAGACTACAGCAAATGATCGTTCTTCACATCCTCTCACAAATAAATCAAGACTTTGGGAAATATAGTAAAGGACAAACAAAACCTCACTCAATGGTATAAGTCTTTCGAAAAATTGTAGAGAACTCTCCTGGTTATCTGCCTATAATTTAAAGGCCAACTGTAAACCGAGAAGGGCACTAATACTATCCAGTTTATCCCACTAAATTTTCCTAGTAGCTTTGATAGAATTCCCTTAAATAGTTAATGCATGCAGGAAATAGTATGTCTTTGTGAAACAAGATACGATGACCTGAAATAGTTAAAAAAAAACAAAACAAAACACAATCAACACTGTATCAGTCTGGTGATACACAAACCCAGTTTGTCAGAATCGATACAAGAACTCACATGTTGAGAGGTGGACTAAAGTATTCTTGTGACAATCTTTGAACTTAAATCCTAGGTTTCTCCATGATGTCTGTACAAGTAGGCTGGTGTAATTAGTTCCTGTTTCCTCCGCACAGAAATACTAGGAAGGTGGGTGACAGGACTCCAGGGCACCCACACGTCGATCTACACCCCTTTTTCTACTCCAACCTCACCTCACTCCTTTGCTTTACACATATACACATGCACTCTCCTGTCGCATCTGAGCTCAGGGGCCCTGGTGGGTAGTTTTCTAGGGTCGTTTCACCAGTGCGTTAAATGGGATCTGATGACTGGGTTGAACGCCACCTCCTCCAGGGCCCACAGCTTACCTCTAGTTTGTGGTTGATTTGGGACACAGTCTGGGCTTTGTGGCAAAGCTGCGCAAAGCAAGAACTCAGGCTGGTCATCTTCTGTCGCCCCTCATAAGTGATGTCCGCCTGGTCCGGATCGATCTCCCCCAGGAGCAGATCCACATCCACGAAGGCCTTGTCGAACTCCTTCTCCAGCACCTCCAGCCATCGGAACATGGATACCCCGCCGGGGGAGACCCCCACGGCGCAGGAGGCGCCCCCGGGGCCCCCTCCGGCTCCTGACGGGCACGGGCCGCCCGCCGACATGGCGCCGTCTAGGGCCTCCCCAGACTGCTGATGACCCCCGCCGCCCACCCCGCGCGAGAGGAACTGCTGGGACTGCGGGGACCCCCGCGCACGCACGCTCCGTCGGTCCCCTCCCTTTCCCTCGCGCGGCTAACGCCGGCAGTGCAGCCCAGAAGTGGCAAGAGCAGCTAAGCTAAGGCGGCGGCGGTGGCACACGGAAGAATCAAGCCGTCCCACCTCCCGGCCCGCCCCCGCTGCGCATGCGTAGCGAAGACCTTAGGCGGACGCAGCCTGGAGGGACGGAGTGGGTGGGGCTAGGATGCGACCTTAGCCTATGAAAAGCCTCTACTTGGAACCGGCCCGTCAGCGGCCATATTGACAACTGGCAAACTCCAGTATGAATCCCCGAGAAACAGGAGCGCATCGTGTCGACTTCCAAGTTGGAAAGGCTAGAGGAAGAGAACGTGTCCACGTCGCAGAGATGAACAGTTTCCGCCCGCTTGACTTCACAGTGGGCGGGAGCCGTTCTAAAGTCCTCTGGGACAGTTGCTGCGGTGACGTCCAGGGCGGGGAAGGGCATGTAAGGAAGGGCGGTGTGAGCATGCGCAATGGCCACGTTTTACCTTTCATTGCAGTTCCTGGGGAGGGTGAGGTGGGTGGACATACGGGCTCTTCTTGCTAAACCAGGCCCTGAATTCCGGATGGAATCTGCTTGGAGCTGCGCGTTGAAAGACAGCGGCCGGCGAGGTTTCGCTGAAATCACGCGAGACCTTTTGTCTTAGGCACGACTGAGTTCGAGTCTTGCGCCCTGTCACGTGTTAGCTGCCTGATTTAGTTGTATTCTTTAACCTTGAAGCCTCAGTTTCAAAAATTTACTTCGCTCGGTACTAAAGTACTTCAGTGCCTTCATCCTTATTATGACACCACAGGTCATACGTTTCCAAAGGAACTATTTTTAAAAGTGTATGTTTCAACAACTACGGTGTTCCCACAGTGACATTTCATAAAAACAAAAATACGAAGATATATATATTCATAAATATATTGAGTGTAGAGCCATATTGAGGCATTGGAAACACAAAAAGGAGTGAGGTTGGAGCCTCACGCACGCATAGCTCGTAGGCTGGTGAGTCAAACCCTAACAGCTACAACTTTAATTTGAATTTTGTAGTACCTTTGGGAGTGTTGACAAACTGCTCTTTACCATTAGCCCTATTTACGCTCAATTCCTTTCAACTTCTAGCGTAGCCCAGTCTTAGGAAAGGAGAAATCAGACATTAGGGTAGGCTGGTGAGAATTGTCTCTCTTGTATTGCCTAAGGGAATATTTTATTAGCCCTCTACGGACTCATGTGATCTAGAACAGACTCTTCCAATTGCTCTGCACCAAAGCCTGCATCGCGTACCCTCTCGCCAACGCATTGACATTGAGGGCTAAGAAAGCTTAGTTCGCTCTCTGGGTACTGCAGGGCAGGCTAGCCGGCGTCAATAAAGTGGTTTGGCTTCAGCAAACTTAGCTAAGCAAAATTAACCATGAGGTCTTTGCCTTGAGCTTAAATAGACACCTTCCCATAGGTTTTAATACACAATATATAACCTAAAACTGAAATATGCATTTTACCTCATTCCCTTCCAAATTATTTTCATCTGCAGTATTTGCAAGAACGTTACTACAGCTACCAAGGCCCCTGCCACTTTTTCTGGACATATTATAGTCAGCAAGGCATTTTCAGGAATTTGAAGTAAATAATTTAGAGCTGGAGGAGGGAACATACCTGGAATCACATAAGAACAGCTTTCAGTTGTTGAAAATGTACCATGTGTAAAGCTTTGTGCTATTTAATTCCTTGACCCTCACAAAATCACATGAGGTAGCTATTACTACTGTTTAATAGACAATTCACAAAGAGCTAAAGTATCTTGGTAAAGTCAGATAGCTAAGAATCAAATGAGGTGAGATTTCAACCTAGGTGTCTTTTTCTACAAAGCCTATTAACCATGAATATAGAGGGATGAAGAAATCCATTTCTCTTTAAGTAACCAGCATAATAAATTGACAAATTAACCCAAAAGTTTTCTTTTAAGAAATTTTTTTTTATTATTTTACATTTATTTATTTTTGAGAGACAGAGAGGGGCAGGGCACAAGCGGAGGAGGAACAGAGAGACAGAATCTGAAGCAGGCTGCAGGCTCTGAGTTGTCAGCACAGAGCCCCAGATGTGGGGCTGCAACTCAGAAACCATGAAATCATGACCTAAGCCAAAGTCAGATACTTAACCGACTGAGCCCTGCAGGTGCCCCAATCTAAAAATTTTTCTAAAACAAATCATTTATTCCCAATTTTAAGCCATAAACAAGTCCATTAATATGAAATATATTACCAAAAAAAGTCATTTCCTTTTTTAAAAGGTTTTTAAAATTTTTTAAAATCTTTATTTAGTTTTGAGGCGGGGGGCAGGGGGGAAGAGAGCAGAGACAGAGACACAGAATCCAAAGCAGACTCCAGGCTCTGAGCTATCAGCACAAAGCCTGATATGGGGCTTAAACATAGGAACTTCGACATCATGACCAGAGCTGAAGTCGGACGCTTAACTGACTGAGCCACAATACTACTCATTTTCTATGATTACTCTCTTTAGTTTGTCTGGACTACAGTTGAAATAAATTCAATTTCTTTTAAAAAAAGGAATAGCCGGGGCGCCTGGGTGGTTTAGTCGGTTAAGCGTCCAACTTTCGCTTAGGTCATGATCTCGCGGTTCGTGGGTTTGAGCCCCGCGTCGGGCTCTGTGCTGACTGCCAGCTCAGAGCCTGGAGCATGTTTCAGAGTCTGTGACTCCCTCTCTCTCTGACCCTCCCCTGCTCATGCTGTCTCTCTCTCTCTCTCCTAGAAATAAAACAAACAAACAAACAAAAAAGGAATAGTTTCAACTTCCTGCTATACTGTGTAGGCATAGCTGAAATGCATTTCGAGTGTTTTAAGCTTCCAGTGCTCCAATCCTCTGTGAATACCACATTGTCTGGTTTGTAGAACCCAGTTCCATTTCTGATTACAACTTCTACAACTCCAACAAACCACATTCCCTGTCTTGGAAGACTTATTATCTCATGTTGCCCCTTCTCATTATTACACTATGTAGCAGCTGCCATATTTCTGTGTGCTTGCTATCTTAGTACTATGTGACTGTTTCAAATATTCATGAGGTGCCCTTTGTGTAGACATTATCTTTTGCCCACTTTGACCAGGGATCTGTATTTCTGCAGATTGCAACCTAACCTGGAAGTAAAAAGCAGGGTTTGATATTCAAGTGCTGCCATCTGTTGTCAGTGTGCTTTGCCTACATTTATTGCCTTTTCTTCCCCCGATGGACTTAATTAATTAGTTAATTAATTTTTAATTGCCTTATCTTGACCTACTCTAGAATTTGGAATTTGTATGTAATCTCAGTTCTTGTGGAATTTATTTTCCCAAAGATAATAAAATCTTGATACTTCTATTTGCAATTGCATTGGCAGAAACTTCCAATAACTGTTTCATGAATCATGCTTATGTGATTTAAAAATCTCTAATAAAAATTAAATGTGATAGTTTTGTTTTAGGAACTCATCCCTATACAGTTTTACCACAGGTATTACTAAGAATAAATAGGATGGGGATTGAGGAAACTGGGGAAAAAGAGAAGGTGCTAAAGATTTCTTTGGTGAGTACTGGTACTTAAGCTGTGAGGTCAGTGTAGAGTTCTGGCATTTATCAAAGCATCTTTAATTGCAAAGGCACTGTATCGAATGGACATAGAAGATTCACTTTGGGTTGGAGAGGGAGACTACCGTTTATTGAACTCTACTATGTGCCAGGCCCTGTACTATGCTATGCATGTTTCATTTACTTTCTAATATCCCCACCAGGAAAAAAGAAAAGGTCATTTAAGTGATGTTGGTCACTATAAACAGTTGTATGATAAATAAAGTCAAGGAAAATCCACTACCATTTTACTTGAGCAATGCAGATAAAGTCTTGGAATATCTAGTCCATATGTATTACTTATATTTATTGGTATCTGCTACCAATTTGAAAATTTGAGATATTCATATTGAAGAAGTAAATCTGGGCATCCTAAAGTGATTTCTTAGCCTTATTCTCCTTCTGATCATTTCTTTTATATATACATAAGAAAAAACTGTTTGCCTTCTTCATAGAACCTAAAATTTTAAGGCAGTGATTGAAGATTAGCTCAGACACCTCTTTCAGGAAACTGTCCTTTTTTCTTCTAATGTGGAGCTATGGATACCATCAACACTTTTAAACTAAATGGTATCTAGGTATCCAAGTACCTGCTACAGCACTGATCATGTTTTTTGGAGCCCCTCAGACTGTGAGCTCCTTGCAGCAGTAACCGTATCTTAACTTATCTTTGAAGGCCAGGTCCTAATACAGAACATAGAACATGGTAAAAATGATGTATTTGTGGAATCAGTTTAATATTTAAAATATTACAACAGTCTACTTAGAAATCTAAAACCTGTCACTTTTCAAGATATACCTTTGATACCTGCCAGAGAGCATAGCTAAACATATTTTTATAATGGCTCAAGAGTGAGGAATATCTACAAAACACGTGTGGTCTCTAAAATCTAAGGAACATTTTTTCCTAATCTGAAGAGAAATGTTTATTTAACAATGATCTGGTTGACTTGACTAATAATAAATTCAGTATAACTGAAGCTTTGAGAGTTATTTTGCCTATAGTTAAAATTTAAGACCTACTACATTTTTGTGTACCCAGACCTAAAGACAAAACATAATGGGGCACTTGGGTGGCTTAGTTGGTTAAGCATATAGCTCTTGGTTCCGGCTCACGTCATGATCTCACGTTTTCATGGGTTTGAGTTCTGCGTTGGGCTCTGAGCTAGCAGCTCAGCGTCTGCTTCTCATTCTCTGTCTTCCTCCCTCTCTGCCCTCCCCCCACCCGCACTGTCTCTGTCTCTCTCAAATTAAACAACAAAAAAGACAAAACAACAAAAAACAATTTTCAAAATCTCTATCACTGTGTTTTTTCCTTACACTCTCAAAGACAAACTACAACTCCTTTACCACTGTTACCTATTTAAATTCTCTATTTACCCTTTCCCACAACTCCAGGTTTGATAACAGCATTATCTAAAACCACCATTTATCAACAATGGTATCAGAGTTTACTAATCATTGATTCTTCTTCTTTCATCCACTGAAAAGTCACTGTTTATATCTCAGATTGCCAGACTTTACAGATCAAACAGACTCCCCCTCATCAGCGCCTGTCATTTGTGTTTCTCATAGATTCATTCTTCTAGATTAATTCTACAAGGGGCCCCTTGTATTGCATTCTGAACACTTAAAACATTTTTAACATTAGTTACCTCTTTTTTTTTCACTTAGATTAAAACTGTAAGAATACCTTTAAGTATCTCTTTAGAATTTGTATAGTCTTTCAAATGAACAAGTCAGAAAAGTATAGGGAAACAATTACACAAAAGCTAAGTCAACAGCATTGTTGGACGTAGAATTTGGCCCCATATGACTAACTCATTCAAAGCTCATTTGGCTTTTGTGGCCATGGTAAGCAGGGGGAGTATGTGGAGATGAAAAGACTTTTATAGTGAATATTTGTCACTATACATGGTGGACTGCCTGTATTTGAGCCCTCCCTTCTGTTTAGGGAATTCTCTACCTTATGTAACTTGAATATGGTAAACAGAGTCTTATTCCCATAATGAACTGAAAATGTCAGACAAGCCCACTCTCCTAGCTCTTGACAGCTGGAGCACAGGCATATGATCTGGGGTCAGCTAACCAAAATAATCCACCTGGAATATTTACCCTGGAGACAGTGAGGCAAGCTTGGGACAATTCTTCCTGGTGAGGAGAAGAGCCTGGAGTGGGGGAGCAATATCCCGTTGCAGTAGCAGTGAGAACAGCAGTGGCACACAATTTCTGGTTCAGTGGTGGAGGCCCGGGGCATCCATATTCTGTGGTGACACCAGACTGAAGTGTGATTTTGCCTGTAATTCTGGCTACCAAGGCTTCCTTTTATTCTTGCCATTTCCAAATCTAGTTCTCTAGGTTTTCCCAATTCTGTGTGCTACCCAATTTTCAAGAACTCCTCTTCTGTTTAAATTAGGCAGATTTTTTCCCCCATTTTAAAAATTGCTTGTAACTAATAACCCAAACTGATACAACTATCACGTACTACAACTTCCTTTTCACCCATGGACTTGACATGCTTTTAGTTCATGTCATCTATTCCTTTCTGTAGAATGGACATTATTTCCTCACATTTTATCTTCACTTATAGAAGAAAAAAATTAAGATTTAGAGAGGTTAAACAGTAGAAAAAATTATTTTTGTGTCTTACCTTAAAGTTACACTTGTCCTGCAACATTGTCAAGAAGGAAATAAAAGCTTAAAAATCATATTCATAATTTTTTGGGTCTTTAGCATTTCTTTTCTTTTACCTCAGAAGGAGAGTTTCATAAACTAAAGGCTTCGGTTTAGTTCTTGGTTGATCAGTCTTACAATAGGAATCACAAGCCAATGCTTACAGACCCAAGTCAGGAAGATCTTGGGTTAGTCAGTTTCTTCTCTGGAATTCAGTTTCCTGTCTAGAGTGGGAACTATCCCTTTGCTTTTAATAAACCAGGGAAGGCCAATATTCATTTAATTGAGAAATACATTTGTATTTATTGTGGGGTTTAACAACGGCACTATTGACATTTTGGACCACATGGTTCTTTCTTGTGGGACCGTCTTTTACATTGTAGAGTGTTTAGTAGTATCCCTGGCCATTACTCTCCAGATGCTCATAACACGGCCTATCCTCTCCTGGCCACCACCACCTTTTATTGTCATAAAAAATGTCTTCAGACCTCGCCAAATCGCCTCTGGTTGAGAATTCCTGGGTTATAGAAAGGAAGAAAGGAAGGGAGGCAAAGAGGGGGGCATAAAGATAAAGAAGATAAGAAAGCAAGCCAAGGAGGATCCTGGGTTGAGAATCTAAACAAAGACATAAATCTAATTCAATCCAAATTCGAATGCAAAGCATATTCCTTGAGATTGCTATCCTTGTGCTGAAAGATTAAACCTAGATTCCGGGATATATTTTGAACAGTTGCTGGGTGAGTCATTTAAGTCTCCGTTCTTGAGAAAGGCACCCGTGCTTCTTTATTAGGTTTCTTCTTGCCCAAAGAAGCCAAGCAATGATGACCGGCTAAGGTGTTAAATCTTTCTAGGGAAAAGAACAGTCTGTCCCTTACTTAGCCTTAGGAAACCATAAACTCAAGACCTAAAAACACAAGCTAAAGGTAGGGAATTTTATACCCAGGGCCCTTAGTCAACATGTGAAAACTGCACAAGTCAGAAGAAAGCATGCCAGAAGCTGACCAGTGATGGCCGTTTTGTGGCTGCTGCTTAGCAGCACAACATAACTGCAGAGGGGACTGTCACCTCCAGAACAGGTACAAGAAAACATGCATGTCCTTCAAGCACCCAGGCTGTACCTTTGCACTATACTTCCTCTGCAGTTTATGGTATCAACAAGACTTTGCCTTCTACCTGAAAAAAAAAAAAAGACTTCTCAGCTTAACTCTAAATAAATAGGTGTGGTCCAGGGGAACAAATGGAGCTTTTATTCTTCAAAACATTTTCAAACTTTTTGTGGTCAAAAGTATTTATATTTGTAATGTTAAAATCAGGAAACAACCTAAAACTCCAACACTTCGTAGTTAATCAAATTTGGACAATACTCTTGAAAGCCTATTAGACATTTAAATTTATATTTACGGAAACTATAAAGTAATGAAAAATAAAATAGTAAAATGTACAGGATATAAAGTATATGAGTAAGTTTACAATTGATAACATAGAACTATTCACAGTGTAAAATAGTAACATTTTAGAGATAATGTCAGCATTACAGGAAAGCTATAGAAATACCATGGAGGAAAACAATATTGTACAGTGCCATTTCACGGCTCAGTCAAGAAAAGGGTATCCTGCAGCAACCAACAGAGGATGGAAAATGGAACTCATCACTATGCTGCATAACAGAAAAATCAGCTGTGTCTGATGGCAGATGACATCGAAGGATTTTTTAGGCATTTCATTTTAATTAACTATGAATTTTACTCTATTCATTTTAATTAACTCTGAATTAACACAGAAGGAAAAAAAATGTTCCATGAGTATTTTTCCTTGCTTTTTCAAAGACCAGGCAGAGAAAAGAAACGGGAAACATGTCTGATTTGGGGACAACATGAACACTGATTTTTTTTCCCCCTCCTTGCTCTTTTCTTCCAAATTTTCTTTTCTTGAACATGACTTTCCTATTTGAAAATTCTAAAAATTAAAAAAATTCTATTACTAGACAAGAGAAATAAATAATAAAGTTTGTTGAAAATCAGGATATTGATAGAAAAAAATTTCATCATTCCTTATCTCAGACAGTAAAAAGAAACAGAGGTTTAAAAAAATCAAAAGAGAGGAGTAGAAAAGTCTTTTGGGAAAAGCACACAGAAATCCTTACTCTGGAAATAGAATGAACTGATTATCAGAGCAAAGGAACTTTGGCTTCAAAATGAAAACTGTAGCAAAGAGAGGTAGGTTGAAGGGGACATCAGAAAAGCTTGTCAATATTAGGAAATTTCTTGGGAGCGATCGGATCAGACTAACCAGCAGAGGGAAATTCAGGTCTTCCGTTGGGGAGGAGAGAGCTCCTCTATATAATATTTTGCTTAAAATGCTTTTTAATTCCTCAGCAGGGATGAGCACAGCAAGTAAAAGAGCCTCAACAAAGGCGTGCCTGGGACAAATGAAGCCTTCCCTTTGCAGTCAGGTTTCAGAACACACAACTTCCTCTGGAGACTCTCGAGGCCTTTTCTTTCATTTTTACAAATAGATGAAGGTAACAGACCCATTCTGAGGTTTTATTCTCATCTGTTCAACAGCATTTTTTAGTGGCAAAAATATTGTCCGAATTCGGTATTTGAGTGGATCAAGTGATGGATGAATTGAACAAGTTATCTCTGGCTCTGAAGCTCTCTTCTTGGTAGCCCATTGTTCCCCCTAGCCATAAATGTTACTGAAACAACAATAATAAAGAGAAAACCTGCTCATTTTCCCATACTAGTTAATGGGAGAAGAAAACACCTGCCTGTTGCAGTCCCACAAAAATCGTTTTAATATAGGGTCACAGAAAATCCAAAGGTTTATAGCCTGCTATAAAACAGCCCTTTGTCATTCCCCACTAATTCCCTACTGTCACATTTAGCAAAACAAAGAAACAACAGATAATAGAGGTGTTTGCAGATTAGCCTTCCAAGCCATAAATAACAGAGGGGGTTGCTCACTTACAAATATTAAGGCAGCTTATCAATGTTTAAGCCCTTTGTAATGGTTGCTAACATTTTAACCCAGACAAAATTGGAATTTTTTCTTTGCTGTCTCCTTACATTGACAGAGTGCACATTCATAAGATTCTATGATCAGATTTCATGGTATAAAGAGTGAGACATCACCTAAACACATGCCTGCTGCCTGAGAGCCCTGATTTGGAAGATGAATCTGCTTTATGCCTTCCTTGCTTTCCTCTCTCTTACCCATGGTTTCCATCCTAACTGTCCTGGAAGATGTAGCTGCGATTCAGTGCAGTCGGTACAATGCTACAGGCTAATGGAGGTACCATCAGGCATTCCTTCCACCACCAAGAAGCTCTACATTAGCCACAGCAAAATTCAACACCTTCAGGTAACTGTTCTACAGTCAAATTGCTGCAATTTTATTTTTTGAGGCAGGGTTAGGGGCAAGTGTGGGTTGTTAAGCTTAATTTAAATAATCAAAACTTAAAACCAGTGGTTATCAAGTTTGTGTAGTAGCACTATCAGTTTGCCCTTTACTGCATAGATGGGTATCTGCCTCTGAATATTTATTTTCAGAGAATCAGTTAAAAAAAATCTGAATCTATAATGAATGATATTTTATTTGTTTTTATTTTTAAAAAATGCAATTTTGTTGTTGTAAAGTAAAAGAAGTGGTTCTCTCTCTCTCTCTCTTTTCTAATGTTTACTTATTTTTGAGAGAGAGCAAGTGGAGGAGGGGCAGACAGAGGACAGAAGATCGAGAAGCAGTGAGCCTGATGTGACACAAATCACGAGATCATGACCTGAGTCAAAGTTGGACGCTCAACTGACTGAGCCACCCAGGTACCCCAGGAAGTGGCTCTCTCTTAACAAAAAGAGTTTGAGAAGAAATGGCTACTTCCTGTCCCCAGGATTAAGAATAAGTGCTTTCAGGGCCATCTGGGTGGCTCGGTTGATTGAGCATCTGACTTCAGCTCAGGTCATGATCTCACGGCTTATGAGTTTGAGTTGCTCCTCGGGCTCTGTGCTTAGAGCCTGGAGCCCGCTTCAGATTCTGTCTCTCTCTTTCTCTGCCCCTCCTGTGCTCATGCACTCTCTCTCTCAAATGTAAATAAACATTTAAAAAAAAAAAAAAAAAGATGTGCTTTGAAGGGAAAGGGGAAAAAGTAGCTTTGTTTGTGCCCTAAAAAGCAGCTGATACTTAGAGCATCATAAGACCATCAAGAAGAACCCAAGCATCTGAGAATTATTTATACAAACCTACAAACCCGCCAGGCATCAGTGTCTTTGTGGACACCTCTACAGAGGAAATACATGTTTTGGTTTGGGCATGTTACTGCCGTTCTCACTCTATGTGCTTTTAATTCTGACTTTTTTTATTTTTGCCTACTATTCAGAGAGTTGAAAAGAATGCTATAGGTTTGTCTGACTTTTGTAATATGAAGGAACTTTTTGGCCTTTGGTATTTTGAAAGGAATCAAGAGATAAGTGTTCTCATCCTAGTTTTCTCCCTAGCTGGAAATATAATCATCTTAAACAGTGGTTAAAAAGTCTCTGGGCCTCACTTTCTTCCTTTGTGAAGTAAGAAGCCTAGGTTTGATGGGTGATCCCAGGCTCCTTTTCCCTGGCAGTTTCCATGGCTCTCTGGTTTAATTTTTACTAGGCACTGCTTCTCCCTCATAAACCAAATCCTGAGATAAGGAAATACCTCTCTGTGATCCAGGTGTAGGGAGCTGGCAGGTGAATGTACTTTCCCATCATACAGAGGCACCATCCCCTTTCGTTTGGTTAAGAAATTTTAACGCACGTGCGCCTAAACACGGAGACTTTATAGTATGTGGCATGGTGTTTATTTCAAGGCTCAATAACCAAAATTGCCTAGTCGTCGTGTTTACTTTGCTCTTGTAACAAATCCAGTAGTGCCTAATGCCAGAGAGCAAGTCTGACCCTGTCAGGTCTCAGCATTCAAGTGGGACAGCTGGTTAAAGGGCGAGATGCTTAAATATTTGTTCTGAGGACCTGAGACACCAAGAGCTGAAGTGTCAGCTAAGCCCAGTAATGATCCCACAGTGTTGCTTTGCAGGTGATAAGATGAAACTATATCTCTCATCAAATTCAGTTATTGAATGAGTTCATTTGTTGTGGGTTTAGGTTCACTGAACAGCAGTATTGCCTCTTCCCCAAATTAAACCCAGTTAACTGTCTCTTGGAAGGACAATTCCAGGCAGAAAGGTTGATGAAAGACAGGATTGCTCTGTGAAAGGAATAAAAAGCTCTAAGCAATAATACTTCTCTTTTAAAAACTCTTAGGTTTTAAATTGACCATCTTTTAGCTTTGTCTTGTGAATATGTTATATATACTGTCCATTTGCTTTGAACTACAGAATCGGGGGCCTGTATTTCAAGAAAAAGTACCTTTAAAATACCTTCAGATTAATAGCAATAGAAATTATATATATATATACACACATACATGTACACACATATATACAACACATATATGTATATGTACATGTATATGTATACACATCCGTGCACATGTACTGTGTACGCATACATGTGTACACACATACATATATACATGCATACAATTAAAATGTTTATATTATTTATCCATATGCTTTCTGTTGGGGACTGTGAATGCTGTGTTCCAGATTAGGGATAAAATATGGAAAATTCACAGTTCCTGCCCTCAAGAGATGAAGGCCTTTATTTATGCATGCGTCTGTAAAAAGTCCTACTTGTTTGAGGGGCATGCCATCAGACTGTAACACTCTCCATTTGTTCTTTGTTTGCCTCATACTGTGTCTTGACCCCTTAGACTCCCAGCTCCTGGTTGTCCTCACCATCCTGGGTCCTGTATCTCCTTGGTGCCTTCAGGGTCCGATGTGTTAGCCTCAGGATTCCTTGAGCTCACAAGAAAGCATCTACACTTCCACTTCACCACAGCCATCTGCCCTCTTGGTTATATCACATTCATTATACCCCAATTCCTCCACTCAGAAATCTTGAATTCCCCCACTCCCTGGTCATTATCTTCTTTTCCTTTCACCTGCCATGCTCTCTCCTTCTCTTCCATCTACCTCATGGAGACTTCGAACCCTAGATCTGCTCATGTTTTCTCCGATGATTAGTTCATATCTTATCCATCTTCTTTCCCTATCCCTGCCCTTTTTGTATCCCAAAATTAATCATCTCACCATCTATTCAGCAAAGCCTCAGTTTTAGATTAGGGTGATCATTTTCCTTTGTTTCTCACATGCCTGGATACCCGGGTGCTGCTGGAGAGGGTCACACAAGCTCTCTGCACACATGTGCTTATATATGTCTGGTTTGCAACAACCACAAATTGATAGAACCCCCACAAGTTTAAGGTCTCCAACCTCATCTGGGTCTTCAATGTCCTCCATCTGCCCTTTCAGTTCTTCATGGTCAGGTTTTCCTGTAATCCCTTGACATCTTCCAAAACTTCAGTACAGTTTTGTGTTGCCTTCTCAATCCCTGCCATCCTCGTTCTTACCAATGACTGGTCACCCATTTTATTGACTGTTCTTGACAAAACCAGGCCATTAGTCTTCATCTCCCTCAACTCCTGCTCACTGTGTACTAACTTGTCTCCAATTCTGCAAACTCTTTCCTCCAGACAGAGAGGGTGAGATCTCCTTCTATCTGCTCAAGGCAACTTCATTCCCATTCCCTGGAGTCCATCTTCCTCACTTCTCCCTGGAGCTTGCTCCATCATTCTCCCCACACTGATATCTCCAGCGGCTCTTTCTTTATGAGTGCCCTGTTCCAGCTGAGAAATAGGCTCCTTTCATTACAAAAAATAATAATAATAATATTATTATAACTCTGTGTGTTAAAAAAAAGTGATCTGTACTTACTGTCTCTACTTCTTTACCTCCTTTTTTTGTTGTTGTTTTTTTTGAGAGAGAGAGAGAGAGAGAGAGAGAGAGAGAGAGTATAAGCTGCAGAGAGGAGTAGGGAGGGACAGAGAGAGAGAGAAAGAGAATATTAAGCAGGCTCCACACTCAACACTGAGCCTATTTCAGGGCTTGATCCCAAGACTCAGGGATCATGACCTGAGACAAAATTGAGTCAAATGCTCAACTGACTCACCCAGGAGCCCCATCTTTACCTCCCATTTATGCTTTAATTCACCATTGCCTGCTTTCTACCTACTTCATACAGTTAAAAAACTGTTCTCTCCAGGACATTGGCTCACTCCTATTTCTTGAAATTTTCTCTTTTGCCTTCCATGGCAATATAGAAAGTTATGTTAAACTAAACTATGTTTAACATTTTGAGGAACTGCTGGACTGTTTTCCAAAGTGCTTCCATTGTTTTACATCCCTATAGTAGTGTATGACTGTTCCAGTTTCTCCACATTCTTGCTGACATTTCTAATCATTTATTGGATCCTAACCATCCTAGTGAGTGTCAGTTAGTATCTCATTATGATTTGACTTTCTTTATTTTTTTAATGTTTATTTATTTTTGAGAGGAAGAGAGACAGAGCGTGAGCAGGGGAGGAACAGAGAGAGAAGGAGACATAGAATCTGAAGCAGGCTCCAGGCTCTGAGCTGTCAGCACAGAGCCTGACTCTGGGTTCAAACCCACAAACCATGAGATCATGACCTGCGCTCATGTTGGATGCTTAACCAACTGAGCCACCCAGGCATCCTGTCACTATGGTTTCACTTGCATTTCACCAGAGGTTGATGATGTTGAGCATCTTTTTGTGTGCTGACTGAACATTTGCATATCTTTTTTGGAGAAATGTCTATATGAACCCTTTGCCCATTTTTAAACCATTTTTTAAAAATTGGGTTATTTTTCTTTTAATTATTGAGTTGTAAGAGTCCTTTATGTATTCTGAATACAAATCTCCTATTAGATACATGATTTAAGAAAATTTTCTCCCATTCTATGGTTGTTTGCGTTGTCATTGTCGTCGTTGTTGTTCATTGTCTTAATGGTGTCCTTTGCAGTACTAGAGTTTCTAATTTTCAGTAAGACCAATTTACCTGTTTTGTGGATGTGTTGTCACTTTTGCTTTTGGTGTCATATCTAAGATAACTTTTACCAAATCCAAGGTGATGAAAATTTATGCCTGTATTTTCTTCTAAGAATCTTATAGTTTTAGCTCTTACATTTAGAGAACAAATAGGAATGTGTCTACGATAGTAGTTAAAACGTAAAGGATGTTTGGGTGGCTCAGTAGGTTCAGTGTCCAACTTTGGCTCAGCTCATGATCTCATGGCTCATGGATTCGAACCTCATATTGGGCTCTCTGCTGTGAGCCCATAGCCTTCTTTGGATTCTCTGTCCCCTTTTCTCTCTGCCCCTCCTTGGCTCATTCTCTCTCTCTTTCAATAAATAAGTGAACTTTAAAAAAATAGACAAAATGATTGCTCTTTACATCTTTTGTGGAAGGGAAGAAGCTACTTCAAATTCCTCCTGGGTAAGAAATATGTAAACAGAGTTTATCACCAAGTGGGGGGATTATGGATTATTTTTATATTCATTCCATATTTTCCAGAATTTTTAAATTGTTTACAGAGAACAAGTGCTGCTTTGATGATCAGAAAAATAATTCCAACATTTTCTTTTCTTTCTTTCCTTCTCTCTCTCTCTCTCTCTCTTTTTTTTTTTTTTTTTGTAGCTATCTAGCTTCACCCGAATGTCAGCTCTAGAAGAATTTATTCTGCTGGCCAGTGGAACAGAGTCAGTAGAAAATGATACTTTCAAAACTCTGAATACCTTGAAGACCTTGGAACTCTGGAAAAATAAGTTAAGACGAGTCCCCAGTGTTCTTCCAGCTGGTCTTGAAGTGTTAAAACTAAATGATAATTCGATAAATATCCTACACGGATCTGATTTTGAAGGACTGAAGGAATTAAAAATCCTTGAACTGAAAAACAATCTGATCTCTTCTCTCTCTCCCAGCACACTCTCTTCTCTGGTCAGTCTGCAGAGTTTGATGTTGGATGATAACATTATCGAATCTGTAGCTGGACCACTGGTACTTCCGCACCTGAGAAGTATGAGCCTGGAGAATAATAAACTGCATCTTATACCAGCTAGCTTCTTTGCTTCTCTTCAGGCTTTGCAATTTCTCAGTGTCAGTGGTAACTCTCTGACTAAAATTCCTATTAATCTGCCCAAATCCCTGCTCTCTTTAAAAATGGAGAGAAACCAGCTCAAAGTGGTAAGGTTTCGAGACATGAAACACTTGGAGAATCTTTCCCACCTTTATCTGTCAGAAAACTCAATCTCCTCCATTGATGGGGCACAGATCCTTGCCAATTTAACCACTCTTGAGTTGTCCCAAAACCAGGTTCAAATGTTGCCCCTCAAACTACCAGCAAGGCTACAAAAACTAGATATTAGCAATAATCTGATTCAGAGAGTTACAGCCCAAGACTTCCGGGACCTCCGAGACTTGAAACACTTGTTTCTGGACAACAACATCGTTAGCTTGTTCGAAGCTGGAGCCCTGCAGATGTGTTCCCAGCTCTCCAACCTGGCCCTGGAACAGAACCTGTTGTTGTCTATACCTCTAAGGTAAGTGAGAGTTCTCATTTATGTTGATTACCTTTAATGTTTTCTGAAGATTGGGGGCAATTAAACACATTATATAAGCAAGAACAACAGAGCAAACATAAATGACCCGATCAAGGCTATCCATGGGTTCCAAGGTAGAGGTTTTAGACCTGCTTTAGATTTTGGAATCTCCAGCTCTCTAACTAAATCCTGCACTAACTGAATTGCTCTCGCCTGCCGGACAAGACACCAACAGGTGCGATCTATATTTGAAAATATACAATGTCACTTTGGCGAAGTATGCTAACATAATATGGGGATATTATTTGTAAAAATGTATTTTGGTTTTTAAGCATATGGCCTGGGATCCAGCAACAGGCAGACTAGGTACACGCTTAGCAACTAGCAAAGTAAGGCTATGAAAAAGAAATGAGGGTGGAATGTAGTTAAATATTAATATTTTTAAGAGCATTGAAATAGTAGCTATGAAAAAAATCAGAAGTGTATAATCTCATCTTGTATTTACTTGAATTCTGTTTTTGGGAGCCTCATGTTCTTCTCAGGGCTGCGATCTTTAAAGGACTCAATTCTGCTTCTGCTTCTTTCTGTGTCTGCCTGTGGGTGTGTGAGTCCATTTGGGATGTCTTACCCTGTGTTCTCAGTTGTCTCTTCAGCTCTCTCTCTCACAACCACACATGCACACGCGTACCTGCCCACATGGACGCAAACACATATACATCCGCGTACTCTGACATTTAATTCCTCTTTCCAAATATCCCTCCCTCTGTGCCCAGCCCACTGTCCTGTTCCCCCACCCAGTCATAACCTATGACTAATGTACATGTTGACATTAATTCATCCTTTTTATGTAAACTTTATTCCATGTTCTACATTTGTAAAGTAGATAAAAAAGCAGGAGGAGAATAAAGCCCTATTATTCCCTTAAAAAGATGGTATATTGTTTATTATATGTGCCTATCAGTGGATTCATTTTCCTTATGGTGCTTTATAGAAAAAAAAGGCGTCTTGCTCTGTTGATTATCATTATCAAATTGCTCATAATTAATATACCAGCTTCTGGCTTCTGTAGGATCTTATGGCACTGAATTTATTTATTTGCATTGCTAGTTACAATAAACAACTTTTGTTATGAATGAAAAAGGGAAACATTATCTTTGATACGTACAGATGTTCATTTTTTCTTTAAAAAATTTTTTTAATGTTTATTTTTGAGAGGGAGTGAGACAGACAGACTGAGTATGAGCAGGGAAGGGGCAGAGAGAGAGGAAGTCACAGAATCCGAAGCAGGCTCCAGGCTCTGAGATGTCAGCACAGAGCCTGACAGGGGGCTCGAACTCACAGACTACAAGATCATGACCTGCGCTGAAGTTGTACACTTAACCCACTGAATCAACTAGGCGCCCCCAGATGTTCATTTTTTCTAGTTGATAAAAAGAAGTTTTTTTGTACAGTATAGTGACTGTACCCAATGCAAAACATCAAAAAATGATTTTCCCAATGGAAATCAGGATTTCAAAATATATATTGAGGGTTACTTGAAATTAAGCAATTTCTTTTAATGTGTAAGCATATGCATACAATTAATTTACTTCAATAAACAAGTTTTGAGGGTTTTCCTGGTGCCACGTACTTTACCAGGCACTTGGGATACACCAGTGCAATAAACAAATAAAACTTCTTGTTCTTTCCAGCTTAAATTCTAGCAGGGAAGGAGTAACAATAAACGTAAGGTGTAAGTATCCAACATTTACATGGTGATGGCTGTTATAGTTAGCAACAACAAGAAAGGGCAGGATTACTAGTTTCAGGACGGTAGAGAGTAGGGGTGGTTGGTTGCAATTTTAAATAGGGTAAGCGTGGTAACCCTCATGAAAATGTAAGCTTTGAGCACAGACTGGAAGGGGGTGAGCGATTTAGCTGTGAAGCTGTTTGCGGGGAGTGGGAGAGGAGTGTTCTAGACTGAAGAGCCAATACAAATGCCCTAAGGCAAGAACATGCCTGCAGTGTTTCAAGACTCTAATACTTGTTATTTCAACAATTTCTCTACTGTATTTCAAGCCTTATTTTCTATCACTATATGCCCCCTTTTCCAAGAAAAAAAAATCACATATAGACTAAAAACTTATGAAAGAGATTGGGGAGTGACTGTCTCATCAAGGATTCTCAGTGGGCTGTGACAGCCATGGCAAAACTGTGAATCCAGTGGCCTTCTCTATTCAGGCAGCTTTTAGAAAGCATTTGGCTAAGTAATCCTGCTGAGTTTAATGAGTGAAAAGTAGCTTAATTATTTACTCCTGCCAGGCCGTTTGTGTGTTTTAATAAGTGACTACAGAAAGCACAAAGCTTTTACCCAATGGAGTATATAATAGAATTGCAAGCCTGAGCTAGCCATAATTCTTGAATCTGACTCCACATTACAATTATCTGGAGAACTTTAAAAAAGCATACTTACGCCCAGACCTCACTTCAAGCCAATTAAAGCAGACACCCAAGGGTTTGTGCCCAGGCATGAGCATTTTTAAAGAGCTCCTGAGATGAATTCAATGTGCAGCCAGGGTAGAGAAGTAATGGGCAAGAACAATGGGGCAAGTGACGAAATGAGAGCGGGCTTTTCCTATGAGGCTTAACTTAAGCAGCACAGCTATCTACTCTGTCAAAGAACTTGGCCAGTTATGAGAGCAATCTACTCCTTGTGGAAAATGACTTTTAAATTCCCCATCACCCCCCACCGCCTCAGCTTTTCTTTGAATCAGAAAGTACGAATGGCCTAGAAAAAGGTTCTCTGTGACTTTCCTCCCATAAAGCATTAAAACACAATACAGTCTGTTTTTTACATTTCTGAATGTTAAGACTTTTTTTTTTTTTAAATATTTTATTTATTTCTGAGAGAGAGAGAGACAGCATGAGCAGGGGAGGGGCAGAGAGAGAGGGAGACACAGAATCTGAAACAGGCTCCAGGCTCTGAGCTGTCAGCACAGAGCCCAACGCGGGGCTCGAACCCACGAACCGTGAGATCATGACCTGAGCCGAAGTCGGACGCTTAACCGACTGAGCCCCCCAGGCGCCCCTGAATGTTAAGACTTTTATCCATGAGCGTAAAACAGTACACTTTGTATTTTCATGGGTCTTATTCATACACAAAATTGTACCTTAAAATTCAGTTTTGTATCAATAAACTATAAACACAGGCAACCTGTTGCTAGTTGCTAACCGAACCTAATTTGTTGCTAGTTGCTAGCTATGTATCCTACCACAAATCACAAACCCCTTCTTTTGCCTACCATCCTCCTCCACATTTCACCAAGGAAATAATAGTAGATGGTTCTCGGTGCACATATATTCAAATATCTACTACATTTGCCTCAATACATTATTTGAGATAGAAATTAATACCTAGGGGTGTCTTGGTGGCTCATTCAAAGTCCAACTTCTGCTCAGATCAGGATCTCACGATTCATGATTTCAAGCTCTGCAATGGGCTCCGTGCTGACACTTCAGAGCCTGGAGCCTGCTTTGGGTTCTGTTTCCTGCTTTCTCTGCCCTCTCCCACTTGTGCTCTCTCTCTTTCAGAAGTAAATAAATAAACACTAAAAAAAAAAGAAGAAGAAGAAAATAATACCTAACATAACATTAAGTACCCTCTAAACCAGCAGTGACTTCTCTCTTTCGGTTACTTCTCTCTTTCAGAAGTAAATAAATAAACACTAAAAGAAGAAGAAGAAGAAAATAATACCTAACATAACATTAAGTACCCTCTAAACCAACAGTGAATCTGTAAAATAACAGATTAGAACATTAAGGTTAGGAGGTATCAAGAAACTTGCTCAAAATCACATCGTCAGTAAATGGTGAAGTACAGTGGTCGAACTCCGGAGCCAGGGAATTTTAGTCATCATGTGATCGATCACTCACCTCTGAGATTTACTCTGCTATAAACAATATACTATAGTACTTAAAACTTAGAACACCCAAGACCTGGGTCTCACTTTCGCTGTTTTTCATTTCACCAATCTGCAGCTCAGTGAACAAATATTAGTCACATCATCTTTTCTTTATCCACAATTTGGGTAATTCACATCCAGAATAGCTTTCTACAACCTAACACAGGCATATCATTTTACCTTCCTTATTCTCAGGTGCCATCTACTGGTAAAATGGGGCGTACCCCTTTTTACTTTAAAAAGCCACAAACCCAAAGTACAAATAGCATTTTTAGAAACATGTTTGTCTTAAAATCTGGCAAACTTTTTAAGTATAAACCAGACTTAAAAAGACAAATTATATCCAAGCAATAAATAATTGCCCTAAGTTCACAAAACCAGGACATTAGTGATTTCTTTTACAATGTCATTTCGATTATAACGTCCATAGAAACACGAAAGAAAAAAAATGGAAGAACAGGTACAAGTTTTAGCTAGCTATCCTAGAACTGTTCAATATATTTGTTTAAAAGAAAACTTGGCTTTCTAATTTTCATTAGCTAGCATTTATGTGACTTCTGTGTACTAGGCACTTTCATCTCTAGGGTAGTAAATCAGAAACTTTAAGTCAAATAACTTACCTGAAGTTGCATACTGGTAAGTAGAATGGCCAAAGTTAGAACTCAAGTCTTAATTAGTAGACTGGACTCTTTGGTTTACTTTATCATATATTTCCTCAGTTTCTCTCCCTTGTACTCTGAAGGGTAATAGTGTCTTGCTTACTGCTACACCATCTGTTAATAGTCCATATTTCCTTGGGAAAAAAAAGCTATACATAAGATTTTTCTGTATAACTTTTACAGATGTACCTTATATCAGTTGGTATGTACATAAAATACATTGTCTTGGGGACTGACTTCAAACTAAATTGAACTATCAAACTGTTGGGGCACCTGGGTGGCACAGGCAGTTAAGCATTCAACTCTTGATCTTGGCTCAGGTCATGATCTCACAGTTCATGAGTTCAAGCCACGCATTGGACTCTGTGCTGATGGCACAGAGCCTGCTTGGGATTCTGTCTCTCCTTCTCTCTGCCCCTCCCCCACTTGTTCTCTCTCTCTCTCTCAAAATAAATAAAGTTTAAAAAATAAATGTTATATAAATTTAACTGTCAACTGTTAAAGTGAAAAAAGTGATTTTCCAAGGTAAATTCATCGACTTTTTAAGGTAAACTTTATTCCAACTAAGGAGAAGTCACTTTAAATGAATAAGACTGCAAAATACTCAAAATCACAAATACTTATATGTATATATTCAATGTATAGTTCAGGATACAAACATAAAATATATAATCATCATATGACTAGGACCACCACAATAAATTTCTCTGAATACTAAAAGACATGAATGTACATTCAGGGGGTTTACACTCTATGGAAATAGCACTTAATAAGAAGCTGTTGAGTAGCAGAAAAATTTTCAGTTTCACAATTGTGATTCTGTTTTTACTTTTTATCAATAAGCATTAGCATGACATTTTTTACATTGATATCCATAGAGAAAAACTTTTTTTTGTCCTGATTATAAAGCCGTACCTGTTCAAGATTAAAAACTTCATCTGCTAAAGAATGAAAAATCATCCATAATTGCTCAACCAGAGCCTATGTCTAAACATAATTTGTATTTATGTATTTGGGATCATTCAATTTTGTTTTTTTCTATTTTTTTCCATTGAACATTATAGACTATTTTTCTCTCCCTTTTCCCTTTTCTACTTTTTCCAAGTATCACTGTGGACCCAAAGGATCTTAATTTATTCAGTGTGTTATGATCATTTGAAGTTGCTAGTCTCTTTTGATTCTCAAATTGTTCCCAGTTTGTCCAGTGGGAGCCTCTCCAGGGTGGTCCCTGTGTTCATGAGACCTGATTCCATTATTTCTGTTAAAAACTTTTTAAATATGTATTTATTTTTGAGAGAGAGAGAGCGGGCAAGCAAGTGAGTGCACTTGTACCTGTGAGTGGGGGAGGGACAGAGAGAGAGAGGGTGAGAGAGAATCCCAAGTAGGCTTGGCGCATTTAGGGCAGAGCCCAATGCAGAGTTTGATCCCACACTGTAAGATCATGACCTGAGCTGAACTCAAGTGTCGGACAGTGCCACTCTGTTATTTCTCTTGCTCAAAAATTGAGGTAAAATACACATGCAATTTACTTAACCATTTTTAACTGTACTGTTCAGTAAAGTGTCTTCATATTGTTGTGTAATTGGTCTCTGAAACTTTTTAATTTTGCAAAACTGAAACTCCACACTCATTAAACAACTCCCTGTGTCTCCCGTCCCTAGCCTCTGACAACCACCATTATACTTCCTGTTTCTATGAATTTGACTGCTCTGGAAATCCCATATAAGTGGAATTATAGTGGTTGTCTTTTTTGTGCTAGGCTTTTTTCACTTAGCATAATGTCCTCAATGTTATCCATGTTGTAGCATGTATCAGAATTTCCTTTTTTTGTTTGTTTTAATATTTTTAAATTTTTATTTATTTTTGAGAGAGAGAGAGAGACAGACAGAGCATGAGTGGGGGAGGGGAAGAGAGAGGAAGACACAGAATCCAAAGCAGGCTTGGTTTTGTTTTATCTTATTTGTTTTGTGACACTGACATGATTCAAAAGTTAAAACCATATGCAAACACTTCCTATAAGTAACCATTTTCATTCATTTCTGATTTATCATTCTTTCCTTCCCTCAAACATAAGCAAATATATGGACATGTATTCTTACTTCCCTCTTACACATACTATACATACTATTCTACTTTTTAGTTTTTTTCCCCTGAACAATTCTTTCTGGAAATCATTTTGTAATAATTCATAGGAATGAGCTCCTTTCTTTTTAAAGGGTGAATAGTAGTTTTTCACTGTTGTACTGGGTTGTTTCCAAGCCAGCATTATAAGTAATATCATAAAAAAAAATATGCTGTTTTATATTTGTGAATTATCTATGTATAAGTGAGATCGCTGGGTTGAAGGGTAAATACACAGGTTATTTATTTAGGCTTTTAAGAAGAATTTTAAGAATTTATGCTGAATTCTCCTCCATAGGGCCTATGCCATTTAGTCTCCCACCAAGTTGTGTATGAGAATGTCTGTTCCTTCACAGTTTTGCCCACAGAATGTATTGCTAGAGATCAAGATTTTCACCAATCTGATAGGTGAGAAGTGGCATCTGTGTGTGTGTGTGTGTGTATGTGTTTTCCCCATTTCTCTATTTTGAGTATGGTTGGAGACTTCAGGACTTTGCTTTTCTGTGTTTTTGTTTTTATTCTTTAAATTTATGAGGAGGGGTGCTCATTTGGGGAAGGGGCATAGATAAAGGGAGAGAGAATTCTAAGCAGGCTCCACGATGTCAGTGCAGAGCCTGACTCGTGGGGCTCTGTTTATGTGGACTTCCATTCATGCCTTTTGCCCATTTTTCAGTCTTATTTTAAAACCTTTTGTTTCACCTTTTTTAAAAAAAAAAAGTTCATTTATTTATTTTGGGGAGGAGAAGCAGAGAGAGACAGAAAGAAAGAGAGAGAATCCCAAGCAGGCTGTGCACTGTCAGCATGGAGCTCGACACAGGCCTTGAACTCATGAGTCTGAGCCAAAATCAAGAGTTGGATTCTTGGGGTGCCTGGGTGGCTTAGTCGGTTAAGCATCCGACTTTTGCTTAGGTCATGATCTCGCGGTTCGAGGGTTCGAGCCCCGTGTCGGGCTCTGTGCTCACTGCCAGCTCAGAGCCTGGAGCCTGTTTCAGTCTGTGACTCCCTCTCTCTCTGACCCTCCCCTGTTCAACGCTGTCTCTCTCTCTCCTAGAAATAAATAAAACATTTAAAAAAAAATAAAAAAAATAAAAATTTAAGACCAGGGCACCTAGGTGGCTTAGTTGGTTAAGCATCTGGCTCTTGATTTTGGCTCAGGTCATGATCTCATGGTTTGTGACATTGAGCCCCTGGTCTGGGTCTGTGCTGACAGTGTGGAGCCTACTTGGGATTCTCCCTCTCTCTCTCTGCTCCTCCCTTGCTTGTGCCCACCCTCTCTCTCAAAATAAACATTAAAAAAAATTAACCAAAAACCATGTTTTAATTTCATACATAAAACACTATATCACTTTTCCATTGCCTTTTATGTTTCATTGCCTTTTTCATGTTTTTATTTAATACCTTTCCTTCTCTTATAAATTATGGATTCATGGCCTTTGTCAACTAAAAAAAAGGGGGAACTTTTTTCTTATCAAGTTGTTTCCATGATCCTATTTGACAAAGAAGTAAATTAAAGAGTTTTATTTATGGCTACAAACCAGAAAACTCAGAGGGTTAGAAAATAAGACCTATGAGGAAGAGTTAAAGACCTATACGTTAAGACTTAATTTTTCAAAAGAAAGCTTGTTTTCTAGCTTCAAACAGGACATGGCAGTACAGAAAAGGCTGGTGTTGCTCAATCTGGGTTGCCTTGGTAGTTATGGAATGGTGATCATGGCTTCCTCTCACATCCTGTTTCCATACTTTTGCAGGCTTCCAGGGACCTTAGCCAGGCTGGACCTAAAAGGCAATGCCATCAAGGATGTTACGGAGAGGGACCTCAAGGATCTAAAGCAGCTTCAGGTTCTAAACCTTAGGAACAACAAGATTTCTGCCTTAGACCTCAAAGCCTTGGAAGGGTTGCCTCGCCTCAGACACCTGTATCTGGATGGAAATCCGTGGAATTGTACCTGTAGTCTCATAAGAGCAAGGGAGGTCCTGAAGGCCAAGGGCACGGATGTGAAGGGAGGACAATGTGCTGCACCAGCTGAACGACAAGGAGAGAGCTGGATGTCCTCCAAGAAGATCATGAGACAATGTGAGCATCAATTACATCTGACCGAGACCGAGATAAACAAAGAAACCAAAAAGAAATCAAAACCAGAAGAGCACCCCAGCATCAGAATCAACATGGACGATGATTATTATGATTATGAAATAGATTAAGTATGAGCTTTGCCTACAATTTAGAAAAAAAAATTTGATAGACTTCATTTTAGAGCAGTTTTAGGTTCATAGCAAAGTTGCGACCAAGGTATAGAAATTTCCCTTATGTCCCCTACCTCCTACATGCATAGAGTCCCCCATTGCAACATCCTCCTCCAAAGTGAAACATTTATTACAATTGATGAACCTACATTGACTCATTATCATCACTTGAAGGCCATAGTTTACATGAGGATTCATTCTTGGTGGCCTACATTCTGGGGACTTGGATAATTGTATTATGACATGTATCCATCATTAGCAGAGTAGTTTCACTGGCTTAAAAATGCTCTGTGCTCCAGAAGTTTTATAGCATTCAATCTCCTAAGTGGAAATATACAATAAATTAGATATGCAAGAGTCTTTTTTGTACATTTTTTTTTTCTTTAAGAAGGAAATCAGAGTTGATTGAGGTAAATTGAGGTGGGGGGAGGAAGGGAGAAAGAGACAATGGTAAGAAGATGTAAGATTCCTTCCACTAAAAAGTAATTTGTGTTTTATACTGAAATCTACACAAATAATAATGCCAAATAAAATGGCCATCTCACTAACTTCCTGAAAATAGAGTAGCTCATTTTATCACATGAGGTGATGACTTTTATGTACGAAGATGATGCCTGCAGACCTAAACTACTGGCTTTTGACTGTAAGCAATAGAAACAGAGTCCAACTTTAGCAAGCAAGAAAGTATTAGAAAGATTGTGAATAGCCCACAGAATCAAAGGAAAAGCTGAAGAATCTGGAAAGAACAGGGGTCAGAACTGCTCCAGGCCCCAGGCAGAAGGATGTAATGGAGAGGCCCTCAGCTTCTTCAAGTTTCTCTGTGCAGAATGAGGAGCTCTCGCTGTTATCAGTGTTCGCTTCCCTCTTCTCAAGAGTCATGTCCTCAGTAGAAGAGGCTAATTGATTTAACTTGGGTCACATGTTCACCTCTGGCTAAGGGACAGCAGGTCTTGTTGGGCAGCCTCACCAAGACCAAAGGGAAAGATATCTGGCACCTTACACACTGCAGATGTCCCTACAATGGAGCTCCTGAAAAGAGTTGTGTTTTGAGTTATCGTCTGTTTTCCCTGAGTTGACCACAATCCCCACACTGCCTTGCTTTTGATGAACTGCATACTTTTGAAAAGTGCCTGTCTGGTGATAGAGGTGTGACTGTAAAATAACTTTTTTCTATCAATTTTTTTCTATCAATCTACTAGCATTGTTTTCTATCAATCTACTTGTAAAATAAAATCTACTGGCATATAAATCAGAAACCCCATCTAAATTGGCTCCTTTCCTAATTAGTAAGATTTATTTATTGCAGCATTTTACAAAGCTTTCCATCAAAATGCTTCTAACGACAGTGATAGGAAATGGTAGAGATTGAGTGGATGCGTAATATGCTCACCAGAAGCTTGAACTTTCTCCAAAGTGTCATATTTTAAAATTTTATGTGGAATTTGTATTACGTCCACATTTTCTTCTCCCAAAATCTTTATGGAATTGACATTCCCTGGAAAAAAGCCCTATTTTTAGTGTGGCTTCTAGTACTCCTTGGCATGCTGACACGTTTCCCAACTACATAAAGCACAGAAGTACAGAAGTTCAGAAATAAGGAAACTCTTACATGATTTTCCTTGTTATGGTATGGATTTTAACTCTTCTAATGTGTTTGAACTACAATTCTAAGAAAAACCAGGGATTTGTGATATGTAATAATATATATCCACTACCATAGCCTGGGTATTAATAATCAGAATTACGAAGCTATGAGGGCCTTGAGAAAGAATCTTAGTCTTATAGATGTGAGAGCCAGTCTCATAGGGGTGAAGTCACTGTTAGGTTCACACACATAGAAAGTGGTAGACCTAGGGGTGCCTGGGTGGCTCAATTGGTTAAGTGTCTGAGATTTTGGCTCAGGTCATCATCTTGTGGTTATTGGGATTGAGCCCTGCGTTGGGCTCTGCACTGACAGCGAGGAGTCTGCTTGGGATTCTCTCTCCCTCCCTCTCTCTCTGCCTCTCCCCCACTCTCTCCACCAAAATAAATAAATAGACTTAAAAAAAAGAAAGTGGCAGAACTAGAACTTGATTGCACCTGTTTTGTTTGTTTGTTTTTTATTTCTGTTCAGTACTCCTTCTTCTACAGAATTTGCTGTAACATTCACTTAGGACACTTTACTCACAATGTACAGAATAGAAAAATGTTCCATAAAGTATGTGTATTTATTTGCTTTGGTGACTATAACAAAATACTACTGGCTGAATGGCTTAAACAACAGAAGTTTATTTTCTCACAATGCTGGAGGCTTAGAAAGCCCAAGGTTAAGACGTCATCAGGGTTGATTTCTAGTGAGGCCTCTCTTCCTGAGTTGTAGACCACTGCCTTCTTGCTGTGTCCTTATGTGGCCTTTCCTCTGTGTGTGCATGGGTGTGTGCATACATGGAAAAAGAGAGAGAGATCTTTGGTGTCTCTTATTGGAAGGATACAGATCCTATTGCACTAGGGCCCCACTGTTAAGACCTCATTTAACGTTAATTATCTCCCTAAAAGTCCTATCTCCAAATACAATTGCATTGGGGGTTAGAGCTTAACATAAGAATCTTGGGGACACAATTCAGTCTGTAACAGTACATATATATATATATGTACATTCTTATCTATCAATCTACTTACCTATCTACCTATACTATCTATCTCAGTTTTGGGCTCTCGATTAAGTTTATTGATATACATACAGAAAAAAGAACAAGAAATAATAAATAGGGAAAAAGTAGGGAGGACACAGTAAAAAAGGATCAGGAAATTTTAAGGCCCAATTATCGCACATTTATAGTTATGTAGAGATGTTTAAAAATCAGAAATTTAGCTACTAACCTGAGAAGACAGCTACTGGGCAAGGTAAAGGCAAGTGAAACCCAGAAACAAGAGTAAAACACAGACAGTGAAGTAAAACACATGCTTCATGATAATGGAAGACAGGTGTAGGTTGAGCGTCACTGGAATTTTCTGGTTAATGCCTGAAAAAAAGGGTTACTTTGGGGTAGATAAGGAAAAGGGAAGATTAACTTCCACAGTCTAATTTTTCCTTTTACCTTTTAGTGCCACTGTTTCCTCATCTGTAAAATGGGGATTGTAGTACTACCTCCTAGTGTTCTTTTGAATTAAACTTATATGGAAGAAAAACATTTCCTTAACTGCCCCCATAATTTGCAAATCGTCCTCTCTCTCCAAATGGAGACATTGTTCTATATCCCATATGCCAATCACACAGCAGTCTATGTTAATGCCCGCCCCCAGCAACCGCACCGCCCCCCTCCCCCCTCCCCCCCCCCCGGGTTATGCAGTGAATAGGATGTGTCCATACTGAAGGCATTTTTCTTCTCTTACTGCTTTCCCCCTCCCTTTTCAAATCATGCCTGCTTAGACTTGTTAAGAGTCAGAACTGAGCCACTGCCTGGTCATAACCCTCCCACTGTGACTGCTCCCTTGCTAATATAAGGGAGGAAGCCTATAAATTGCCCCTGTAAGGGCTTAATTGTTCTTGGTTGAAAGACTAGTCTTCCATTCAGCCTTGGAAAAGGGAGTGAGAAAAACCAAAATGAATAAATAGCTGAAACGAATGATCTGAAAAGAAGGCACTGAAGTTCCTTTCTGGCACATGCACATGGTCACATGCAAATGTATACTTTTATCCGAGCTGATATTCTCACTCAGGAGCATACTTAGTTTCTACTTAGAAATACTCAGAATTGATCAACTTTGAAAAGTTTTTCCTCACAGACTTTAGAACTTTCTGTTATACAATATATGCAATAGCAGAAACTTGGACTTGCCTTCTTGTGATGTGTAGGCTTTCTGCTGTTAATGCCTTTGCAAAGGGGCTCACAAGTCTTCTCAAATTCTCTGCTTGGTTGCACCTTTGAATCTCCTCCCTTACTTCATGGTTCCTGGATGTTCTGGTTTTAGATGACAAAGATGTCTCTAAGGCCAATGCTCAGAGAGCTCTCTTTAAAAAAGTCTTTTTTTTTTTTAATAGTTGCTCATTATGTCCCCTCATCAAATAATGCTCTGGTATTGAGGCTGTAGCCAAAAATCCTGGTAAAATAGCCATGTGGGGGTGGGGGTGGGAAAGGTTGGAAGGAGGTTGGTTGACGTTTAATGCTTTCATCCCTTTTATTTATTTATTTTTTCATGCCTTTTAAATACAAGTTATACAGATTTCACCAGCCCTGAAACAGAATAATCAGTACGTTTTTAAAGCTCTCCTTTGCCAGAGGTCATGGCTCAGTTACATCACCAATTATTTAGTTAATTAGACATTTTGTTCTTAACAAAATTTGTTTAAACAAATATGTACACAAATGAAAAACTACTACCTTTACAAGTCAACCAGAAACTCAATGTTTCTCCATCATGTTATTGTGTAATAAATACTAAAAACTGGATTCTTGACAGTTTATTAGTCTGAAGCCTCAGGGAATTGGTGAAAGTGCCCCTAGAGTGCAATATTCTAAGAATGAATTTTGTGGAACTGGTATCATTCCAGTAATAATAATGGATTATCTTAACAGTGTCATTCTGTAACGTTACTTAAGAGTTTGATTTTGTAACATTACTAGCATTGTCTCTGAGCTCAAGGATTGCCTTTATTCCAGATGGTATCGGTTTTTTACAGGGAAGAGTTCCAATGATGGATTTCTCTATCTTTTTCTCTCTAAGGTGGAATATTGTTCTAATATTCTCTATAGGCTTTCACAAAGCACTGTTTTTAGGAATCTAATACAGAGGATTTTATTTAATAGCCATTATTCAACTTTTAAAACAGTCACTGACAATTGCTTCTCGAGTATTCATATTCCCAGTCTATCTTGATTTCAGAAAAATACCTAGTATATTGTCATTCTTTCCCACCTATTCTCTCCCCACAACAACCCCCCCCACACAGGCTGCCCCACCCAGTGTCAGATTATTGTTATGCAGGCTTATAGTACTCATTTGGGCTTTAGGATTAATCTATCAACCACTTTTTTTTTTAAAGAATCACAAATACCATTGAAAATAATACTGTCTGAGAGACAATAAAGGTCCATGTATTATATGAAAAGCAGCCCATGATAATCCTTCCCTTAGAAATGTGATGAAATTTCAAAGTGGGATTCCCATGTTAAAGGTTATGTGTATTTTTAATTATAATTGATTCTATCTGATCATTTTACAAATATTAACTCCTCAAAATGTATCAACTAACGAGCAATGTTTCTAGATACCTGTTTCTACATGGTCATCAGCATTTACCCTAAGTCTTTACCTTTTGCTCATCTAGTGAGTAAAAAAACAGTATCTTATTGTTTTGATTTTCACCTTACAGACTACTTGTGAGGTTGAACACGTTTTTATGTTTGTTAACCTTTGCATTTCCTCTTCTGTTAATGATCTGTTCATACACTTTGTCCTTTTTTAAAATTTAATTTAATAATTTAAATTAATTTTTTAATATTTACTTATTTTCAAGAGAGAGTGAGACAGAGAGCAAGTAGGGGAGGGGCAAAGAGAGAGGGAGACGCAGAATCCAAAGCAGATTCCAGGCTCTGAGCTATCAGCACAGAGCCCAATGCAGGGCTTAAACCCATGAACCACAAGATCATGACCTGAGCTGAAGTTGGAGGCTTAACCAACTAGCCACTCAAGCACCCCAGGTTGGCCAACTTTTAATGTAAATTACCTAAGAGTACATATTTGAGACGTGGTGGGCCTTGAGATCTCTGTTGCAACTACTCAGCTCTGCTGTAGACAATTCATACATAAATGGATGTGGCCATGTTCTAATAACTTTTACGAAACTCGTAGTTGACTTATAGTTTATGATTCACCATGTAAGGAGCTTGGAAGTTGTCAATCTGTTGCAACCACAAATAAAAAAGCTGAATGAACTGAAAGTCAACAACTCTTTTTTGATCCATAAGAGACAGTGAGATCCCCTAATTAGAGAGCCAGGTGAATGCAGAGAATATAGGAGCAGAAAGCCCTGAGCAGAGGCCTCTGCAGAAACCAGTATGGCAGAAAAACCAGACCTGTGATGGAGAATTGCTAGAGGCTCAGAGCAGACACATCTGAGAATTAAAAAGTCTGGAGGGGGTGGCAGACACAGGAGGCCCCCCCATACTTATGTACGCTTTACCTTCGGGAGCTCAACCAGGTTCTTGTGAATATTAGAAAAAAAATCCCCTCATGCTTCTGGCAGCAGGAGGAGAAAAGGAGCCATTTTGAAATATGCCAGATAATTCTGTTCTTCTTAACAAGGGGTGCTCTCAAGGGAAACGATTTGACCACAGTCTCAATTATGGGGGTTTTATCTGACCTAGGGGAAGGGAAATACCCAAAGCCAGCCCTGTCTAGTCATCCTGGCTTACATAAGATGGTTAGGGGACTGAAAAAAGACTTGCGCGTTCACAAACCAGAGACCCAAGGCTCACTAATAGGCTGAGACCTGATCGTAAGATTGCAGAACACTTCCCACCCTCTGCCCCTTGCCACCACATTACTAAATGACTGTTCCTTCTACCCAGGTGAATCATCAAATAAAAATTACAACACATTTTAAAAGGCAAAAACAAAAAACAAAAAACAAACCCAAACCAAAAAAAAAACCAAAAAAACAGTTTGAAGAGAGAGTAAGCATCAGACCCAGACTGAGATATAACAAGGATGTTGATATGACATATCAAGAATGTCATACACTTGGAATCACAGCATGCATGTCCCCATAATGTTTGAGACTTCCCATCTTTCTGAGGCTGTGGAATTCTTTCTGCATTTTTCCAACCCTGATAGAACTTGGGTGGTGGGAATTATGCTTAAGAAGTCCAAAATTTATATTATACTTTGTTTATACGAACACCTAACATTCCTAAAAGTGCCACATCCATTGCTTTTTTTTTTTTTTGCAAGTGACAAAATTAGAAATTCTTTAGAAAAGAGATAAGTCCTTAAGCTTTGGATTGAATGGATATACATACGAGGATATTATGTTTTCCTATTGTTCCAGACTTGAGGCAGAAAACAATAGGCATCAAATCCACTTCCTACTTTTCTATTTTTTATTTTTAAAATTTATTTATTTATTTTGAGAGAGACTGAGACAGTGCATGCAGGAGAGGGGCAGAGAGAGAGGGATAGAGAGAATTCCAAGTAGGCTCTGTGCTGCACTGCAGAGCCAGACACAGGGCTCGAACTTACAAAAACATGAGATCATGACCTGAGCCGAAGCCAAGATTCGGAAGCTCAACCAATCGAGTCACCTAGGTGCCCCCAAATCCAGCTCCTTCTAGGGGGAGAGAAGTAGCTGAAATTTGAGAGCCACCATCAGATATCTCTATTCTTAGCCTACTGAAAGATGCCAAAGAAGAAAAGTGGGGAGCCCCTACCTATCCCCTTTTAGAAGGCTGAACATTTTTAAGCCAAGAGACCTGTTAACCTACCTATGGTTACTCTTGGAGGAAACAAACAAGCAAACAAACAATTGAGGAGAGAAGGCAGGGTCTGCATGCTGGGGGTGGTGGCAGTGGGGTACTGTCAGATAGAGATGGGGCCAGAACCCCTTTGCTTAAGTTTGCAATTCAAAGCAGTACAAAAGTTGCAGCCTGCAGGTGCCTTCAGACCTGAGAGTTGACCATGGAAGGACGAGATTAATGGCTCTAGTCTTGTCAGAAGTGGGAAACTTTGGGGCATAGAGGTGAGTATGTCAGAGAAATGTAGCAGTGTGTGTGGGTAGGTGGCTGTTCTTTGGAATATACAGAATTTCAGAAGGACGCTGGTGTCTGGGAAGCTTCCTTAGCAGAGCATCCTGTAGTCACATAAACAGCAATGGCTAGTGAGGAAGACTGTAGGCTTTCCTGGTCACTGCCTTTCCTCTCTCTCCTCTTGGTTCATCACCAGAGCACCAAGTGCAGAGGAATCGGGGAGATGTAGTAAAGTTTTAGGGGAGTTAAAAGTTATACTAGGATTTTTGACTGAGGGGGGAGGGGAGTTTTGGCACCCTAACCCAGTACATTTTTCGAGGGTAATCTGTATATGAAAACGGAAAGTAGAGCCATGAAATTTGCTAACAGTGGTGAGATTTACAAGGAGGAAGAAATGACAGGCTTGGGGATCAAGGGAATTTTCACTTGAGAAACTGGGCGTGTAAAATGACGTTTGAGAAATGGGTTGGGGCTTGGGCAAGATCTACTTAGGAAACAGAGATTAAGGTGAAAGGAAGTGAGCAAAAGGGGGCAAATGGCACAGGAAGCACAGAATTGGCCTGGGGGACTACTTTATGGTCCAGTTGCCAGGCCATGGAACCCCCTTTTATGTATGATGCAATGGACAGCCAGTAAAGACTCCATTTAGAGGGGAAGGACATAGGCAGAATTACGTTTTAAGAACACTCCTAAAGATCCTCATTCACATTTTGGGAAGAATTAGCCTCAGGTACAAGGTTTGACCAAAGAACAGTAGCAGGACCTCTCTAAGGGGCACGCTTCTGTCTCCGCACACTTCCTTTCGGGGACCCTCGTTGATCCCCAACATCCACACTTGCTGAGGGCGACCTTCTATTTCTAGGTTATTTCTGGCGTTTGTAACGTAATCCAGTTGGGCCACTTTTGCCCCTTAGAAGCCGTTTCTGGCTGGGCCGTGAAAGGACACAGGCAGTATCAGACACCCAAGGCCTCGAGGGACGCGGAGTCCCTAAAGTCGCCCATTCCAACCTTGAAGCCGCTGAGCGCCTGTCTGTGGAGTCCAGCGAGCAAGGGTTGGTGGCGTCCGCTCCCCGTTCTCCACACGCCTAGAGGGCGCTCGCGGTCCCCAGCCCGCTAAGTCCGCACGAGCGCGCTCTCCTCCGCGGCGCCTGGTTAGGCCACATCCTTGGACTCAGAAGTCGCGTCAGAGTTCCGCATCGACCAATCAGAGCCGTCCATGTACTAGTAGGGGCGGGGCTGCCGAGGCAGGAGGAAGATGGCGGCGGGGGCGAGGTGAGGTGTTGGCAGTGGAAAGGGGTTCGGGCGTGGGGGGCGGGAGAACGTGGAGCAATGGCCCGCGCCGGCCGCCGGGCTGGATAAGAAGCTGTCGCCCCGCGGGTGTGGGACGGAGGGAGGAGAGGGCGCCTGGACGCCACGGGAGTATGACGGGGCTGTACGAGTTGGTGTGGCGGGTGCTGCATGCTCTGCTCTGCCTGCACCGCACGCTCACCTCCTGGCTCCGCGTTCGGTTTGGCACCTGGAACTGGATCTGGCGGCGCTGCTGCCGCGCCGCCTCTGCCGCGGTCCTAGCGCCGCTCGGCTTCACGCTCCGCAAGCCCCCGGCTGTCGGCAGGAACCGCCGTCACCACCGGCATCCGCGAGGGAGGCCGGGCCCGGCCGCCGCCCACCCCCGGCTGAGCTGGCGCGCGGACGGCCGTTCCCTGGAGAAGCTGCCAGTGCACATGGGCTTGGTGGTCACCGAAGAGCAGGAACCCAGCTTCTCGGATATCGCGAGCCTCGTGGTGTGGTGTATGGCTGTGGGCATCTCCTACATCAGTGTCTACGACCACCAAGGTGAGGTCGGGCGCGCGTAGGGGGACGGGGGCGACTCCGGCCGGGGGGCCCGCACATCCGGCAGGTGTATCCGCGGCGCGCGGCGCACCGCAGCGCTCCCTGCTCTTCCAGTTGCCCGGTCCCACGGCCCTGCGGTGCACCCTAACGGTGCTAGCGCTTTCGAGGAAGGGAGATAAGCTTTATTAACACCTGCTAAGTCCCTGAATTTGGTAGGGTCGCTTTCTGTGCAATTAAAAAGTATTTCTTACTGTTTGTAAAGTCCCAGTAGGGTAGATGTTATTTGTATACACATGTTTCACAAAAGAGGGACCTGAGGGTCACCAGCATCTGCGCTTTTCCGCGTACGTTTTTCCCTCTTCCTCCCCTCCCCCCCCCATTTAATACTACAGTGTTTCTTCCGAGAGATTCAAGGCACTGCTGTTAAATTACTGCTAGCCTGTGAAGGATTTATGCATACGCTTAGTGGTTGGGGGCAGGTAGTATCTGAACTGGGCTTACCTAAAGTATGTGAGAGATTGGATAGGCAAAATGAAAATAGTCACCTGTGCCTTCGGAGGTCTCGGATAGCGTGCAATCCTTGATCCTCAGTGGCTAAACACAGTACTTGATACAGTAATTGCCCTCCTTTAAATTCTCATTGAGGGAATGCATTTCACCATGGGATATTTTTTAAGTACAGGAATTCACCATTTATTGGGTGGCTACAAACCTTAAGCACTGTGCTAATACGCACATTCCTTGTAATCTTACATTTAACTCCATGGATTCTCAGGTTTATGGAGAGTAGATACATAAGTAACTTCTTGGTTAATAGCAAGAACTGTTGGGAGTAAGTAACAACAATGAGAATGGGGGAGAGAAATTTTGAACTGGCGGAGTTTGAGAAGTTCATGCAGAGGAAATGGGCTTTCCGTTGGACTGAAATTATGACTAGGAGGTTAGGTTGAGGAAGGCTCTAAATGTCAGTTTTGGATTTCAGTCAGATCCTGAAAGTAGTGTAATTTCCTTTCCTTAGACGTAAAGATGTGGCAGTAACAGAGTTTTAGGTGTATTGGTATGAAGGAAAGAAAACTAATGCTATCTTCTTTGTTCAGTAACATATACCGGTATGTTCCACAGACACTACAGTTTGATTTTTTCCCTCTAAGTCTTTGTCAAATAGGTATGTGAAAGTGCAGGGTTTTCTCAGAAAGAGTAGGTCAAGGTCAGACAGTAACTCTTGCACAGTATTAGAGTAATCTTTGACCTGTCACTTCCTTGCAGTCAGCAAGAAATATAGTGACTCAGTAGTCTGTCATCATCAACTGATGCTATAACCCATAGGGTAAAGTTTAATAAGGCTGACATTTTATGGAACTTGCCAAACTCAGCAGACCAATAGAAATCACAAGACTGTTAGGAAGCGACACAGTCTTTGCTTAAACCAATACAACAGAAATATTGTGTGGGGAAAGAAAGAAGTGAAGCAGAAATGGAAATTAGCTAAAGCCATTAAACAATAGGGTGAATTGACTTACAAGTGCATCCCTTATATATAAGTGAGTCTTTTAAAGCAAGTACCCTTATGGTTCAAGTAGGGAAGGCAGATGTATAGCTAAATAGTTTAATTTGGTGACTGTGCCTACAGATTGTAATATTGCCACACTTCCTTGTTCTGACAATTCCTGTTCTTGAATTGCTGATATGGTTCAGAAATATCTCGTGTCATATTTGCTAAAAGAAGAGTGATTGTTGATAGGAAGGAAGAAGTCATGCTAACCAGACATTGAAAACCTAAAGGAGTTTTAAGGTTATTTCCAGTGAATTGACATAGGGCACTTTGTGTCCCACTATGAAAGCAGTTTTAATTATTTTTTAGGGGATAATTTCATTGTTTGACCTGTTCTTGGTATTCATTCATTCATTCATTCATTCATTCATTCAACAGTAACAATTGGCTATTAAATATCAGGTATCGGTTTGGGCATAGGGGTACATCAGTGCACAAAACAGACAAAAATCCCTATCCTCATGGAACTTACATTTTAATGGAAGCCCGACAAATGTTATAAAAGAGTAAAACATGTGGTAAATTAGATCATAAATGAAATGAGGAAAAATCAAACTGGGAATGGGAATGTTGAAAGGCAATGATGGGGTACAACGTTAGGTAGCGTGGGCAAGGGAAGCCTCATTGACCTCATTGACTTTTGACTTTTGAGTATTGACCTGAAAAAGGTGAGAAAACGAGCTGTGTGGATATGTGAGGAAAGTTGTCCTTTTCAGGGTTGGTATGACCACTTAAGCTTTATTTAGTTTTCCCAAACAAATTTTTATTTAAACCCGTTTCTTTATAGGTTTAAAAAAATCCTATCAACATCTTTACAAATGCCACATCTATTGAGTACCTTATTATGGTGTAAAGCACTGGGATACAAAGGAATACAAGAAACTGTGTTTCTTAAAGTTAAAATTTCTCAAGTTAAGGATATCTACTAAAAATTAATGTAAGTTAATATGCTAAGTGAGTGGCAGAAACATTATTTAAGGAAAGAGAAAAATCCCTGCAAAGCAGGGTTACCCCCCTATGCTCCTGAGAAGGAAGGAGGTGACACTTGAGCTAGGCTTTGCAAAAGTGGGTAGAATTTGGATTAGCATGAACAGCAGTGTTCTCTCTCCCTCCCTCCTCTGTCTGTGAATAGGGAATTCCCTTTTGGTAGCTTTCCTATTAGACAGGCCTTACCAACAGTGCTGAGTACTGTGGGGAACAGTAAATATAAGTAAGTTTCTATAATGAAAAGTTGAGAAATGAGGTAGGGTGAAAGTTTGCGTGACTGTTCTAGTTATTTACCCCAGGGCATAGTGTTTTAAAACCACAGATTACACGTTGACTCCGTTCAGTTGATCATGTCTTTTTTGGGATTCATCACTCAGAAGGTGGCTGTCAGATAGTGGCTGGGACATAAAAATTTCTTGTCATAAGTCCCATACCTGGTTCCTAATAGCTGGAATAGATGAGGGCAGGTTAGTCGTCTGTCTTCACAGAGTCTTTCTACATGACTGGCTTGGGCTTCCTCATTAATCGTGGCCTCAGGGTAGTCAGATGGTGGCTGGCTTTTCCCGAGAATGTTCCCAAAGACCTAACCAGAGGCCAAAGCTTACAAGGGTTCTTTGACTTAGCTTAGGATATCATGCAGTGTTACTTTTGCTGTACTCCTGAGAAGTCACTGGTCTGGCCCAAATCAAGAAAATGGTGAAATAGACTTTACCTCTCATTGAGATAATAACTTGTCCAGAAAGGTGCAAGGGAGACAAGTGTGGGAAGGATGGGGGTGAGGCAGGGGGATTGATGGCAGAGATCTTGGAGACAAGCTAACTGTACCTTCTTACATTTTTCTCTGTCCTGTACGCTTTCACTTAAAAATTTGAGTTTAAATAAGTATTCATTCTAATTAATTATAATTGGATAATTATAATTGGATCTAATTAATTATAATTGGATTCATTCTGATTAATTATAATTTAATTATAATAAAATATAAAAAGATTATATTTTATTCTTAGACCAAAAAACCCATTGATATTTACTTCGGTTTGACTGCCAACAAACTGAACTTTTTATTTTCATTTACCTGCCATATTTCTTGATTATAATAATTTCTGCCTGTAATTCTTTCATCTATTAGAAATTGGGGTTGTTTTCACAGGATTTCTTAAGTCCAGAATTCCAGTAAAGAGATTAGCCTGATTTGTCACACAAAACCTGGAGTTCAGTGACCTTTGGTGTTATTACATGAGGGGTGCTGTGCTGGCTTGGATCTTAATCCAAGTACGCTTGGCTCCACATTATCTGGGTGTGTGTCATCATCTTCAATGATGAAATCTGTTTTTTTGCCCAGATATATTGGTGCCATGCTGTGGACCTTGCTATAGGACAGTATTTTTCAAAATGTGGCCTAGGGTCGCGTGGGTGGCTCATTAAGCATCTGACTTCGGCTCAGGTCATGATCTCATGGTTCGTGGGTTTGAGCCCCGCGTCGGGCTCTGTGTTGACAGCTAGCTCAAAGCCTGGAGCCTGTTTCAGATTCTGTACCTCCCTCTCTCTCTGACCCTCCCCTGCTCATGCTCTCTCCTTCTCTCTCTCAGAAATAAATAAAACATAAAAAATTTTTTTTTAAATGTGGCCTGTGGACCATCTGAGAAAGAGTTTTGGGGGATACTTATAAAAAATACAGATTCAACACAGTTATTGATCAGACTGACTTAGGGGAGTGGGACCTGAGCATCTCTTTTTACCCATCTGTCTGTATACTGCCTCTGTACCTTCACGTTTGACCCTAACACAAGTTGAGGGATACTCTGCTGTTTGCCTTGCCTCAAATTATTCATTCTTCATGTTCCTCTTCATGAATGAGGAAATCTGGGTAGGGTCTTAGTATTACTTATTATAAATTGGAATGATCTAGAATAAGGCATTGCGGTCTGTGTGAGAATCTAGCAACACAACAAGGAAACAAATCTTTCATCTTAGTCTTTCTAGTGTTACTTCTGTGGTTGTAAATCTGTGCTAGGTGTCTTCTGAAATTGTTTTTGGATACAGATTTCTCACACTGGCATTAAAAATGTCTGCCCAGTGTACTCCTGGGTTCCCCAACCTACTTCTCACTATTTTATATACCTTTTGCCTCATCCACATTTAGGTTGCTTGATGTTCCTCCTCCTCAGCACCCCGCCCCGCCCCCCCTCCCCAAGACAAATGGCTCCTACAGATGGCTTTTCCTGACACATGGCTATCTACTTGTCAGAACGCTGTCACTGATCCTTGTAAGTCTATCCTGTCACCTCTTACGTAGTCTCTCTTGAGTATTCCATTTCTAATCTTGATCTATTCTTGAATCTCCTCAAAACTTTGTACATCTTCAAAGGTATTTCTCTTTTCTGAAATAGTAGTCATGTATATGTATATGTGCGTAAATTTTCTTACTAGATTTAAGCTCCACAGATACTGTCCATCCTTCTCATCTTTGCTTCTCTTACAGTGTGTAGGTAGTTTGGTGTTCTACCTGTAATTTGTTTCCTAACATAAGTACCCAGGAACTTTAACATAATGGAGGGAAATGAATGTAGTTTCCCCTAGTTACGTATCTGACACACTGACACAGATGCTATTGGGAAGTATGGTCTTAGTAAGTACTTCTTGTTTTCCTTATGTTGAAATACGGAGTTGGAAGAAGTGTTGAAAATCCAGTTGTATTGTGATTACATGTTGATATGTTAAGCAATACAAACTAGGCCACTTATTTTCCCTCAGTAAGACAACATCTGTTCCTAGTTCACCTTTGTGTAGTTCATGTCTTGTACAGAATTTCACATTTATCTTTGCATCCTAGAATGTCCTCTTCATTTTGTGCCAGAGACTTTGCTACCTGTCGAAAGGCTATCATCAATCCTTATAATGTCTGTTCTGACTGTTACTTCCTAGATAACCTCTTGACTTACTATTCCATCTACAGTTTTGCTGATTTTGAAAAGGTTTATTCGGCTTTTGTTAACTTTTGAAATGACCTTTTCCTCTTCAGTGCTCTTCTGTTTAACCATAGTACTAGGTCTGTGTATGAAAATAAACCTTTACTTAATAGGAATAATTAGTCTTTGTTGAATTCTTACTGTGTACCAGACACTATGCAAGGAAGTCCATTAAATCCTTAGCAGTTTTACAGATCAAGAAACTGAGACTTAGCCAAGAACCCATATCTGGAAAGGAGCAGATCTAGAATTTGAACTAAATCTTATTCCAAAGCTTTTATACTTAACGATTTTGCTATACTGACTTCTCTCCTAAGAGAATGGGACTACAATCCTAACTTTTAATACTGTTCCTAATTATGTCATGTTATCTTAAAGCCTTGGTTAAGTGGTACTTATTTACAGGTGATAGAAATGATTTGTAACATATATGAAGGCAAATAGAATTTTCTTCATACCACTAATATAAATGTCCATCCTATGACTCATAGGACACTTTCTGAATCAACTAAATTTAATATCATGGTACACCTGCTCTGTTGAATTGTCTGTCAGGTGAACAGAGTCTTTGAAGATATTCTCATTTTTAAAATGTGTACCCAGAGGCTGAGAGAGTCCACATGGTTCGTTAATTTTACACATCTATCCTGCTGAAGAGCTGGGACTTGAAACACAGCACTCCTTCCATTATGCTGTGCCACCGTCACACACAGATCTTTGCTACTACGACACGCTGATTCCTAATCCTGGGGCTCTCTCTTGAAGTAAAATTGTTTCATGATGTATAAGATTTATTTTGTTAGGACTCCTTTAGTCATGTAAAATTTTGATGGTAGTTTTTTTTTTAATTTTAAATAATTGCTCCATAAATATATGTTTTCTTCTCTGAAGATTGCCTCTTGGATTGTTAGAGAAATTAAGTGAGTGTAGCCACTAGGCAGCCTACTTAGGTGTCTAGTTTAAAAGGGGAAAAGGTAGGCCATTTTGAAGGACAGGCATTTATTTTTAAAGTATTACATTAATTCTGTAGCTGGTGAGATGCTTTATAACTAGGAGAGATTGTTTTAGTGTTTATCTCACTTTTCTCTCTTCCCTTCCTGTGTCCTTATGAACACTTGATGTTCGTTATTTCTTAAAGTCTGTTTCTGTAGAAAGTAGGGAATAACCATGGTAAAAATTCTAATTTCCATTAAAAAATTTTTTAATGTTCGTTTATTTTTGAGGGAGAGAGAGAGAGAAAGAGAGAGAGAGAGACACAGAATTGGAAGCAGGCTCCAGGCTCCACATTGTCAGCACGGAGCCCGATTTGGGGGCTGGAACTCCTGAACCGCAAGATCATAACCTGATTCAAAGTCGGACCCTCAACTGACTGAGCCACCTAATGCCCCATAATTTCAGATTTAAAAGAAAACATATTAAATATGTGCTTTAAAAGTTTCATTTTATGGAATTGAATATTCATTTCACATAAATTTTAGAAGAAGCAGGATTTAAGGAATAGCGATAAGATTTGCTGACTGAATACTTGTCTAATTAAACTCCTTACCTGGCTTCCTTAATTTGAAAAAAGTACATATGTCATGGTTGTATTAGCCAGTTAATATGTGCATGCTTGAGTGAAAGAGTAGACTAAATAGTGAAACCTATAATTCTAAAATATAATCTTGATTAGTATAGTAAAGATTTCAAAGGACTCCAGTACAGCTGAATACAGCATATAATCTAATGGGTGGCTGGAACATACTTAATTCCACTGTCTTTGAAATGTATGTGTGCTTGGATTTCTTCCTGTCTTGCTGTCTGTTCCTTCTGAGCCTTCTGGCTTCTCATTTTTTCCACTTGTGAATGTTGGGGTGTCCTAGAGTACTGTGCTGCATATACCCCCTTGTCATTCTGTTGTTCATGCGATCTCCTAGGTTAAGGGCCAACAACTTTTTCTTAAAGGGTCAAATGGTAAATATTTTAGGTTAGTGGGTTATAGGTTGCTGTTAAAACTACTCAACTCTGCCAATGAGGCCAAAAAGAACTTATAAAAGAATGGGTGTAGTTGTGTTCCCATAGCAGTAGTTTGCTGACCCCTGTCCCAGATGATTTCTCTAACCTTATCATTTTAAAAATCCTTTAAATGCTCATACCCAGATTTGTATCTCCAGTCCATCTCTCCCATAATTCCAGACTCCTATATCTAATTCACTACCTAACAGATATACTTTTTTTAGGCATTACAGGTACTTAACATGTCTAAAACATGTCTTGAATTTCACCCCCCTCAGGCCCCTCTCACAGTTTTGCTCTTCTTTATTTTTTTTCTTTTTTTAATTAAAAAAAAAATTTATTTCTGAGAGAGAGAGAGAGAGACAGTGTGAGGAGGGAAGGGTCAGAGAGAGAGGGAGACACAGAATCTGAAGCAGGCTCCAGGCTCTGAGCTAGCTGCCAGCACAGAGCCCAATGTGGAGCTTGAACCCATGAACTGGGAGATCATGACCTGAGCCGAAGTTGGACACTTAACCAACCGACTGAGTCACCCAGGCGCCCCAGTTTTTCTCGTCTTAAAACATACTAGTACCTTTCAGCCATGTGCTCAAGCTAAAAACTTATATGTCTTCTATGAGTCTCTTACATTGTATTCCACCTATAAGTTATCAACAGGCCTCCATGGCCTTACTTCTAGAATATGTTCCAAATTGGATACTTGTTTTGGTTTTCCATTGCAGACACCCCAGTTTGAGTTGTCATTATCTTTCATCTGGATTATTGCTGTAGCCACCTGATTATATTCTGGCCCCTGTATAGTCCATTCTTTACTCCCCAGCAAAGTGATCTTTTTTGATAACACCATTTGATCTCTGAATAAAACCTTCCAATGGCTTCCTTTGTACTTGGCATGCTTTCTCAGCTCATTACCAAGGCCCAGAGACCCCTTCATATTACCCCTTTGCCTGGCCTCATATAATGCCCTTCGTTCCACTTAACTTCTGTGTTCACCAGTTATATTGGCATTTTTCTTTTCTTTGAATATGACGAAAACCTAAATGCTGAGAGAATATGCAGTAGCTGTAGTAGTAATGATCTTAGCTCTGGAAGTATTGATTTTTATATTTTGAGAGCTGGAACAAATCAGCAAAGACTTTTCTGTTAAATAATGCAAGTGTTATAATAATCATGAGATTAGCACCAAGGAAGGATACATGTTAAATAAGTGAAAAAAGCAAGATATAAAATTGCATGTTCATATAGGCCGGGATTATACATGCATGGGAACAAAGACTAGGAAACACTAAAAATTGGAAGTGTTACCATGCTAAGGTTAGGGGACATTCAGTTTAGGATGAATGGTTAGGGGACATTAAGTTACATTATTGGTCTAAATGTTGAGCATCTTAAGTAGTTTTTAATACTAGAATTCAAAATAGGTATTTCTTAGGATATAAAAAGTTTACATTTGGCCCCAAAAGTATGTACCTAATGTTTATCAAGAAATACCAAAAACATTGTACGTCTTTCTGAGATCCCATTTTTCTGGTGTAACATTTATTTATTTATTTTTATGGAAGTTGTAGATGTTCGTGTGTGTGTGTGTGTGTGTGTGCATTTGTGTGTTTTAAAAGATAGTTCTTTCATATATCTTTTCCATAAATATATATAATTTACATTTATGAAATTGAGAATACAAGAGATAAAGTTGTAGAGCAAACATTATATAAAATTCTTGAAATCATTATTGCAAAAACTTTTTTCTTTAAAACTTTTTTAATGTTTGTTTATTTTTGAGAGAGAGAGAGACAGAGCATGAGCAGAGGATGGGGAGAGAGAAAGGGAGACACAGAATCCAAAACAGGATCCATGCTCTGAGTTGTCAGCACAGAGCCCAGTGCGAGGCTCAAACTCACGAACGTGAGATCCTGACCTGAGCTGAAGTCGAACATTTAACCAACTGAGCCACCCAGGCATCCCCAGAGTTATTTTTTCTTAACTCAAATAACTTAGCCCTGTGAAACCTTCAGAACCTTTTAAAAAAGATCTCCCATTCTAGTTTTTTCAAAAGATACTGCTTATTTGTAAAAAGGCCAGTTTTATATATTTAAGAGAGTTCAACTTTTGGGGAGGGGAATTCAGAATTTAATGGGTATATTAGTAAAGTGGGTTTAGCATCATTTGTTTATCAATGTTAGAAATAGTTACTGAACTGAATAATTAGAATCCAGGAGACCTGAGTTCCAGAGTCTTAGACTCTTGGCCAAGGACAGTTGCTTGACCTTTTTGAGCCTCTTCTTCATCTGTAAAAGGATGGTTTAAAATGATTATTTCATCTTATTACTGTACAGTTCTGTAAATTATGATTTTCTCCAAAAAGTATTTACAAATGTTTTTCTCTTAAGTCAGTTATTTCTGAGTGAGTGTAATCTCAGCTTCCTTTTACAATAACTTTTGTCATAGTTTTTTTTTATTACACCAGTTTGGCTTTAGTAGATTCTGTGAAGGCAAACAAGATGAAGTGTGATATGAGAAAAAGAATTCCAGAAGTATGAATACTTGCCTAATACCATACTATGATATTATTAGAGGAATTGCCTATCTTAGGCAAAGGCACTCTTAACATTTTTTTGCATTTCTTGTGTATCATGTGAAGTATGTGTATGTAGACTTTGAATCCTGAAGAAAATCTCAAGCTGATAGTATTGTCTATGGGTATGTGAGATAGGCAGCATAGCATATAATCAGATTTCTGGAGGGGGCAAGCCTTGAACAATCAGGAATCATCTTTCTGATACTTTGTTTTATCTATACACTTCTCAGAGATGATACTTGTGTATCTAATTTCTCCATCCAAATTAGCGAAGACAAAGGTTGTGTTTAAAATAACTATGAACTTCTTTATAAAAAATAATTTGTAACTGTGCTTTTGTGTATTCTTCCTTTTTAACAGAATTTCTGCCTGTATGCAGTGAGGAAGTACCTGCTTTTATTGTGAGAGGTTCCTGGAAACTTCTTAAAAATTCCATTTAGTGACCTGTCCATTTAGGTTTTGTTGTTAGGTGGCACTTTGTGCACTGATTAATTCAGTTTATTAAATAAACATTGAACTCCTGCTATGTGGAAGGTGCCTTAGGGGAAAAGAAGTAAGTAAGACAGAAATTCATAAGGAAGACTACAGTTCAGTAGGGGATTAAGTTATAATTATGATAAAAAGTAGAATATTGTTTATTATGGAGTTTGAACAAAATGTGTGTATTCGGTGGAGGTAAAGGTGAGTCAGAGGAGGAATGGGGCATAGGGAAGGGTCTCTTAAGAGTAAGTGACATTTTAGCTGGCCTGTGAAAAGTTCATAGGTGTGGGGCTGGGGAGGTAACATGAAGAATGGAGATTGGACTCATGTCATCTGCTTTGGCGGGACATACGACAGTTCGAATTTGCTAGGGATACAGCACTACAGAGAAATCAATTCATTTGTTTCATAAACATTATTTCCATACACCAAGTATGGAAGCATAGGCTGGAATCTTAATACTGGTCTGAGCAGTTTCCTCTTAGTACATTAAGCATTTGAGGAGCCATTGAAGATACTAAAATTGGAATATGTCAGGATTGAAGATGAACCCAAAGATTAATCTGGTTTTCAGTCCAGTGATACATGCTAGAAGAGGCAGGAAGACCCATTGGAAGATCATGTGATTGGAATATTTTAATGAGGAAATAAAAACTTGAAACAGTTGGGGACAATGGACAAATGGAAATAGATGAGGGAAATATTGCTGTAGATGAGCATATAGGTTTAGCATATTAATAGCACATTGGAAGTGATCATGAAAATACTAGAGAGTAGAGAAGATGCTTGGGTGACTGGGCAGGTAGTGATGCCTTTATTAGAAATAGAACAACATGGGGCACCTGGGTGGCTAGTTGGTTAAGTGTCTGACTTCAGCTCAGGTCACGATTTCATGGTTCCTGGGCTTGAGCCCTGCATTGGGCTCTCTGCTGTCAGCACAGAGCATGCTTCAGATCCTCTGTCCCCCTCTCTCTCGACTCCTTCTTCACTGCATGCATATACAGTCTCTTTCCCTCTCCCAAAATTAAACTTAAAAAAAAAAAAAAAAAGAAATAGAACCAAAAAAGGCTTCCGCCCCCTTTTAATTATATATAGTTTTACCCCAGTTACTGTTTTAAATCCCCTACTCTCCTATCACCCTTATACATTCACTGTTCTCCTATAGCCTTTTCCCTTCCAAGCTTAGTTCCTAAGTGCATATCGGTTTTACAGTTATGGTACTGCTCCATTTTTTTTTTTTTTAACTTGTTATAGGGTCACCTGGGTGGCTTAGTCGGTTAAGCATCTGACTTGGGTCAGGTCATGATCTCAGAGTTCATGGGTTTGAGCCCTGCATCAGGCTCTGTGCTGACAGCTCAGAGCCTAGAGCCTGCTTCAGATTCTGTGTCTCCCTCACTGTCTGCCCCTCCCCTGCTCGTGCTTTGTCTCTCTCTCTCTCTCAAAGATAAATAGACATTTAAAAAAAAATTTAAAGTAGAACTTGATGTAAGTGTTTAACAACTAGCTTTCTTAAAATTTTTTTTAAGTTTAGTTTGAGAGAGGGAGAGAGACAGTATGAGCAGGGGAGGGGCAGAGAGAAGGCGGGGGGCTGGGGGGGGGGGAGAGAGAGAGAGAGAGAGAGAGAGAGAGAGAGAGAGAATTCCAAGCAGGCTCTACACTGTCAGCTTAGAGCCTGAGGTGGGGTTCGAATTCAACAACAGTGAGATCATGACCTGAGCCCAAGTCAGACACTTAATTGACTGAGCCACTCTGGCTCCCTGAGAATGAGCTTTAAGAGATAAGCTGCCATGTTTTAGGGTGTTTAGATGCTTATAGAGCTTCTGGGTAGAATTAGATATTTGAATGAACTGGAATTTTTTATGTTTATTTATTTTTGAGAGAGGAAGAGACAGCATGAGTGGGGGAGGGGCAGAGAGAGACACACACACACACACACACACACACACACACAGAATCCGAAACAGGCTCCAGACTCTGAGCAGTCAGCATAGAGCCTGTCGAGGGGCTGGAACTCATGAACTGCGAGATCATGACCTGAACTGAAGTTGGACACTTAACCAACTGAGCCACCCAGGTGCCCCAGAACTGGAATTGTTAAATGCTGATCCTGTTTTTACTTAAACTTTTAATTTTTTGTTCATCGTGGATGCTTTTGCATTAAGTTGTTAAAGATAATACGTTGTTTATGATGCCAACTTAAGTTTGCTTCACTCATCTTACCCTTGTCCTGGCCCTGAGTGGTTTTTTTTTTTTTTTTTTTTAAATGTTTTTATTTATTTCTAGGAGAGAGAGAGAGACAGCGTGAGCAGGGGAGGGTCAGAGAGAGAGGGAGTCACAGACTGAAACAGGCTCCAGGCTCTGAGCTGGCTGTCAGCACAGAGCCCGATGCGGGGCTCGAACCCACGAACCGCGAGACCACGACCTAAGCGAAAGTCGGACGCTTAACCGACTAAGCCACCCAGGCGCCCCGGCCCTGAGTGGTTTTAAAGTCCCATGAGTGACTAGACTCCGAGAAGGAGGAGCACATGGACAGAAAGAGAAGGCTGAGAAAGGAACTCTAGGAGTAATCTTCCAGTTAGACATGGGAAGAGGGAAGGATTTCGTGCACAGTGAGAAGGGGCCATTCAAGGAGCAGCAGGCTGGGAATAGAACTGAGAAAGGACGTTTAAGCCGTGGGGTGAGGATAGAATTTTGAGAATTGAGGAGCTTGGTCATTAATGGTAACACTTCAGAAAGACTGAGAAGGAAAGGATATAGATTGAAAAGAGGTAGTGACCATTTTGGTGATAAAGAATGTCATCCATTGATTTGGAGAGAACAAGGGTTCCTGAAATGTGTTCCCATTTTAATTTGGAAGCTAAGGCAGAGATGAGTGAATTAGGGAGCAATGAAGCATAGGTCCAAAGGAAGTATCAAAGGAAGGGGTCAGTGTGCTGTTAAGTAGACAAAAGCAAGGGTTCCTAGTGGTGGGTTACTATTAAAATGAATAAACCTACATTCTAGTAAGTTCATGTGTTCTAGCAGTGTTCTGGAGATCTTGCATTGTTTTTAAAATTCTTATGCCTTCCATAATTTACATCTGTGATATAGACCAAAGTGTGGTCTAAATTATTTTTTATTTTTTACTTGTGTAAATACCTGGAAATCTTGTAACATTAATAAGCCTATATCATATAACTGTTTTGTACATGCTTTGTGTCATACATGTCAATTTTATGATTGGCTTGAACATAATCTTTATATCCTACACATCTGTATTGTTGCACAAGTATTGCTGTCCTAAGCATTATTATTCAGATAGCTTCTGATATTAATCACCTTCCGTTAAACTTTTTGTTTGTATTTGGGACTAAATATTTTTTATTGCTCTGCATGTGGGTGCTACCAGTGTTCACTTCCATACTTCCTAGCTTTTGGTCTTACGACTGTCGGCTTTCACAAGGAACCACAGCCTTAGCCCTCTGCTCTTCTCCATGTGCTTCCTTACCTTTGGAGATCCTATATTTCACTTCTTGTGGGTATGTTTGAGTTTCACCTTAAGGATGATGACACCCAAATGTGTGTCAATATCCCTATCTTTTGTTATGTTGCCTTCCCAGCCTCGCCCCTGTAGAATTCTCCCAATTCTCCATGGGCTCCATGAAATGTCACTTACCCTAAAGAGGTCTTATTAAGTCCCCTAGTCTGTCTCTGACTGTTGTCTTCTTTCAGCAGACATTTGTTGAGTGTCTGTTCTGTGCCAGGCACTGTGCTAGCCTGGTGAGTAAACACAGTTAAGATCTCTACTCACATGGTGCTTATCACCTCTTTTTGTTTTTTGTTTTTTAAGTAAGCCCCACGCCCCACATTGGGTTTGAATTCATGACCCTGAGATCAAGAGTTTGATGCTCAACGGACTGAGCCACCCAGGCATCCCTATATGACCTCTTTTCAGTGTCCTTCCCTCATGTGTCTTAATCACTTTCTCAGTACTGCTGCCTAAATATTCTATCATCAGGTGTCTAAAACTTAAGCTTATGTTTTCCTTCAGACCAGTTCTCTGCTAGAAATTCCCCACTTTAAACAAAAGTCACTATTTTCTTATAGCTAGGATTAAAGACATGGAATTTTCTCTGTTCACCTCTCATGAAGTCATGCTCTTCATTCTCTCAGTTCTTTTGTAATGAACTTCTTCAATTGTTTCATCAAATTACAAATGGACTGTTGCTGTACTCTGCTGCCTGACCTCTATACCATTTCCAGGTTTGTTTTCCTAAAGTTATAAATTTCCAACATTCCCACGTTGCTTAGAAAGTGTTGGTTACCCACTTGGTAGGCAACTTGAAGTGAAAATTAGATCTGTCCCCTTTTCTCAAATCCTTTGCACCAGCAACATTTGTCTGTCTTTTGAATATTCAGTGTTTTTTCTTAAACATTTTCCCAAACTAAATACCCTCTCCGTTTTCTTTAACTTTCTAAGGTTGAAGCTCAGTTTTCTAACTTTGGAAAGCTCAGCTCAAGTCTAGCTTATTTTACAAGGCTTTTCCTACCAAAGGAGAGTTTTTTTAAAATCTTTGAACTGCTATTATACATGGACTACCAAGTTAACATCTCTACAGCAGATTCAGGGTTATTTTATATATATTTACTATGTTCTCTTTCCCAGTCAATCTTTGAAGTCAGATCTGACTGATACTACAGAGTAGGAACACTTGGTAAAGGTCGAAAAGGCAATGGCCAGTGAAAAAGCTGCCCCTCTGAAAACAGCTAAAAACTTGTCCCTTGTTTTTAGTTAGAACTCTCTTCGTTAGTTTTATATTAAATGTATGCCACATAGTTCCTTCATCTTTCTCAACGACATAATAGCAGTTAAAAGTTTTAATCTTTCTGTGCATGGTTGAAGGCTCAAAAACAGTTTCCATGCTTTGCTTGAATTTACTACATTTCATTTCTTTTACTTTTGTGTGTTCTGTCTACTTTCTACATAATTCATAATAGTTCCTTTTACCATTAAAAAAACTAATCAAATAGAGGTAATAATATTGATTGCACATAGTAGGTCTGCAAGGAAACTGCATCAGACTGAGGGTCGGGAAGATGAGGCCTCTAGACCACTCTGCAGCTTACAGATTCTTGGACAAGTCTCTTAAGGACTTTGGGTGTCAAGTTTCTTAATCTGTAAATGAGGATTTCAAGTAAATGATCTCTTAAAATTTCTTTCTGTGCCCAAATTTTTATCATATTCATATTGACTCCAGGTAGTCATCCCTATCCTTTTTTTCTTTTTTTTTTAACTTTAGCCTGACTCCAGACTCTCGTGTTAATAACATTTTTGTTTTGTTTCTCTTTTAGACTCTAGTTTAGGCGTAGTTGGCACTGCTTCATATGGAGTTTGTTGAGTTCTGGGTGCAGTGTTGTTTTCACAGCAAACACCCATTAATTCTTGAAGAGCATAAATTAAACTAGTTGGGATTTACTTGTTTTTTTTCTTTTTAAGGTATTTTCAAAAGAAATAATTCCAGATTGATGGATGAAATTTTAAAACAACAGCAGGAACTTCTGGGTTTAGATTGTTCCAAATATTCACCAGAGTTTGCGAATAGTAATGACAAAGATGATCAAGGTAAGCATGAGTATACAATTGAGTATCTAACTTACACAGATGTATTTTTTGGGGTGTGTTTCAAGGCAGATTCTGTCACTCATTTATTCATTTTGCCCTGTTAATTGTCACGCTCTTTAATCATCAGATTTAGACTTTTCTTTCTTCATCTTGTTCAAAGATAATTTTCAAAAAAAATAAAATCATGACTCTCATAGATATTAAAAAATAAACACATGTTGAAGATTTTTATGTAACCAATAAATAACCAGGAACCAGGCAGATTGTAACTAGTTCAAAAGAGAGTCCCAAGAATGGACACACTTACGGATCAGGAATATTGCAATGAATATGTAAATAGAGGCAAAACTGATTTTTCTGTTGGGTTAGAGGGAAGATAATTGAACCTCTACCAAACAAGAAAGAATTTGCATTCTTGTCTACAGACAAGAATTTGGCATTCCTCTCAGGTCCCTAGAATCCTATCAATTATAAAATAGCTCCCCTAGAATCAGATTCTGATAAGTTAGACAGTACCTGTTCCATTGAAACACATTTTTTCCCTATATTCTTCATTTTTATCTTTGTTTTACTGCTAACTCTACTATGATTGTAGATGGCATTTTAGGTGAATGAAAAGTGTAAACTAGCCTATGGTTCCTATTTTCTAGAGGATTTATTCAGAGATACAAAGTCTTTGAAAGGAAGGCAGTGTGTAAATATATACACAAATGTGATGTGTGGTTCCTATCGGGAGAGTAGATAAGTATGTTTTATATTCAATTTGGAGGACTTAAATGATCTATGTTTACTATAAGAACTATACTTTTATTTTAGTCTGAACTTAATATTTCTTGAAGCTGATTTTGAAATATGTCTGGAACAGGTTGTTTTCTTAATAACTTGTTTGTTTTTTCCTTCAGTTTTAAATTGCCAGTCGGCGGTGAAGGTGCTCTCCCCAGAAGATGGAAAAGCAGATATCGTGAGAGCTGCTCAGGACTTTTGCCAATTAGTAGCCCAGCAGCAAAAGAGATCCACAGATTTGGATGTAGATATGTTAGACAGTTTACTTAGTAAGTCATATATATACAAATATGTATGTTTTCAATTTTGTCCTAAGAGGGTACAGTATGTACTATAAAGCCTGCCCTATAAAACCTGATTTTGTTGTCGTTGTTACACTTGTAATGTTTCTGAAATTTTGAAGCCCCACATGTGGAAATGATTTTGAGATAATGAAATTTGTAGTCCACTCACTTGGAAAAGGACTTACTGGTAAAGGAGAGGATATAAGAGGATTTTGCTGGGGGCTGATGAATGTTCTTGAATGTCGGACTTCTGCTTGTTAGCCTTCCGGGGGGATGTTTTACTGTACAGTGAATTTTCCAATTCTCCAGACACCAAATGGGTGTCCAGCAATTTGGTTCACTTGTGACACACCACCCAGAGGTAGTGTTTGACTCTGTAGGTTGAAGGGCTTAGTCACACAAAACTGCCCCCACTTCAGATGCCAGTTGTAGTTTTCAGGCTGCCTGTGCATGCCACCTGTACGGGCCACCTGATCAACTGCCTATAAATGGGAGTGTGGGGGCGGGGAGGAGTTCCCATAACTGTCTCCTAAGGTTTGACAATTTGCTAGAATGGCTCACAGAACTCAGAAAAGAATTTCACTTATGTTTACCAGTTTATTACCAAAGATAGAAGTCAGGAGCTGTCCGGTGTAAGAGGTACATGGGGCCAGGTATCTTTGGGGGATGCAGTCATCTTCCATGACCTCTGGGCTCCGTCATCCTCTCATCACCACAGTGCAGTCATCTCCCTGGAAGCTTTTGGAACCCTGTCATTTAGGGGATTTTGTGCAAGTTCCTTTATGTTAGCATGATTGAGGAAATCATGGACTATTAGGGATTGAACTCAGTCTTCAGCTCCTCTTCCCTACCTGCAGGTTGAAAGGTAGGGCTAGAAGTTGCAGCCCTGTAATCACATGACTGGTTTCCCTGGCAGCTGGCTCCCATCCTAAAGCTATCTAGAGGCCGGCCTAGAGTCACCATTAACAGAAGGGGGCTTATTATGAATAACAAAAGATACTCCTCTCACTCTTATCATTCAGGAAATTCCAAGAATTTTAGGAGCTCTGTGCCTGGAACCTGGACAGAGACCAAACCCATATGTTTTATTATAATATCACACTCTTCTTACTATTTCTTTTTAGTTTGAACTATCTGTTAAGTTTGAATTTCATATAATCTTATTAGCATTCATCACTTTATTTTTAGTGTTCTTTCTACTATGTGATATGAAATGTACTTACTATATTTGTCATGTAATGCCAAATATAACATTATAGGGTTTTTTTCCTTCAACTATTTATAAAAACCTTTAATTTGCTTATTCTCTGTAGAACCTCCTAGGGAACTTTTGCTTTAACTTTATGGTCCTTCTGCATACTGGCATTATCCTTGATCCTTTTGTTTTTTGTTTTTTGGGTTCTTTTGTTTTGTTTAGAAGTAGGCAGAAGGGTAGGAGACAGAGGGAGGGGGGAGACTCTTAAGCAAGCTGTTTGCCCAAGATAGAGCTCTATGTGGGGCCAAAATCAAGAGTCAGATGCTTAACCGACTGAGCCACCCAGGCGCCCTATCCTTGATCCTTTTGAAGAAAGGAAGTGCTTCTCACAAGTTCATGTCCATTAATAGCTTCTATAGCCATGTAATTTCAGATACACATTTTTTGTTCATTCAAATAGAGTTACCATTTACCTTATTAATCATGCTTTTTTTTTTTTTTTTGGTCTAACTCAGTCATTCATATTGACACCTGTCCATCACAGAGCACATTCGCTCTCTGGCCTTGGGTCTCACCAACTCCTGACTTTCACTGACTACTCCCTTCTTCCCCTACTCTGGTGTTCTCTCTCAGTGCCTGGCCATGTTTGGGCTGAATGAATAGACTAAAAGTAGACTATTGTAGAGACTCATTGTAGGTTACTGGAGTGTTGACCATTTCCCGGAGTCTGTAAGGCCGCAGACATAGACTAATTTATGAGGGTATCCTAAAAGGATAGAGGGACCAAAGGTGGTCATTCAAGGAGGCTGTGGAGAAGTGCGGAAGTGTTGAGCCCAGGTATTGCCTTCAGGGGTGTCAAACCCGTGATAAGTGAAAATGTACACAGTCCGTAAGTTAATTTACAAATCTGATGGAAGCAGGCCCTCTGAATACTGTCACCCCCAAAAGTTCATTACATGTCTACAGATACTACATATCTGCTTTTTATTGACTATACTTTTATCTTTTCTACAAATTTTATATAAATGGAATCACATAAAACATAGTCTTTAATATTCTGTTTCCTCAGCATATTATTGAGGTTCATCCATGTTCCATGTATTAGTAGTTCATTAATTTCTGTTGGTAAATAGTATTCAGTTCTGTGGATGTACATTTTGTTTATCCATTCACCAGTTGATATGCATTAGGTTTGTTTGAATAATGCTGCTGTGGCCATTCATATCCGAGTCTTTGTGCAGACATGTTTTCCTTTCTGTGGTAGATAACTAATAAGGGAATTGCTAGGTTGTGTGGTTGAGTGAATGTTTAACTTTTTAAGAAACTGCCAAACTTTCCAAAGAAGGTATTGTACTGTTACCTTCTACCAGCAATGTAGAGGAGTCTAGGTTCTTCACGTCCTTGCCAAGGCATAGGATTGTCAATTTTTTGTTTTTGTTTCCTAATTTTAGCCATTCTAGGTATAATAGTATCTCATTGTGGTTTTAATTAACATTTTCCTAATGACTAACATGTGCTAATTTGTCATCTGTATCTTCTTTGGTGAAAGATTTGTTCAAGACATTCTGCCTATCTTTAATAGGTTGTTTGTCTTATATGGAGTTTTAAGAGGTCTTTATATACTTGGAGTACACATCTTTTTTTCAGTACTAACATATGACTTAGGAATATTTTCTCACAATCCATGACTGACTTTTTTTTTCCTTACAGTGTTTAATCTATGGGTGACTGGGTGGCTCAGTTGGTTAAGTATCCTGTTCTGGATTTCTGCTCAGGTCATGATCTCAGGGTTCGAGAGATTGAGCCCTGCCTTAGTCTCTGCACTGACAGTGCAAAGTCTGTTTGGGATTCTTTCTCTCCTCTCTCTCTCTCTCTCTCTCTCTCTCTCTCTCCCTTCCCTCTCCCTTTCCCTCTCCTCCCTGCAAAATAAATAAATAAAAGCTTAAAAAATAAAATATTTAATCTTTATGAAATCCAACTTAACATTTTTTTTTCTATTGTGGATCATGCATTTGGTGTCATATCTAAGAAATCTTTGTCTAACCCAAAGTCACCATTATTTCCTTCTAGAATTTGTATCACTTTACCTGTTACGTTTAAATCTGTAATCTATTTTGACTTAATTTTTGTGAATGGTATGAGGCAAACAAACCGAGTTGTTCTTCTACCACCATTTTTTTCTCCCTTGAATTACTCCTGTGACTCCTGTGTTGAAATTCAGTTTACTATAAATCTTTGAGTTTATTTCTGGACTTCTTATTCTCTACCATTGGTTTGTATGGTCTGTCCTTCAAATGTCACAAGGTCTTGATTACTGTAGTGCCTACTACTGATAAACTTTGAAATCATGTCCTTTAAGTCCTTCAACTTTGATTCTCTTTTTAGAAGTGAAACAACTTTGGCTACTCAGGACCCTTTCGTTTTCATGTAAATTTTAGAATCAGCTTGTCAGTTTCACAAACCGCAAAGCACATGGTTTTGATAGGGATTGAGTTGAATCTATACCTCAGTTTGGGGAGAATGGCCATCTTAACAATATTGAGCCTTCTGATCCATGAGCATAGTATATCTCTCCGCATTTGGGTCCTAATTTTTCTTTTAACCATGTTTTATAATTTCAGGATTTGGGATTTTTGCCTCTTTTGTCAAAATTTATTCCCAATTGTTTTATTCTTTTGGATGTTGTTATTATTAGTGGGATTGTTTGCTTAATTTTGCTTTTGGATTGTTTGATGATAAATAACATATGAAAATACAGTTGCTTTTTTTAAAAATACTGATTTTGTATTTTGCCACCTTGCTGAAGTTCACTTACTAGTTCTGGTAGTTCATTTTGCAGTCTTTAAGACTTTTTATTAATTAAAAAAATTTTTTTTTATTTTTGAGAGAGAGAGAGACAGCGTGAGCAGGGAAGGGTCAGAGAGAGGGAGACACAAAGTCAGAAGAGAGGCTCCAGGCTCTGAGCTAGCTGTCAGCACAGAGCCCGACACAGGGCTTGAACCCACGAACCATGAGATCATGACCTGGGCCAAAGTCGGACGCTTAACTGACTGAGCCACCCAGACGCTCCAAGATTTGTTTTTTCTTAGTTTATTGTCAAGTTGGTTGATTTTTTTTTAATGTTTGTTTTTTTTTGGGGGGGGGGGGCGGGTAGAGAGAGGGCGAGAGAGTCCCAAGCAGGCTCCACGCTGTCAGATGTCACGATCTTTGAGATCATGACCTGAGCCAAAACTGAGTTGGTTTTTTAAATATAAGATTGCATTTTTTTTAATGTTTTATTTATTTCTGAGAGAGGGAGGGGCAGCGTGAGCAGGGGAGGGTCAGAGAGAGAGGGAGACACAGAATCGGAAGCAGGCTCCAGGCTCTGAGCTAGCTGTCAGCACAGAGCCCGATGCGAGGCTCGAACCCACAAGTTGTAAGATCATGACCTGAGCCGAAGTCGGAAGCTTAACCGACTGAGCCACCCAGGTACCCCAACATTTTCTTTACATAAAGATGACAACTGCTGTCTTCTTTCAAAATTTCTATTTTCAATTTTTTGTTTTAGTGTGACTTTTTATGTCTGTCTAGTTTTGTGTTGGACCGTGATTTGCACACTGGTTGTGCTCAAACAGCTTGAGTTTAGAAGGCTCCCTTGGTCTGTGTGATGTTGGCGGCTGGGTGCAGAGTTCCCACCAGTTCTCAAGTCTTCTTGGTGTTTAGTTTTCCCTGGGCTCCCTTGCTGACCTCTTTCTTTATCCTCTTTCCAGCCTTTGCATGTATGCAGTTTCCTCATCAGCTATGGATATGTGGAGGGCTTAGCTGAGCCTTTGTTTTCAGGATCTGCCTGGAAAATTTCTGACCATTGGACTGTCTGCCCTAACTAGGGCCACAACATCAGGCCAATAAACTGTGTGTTTTCCTCATCTGTTTCCTTTTGAGTTTCCCACTTTTAGCTGGCAAATCCCTGGGTTTTCATCATTGCCCTCTCCTGCCCACAGTCTCCAGTTCCAAATTGAGTTTGTATCTTTTGGCCACAAGCAGCAAATCTACCAGTTTTGCTATCAGCTCCATGCTGGTAAAGCTATAATTCTTTCCATTTGATTTGGCTGAGAGGCATGGGAGTTAGGACCATTCCCAAGCAGGAAAGACAAAGACCCTTACTGTTCTCACCTGAAGCTCTAGCTGGTGTTTCATTTTTTTTGTTATTAAAAGAATAATTGCTTCTTATACTGGTCGGTATCCAGTACCCTTAAGTGTTAGGTTTTATCAGTTTTAATACATGTTTTGGGGGGGAGGATTCATCACCTTCTTCACACTACCATTAGCCAGAAGTTCCTTCTTGCCATATTTGATTTAATTTTTTTAAACTAAAGAGAATTTGTACTTCAGCAGTCACGGGAATATATATTCTTCTTAGTCCACGCACTTCTACCAATATGGACTTTAAGGCCACTTTTTTATGGAAATAATTCTTTATTACTGCCTGTGTATGAGCCTGTCTAATCTAGATTAGTCTAATCTAGATTAGTCTCCTTATTTAACAAATGAAACAACTAAGCCCTGGAGAGGTTGTGTAACCAAAAGTTAGTGGCAGAATTGAGGTATTAGAAACTGTTGGAGCCTGGGTTTCTTGGATAACAGCATCTTTTATGTTCTACCAGTGACTATTTTAATATTTATTTTACTTTTTTTTAAGCAACTGAACTATCCTTATCTCCTTTTTTTCCCTCAAACTAGGTCTCTTATGGAAACCAGTTTGTGAGACTGAATGGCCATGCCTTTGTTGAGGCAGATGTATAGTCTTTTCCCTCCTTAGGCTGGGGCTCTGGAGAAAACAGTTATACTGGATGGCTAGGAGTTGATCTTTTTGTTCTCAGCTATAAAATAAGGGGCATATGGGAAGGAAGGATTGTAGTTACTTTTATTCTTTTTCATCTCTGACGTTCTGGGATTCTATGGCTAGAATAAGCATTAGAACCCCTAAAGCAGTGTGGTTCTCAGGGTGCCAGGAGAACTCTGGAGTCTTGAAAGATGGATGGGATTTGGGGGCTGTCTGTAGGGTTTAGGATGGGAGTGGAGTTACCTTATCTTATCAGGTAATCCATTCAGTTAAATGGACTTTAGAGAAAAAACAGAGTAGATACTAAAGTATATATTGGGTAGTGGGGTGGTGGTATGGAAACATATGAGTAAAGCTTCTGAAGAAAACAGATAAAGCATAAAAAGCCAATTTGATGAACAGATTTTGTCCATCGTCATTTTATTTATAAGCAATGCATGTTAAATTCCTATGTGTTTCTTTCTTTATAAGGTTCAAAAGGTTTCCCTGATCCTGATTTAGTACTGAAGTTTGGTCCTGTGGAGAGCACACTAGGCTTTCTTCCCTGGCACATCAGATTGACTGAGATTGTGTAAGTAATTAAAAGTGTACTGACTTTGGTTCAATTCAGCAAGTATTCCTTGAGCCTAGCAGTAGGTATGGTGAGAATTCCCAAAGACTTATAATACTGGTCCTTTCCCTTATGTATTTCACAGTATCAGTGGAAGATAAAGACTCAGATACAAGAGAGTATGGTTGTGCAGATACCTGGTATTGATACACATTGTCATAGGAAACCAGGAGTGAGAGAGATACGCCTGTGGGTCAGAGTTGTTGGTTTTAAAGAAAAGGTATGACATACTCTGGGGCGTGTAAAATGGATAGAATTTTTGTAATTACAGAAAAGCTGAGAAGTGTAGGGAATGATGAGCAAGGAAAAAAGAAAAGCTGGGAAGGGAGGAATGAACATCTCATTTTAAAGAAATTGTGAGGGAACTGGCCCTACCAAAGCAAAGTTAGTATTATAACATTATATGGTAGTACACTTGACCCTGGAACAATGTGAGCATGAGGGGTGTGGACCCTCTGTGCAGTCCAAAATTGGTATATAACTTTTAACTCCTCAAAAACTTAATAGCCTACTTTTGACTGGAAGTCTAACTTAATACATATTTTTTGTGTTCTATGTATTATATGGTGTATTCTTACAATAAAGTAAGCTAGAGAAAAGAATGTTAGTAAGAAAATTATAGGGAACAGAAAATACATTTATCGTACTGTACTGTATTTATCAAAAACAAAAAGCAAAAAATCTTTGTACAAGTGGACTCAGGCAGTTCAAATCCATGTTATTCAAGGGTCAACTCTGTAAGGTGAAAACAAATAATTTGGGGCTACTGATGTTGGGAAGGCTTTAAGTTCCAGCACAAAGAATATGCATAACGGTTTAGACAGGAAATAGGAAACAACTGAGCCTGTAGATCGTGTGGAAATGGTGATTTTAGAAGATTTGTTTGGCACCTGTGTACTAGAGTAGATCAGATTTGGGAAAGGATCTGGTAGAGAGACAAGTGAAGAGGCCATAGCTATAATTTAGGGGATAATACAGTGATGAGAATGAAATTGCTTATTTAGAACACAGGTAAACTTTTTATACAAAAGGCTAGATGGTAAGGATTTTTGGCAAACGTGTGGTCCATACAGTCCCTTAGTAGCTATTCCTCTTGCAACTACTCAGCATAGGGAGTATAGCTGAGCAGCCACAGATGGTGCATGAACAAATGTGTGTGGCTGTATTGTAATAAAACAGGTGATAGGCTCATGAGTTGTGACCCCTGATTTTAAAGAGATTCAGTAGCCTTAAAATATATTTCAATTCTGAGTCTTAAAGAGGAACATACTATAAATTCTATCTCTAATGAGAATTATTTACTAAGCATAATTGCAGGCTTGGTAGTTTAAAACTCTGCTAAAAGTTAGAGAAGAAATGAAATGACTCCTAAGCTATAAAGCCTAATAGGGTAAATTATGACATTATTGAGAGAAACTACAAAGTCAAGGGAACATTGATTTTGAAGAGAAAACATTAATTTCAAGGATAAGACGATTTTGAGGCCATAGTCTCTTTTATGGAAACACTTAGGAAAGCAGATGAAGATGCAGAATTGGTCCAGGATGAAAAGTCAGGGCTAAAAATGGATAGTTGGAGATTGACAGTCCTTAGAAGTGATGGTAGTTGAGTCTGTGAGAAATAGAGGAACTTTCTCAAGTGTATATATAAGAGTACAGTATCAAGGGATCTTTTGGCCTTTTACTAAATGCTTCAAGTTCAGGGGCAAGACAGGGAAAGTTGTCAAATAAAAAGGCAGAAAAAAACATGTAGCATTTTAGAGTCAGGAAGGGCTGTAGATCATATGGCCCTACCTCATTTTATAGGTGTGAGGAAAATGGGGAAGAGATGTAGCTCTTCTTAATAATTGCTTGTAGTAAAGTGGAATTAGAACCCAAATCTCCAAACTCTGGATTTCCTTATGATGGATGTATGTTTCTCTTGTTGTTTTTTTTTTCTCCAGCAGTTTGAGTTCATTTCAGGTGCCTTTTGCATTGGGCTCCAAGAAAGGTAACAGTGATGCCTTGTGAGGTTGAGAGTAGTTTGGAGGGAAGAGTGTGTTTTAGAACAAATATATCTCAGTTTGAATCTTGGCTATGCAGTTCAATAACATGACTTTGGATAGCTGTTTAAACTTCTCTGTATTTGTAAAATGGGTATTTTAATAAGAAGTTGAGGATTTACATCAGATAATGGACATGAGATACTGAGCACATAATAAGCTTTCCCATAGATCTTTGTACATATATCCATCATAGCCCTATCACGTTCTGTTAAGGTTTACTCTGAATTTGTCTACCACCCACCAGACCATAAGCACCTGGTGTCTTAATGTCTTAATCATAATGTGGAGAAATAGAAGGGCAGAGCACTAACAGAACAGACAGGAATGACAAGACAGTGCCACTCTGGGGCACTGAGGAGGGAGTGGTGCTAAGTGCTTCTTGAGGAGTGATAGGAGCAAGCGGTTGATGAAGAGGATAAAATGAGAAAGACGTAGTAAAGTGGGTTGTTTGAGGAGGACATGTGAAGCAAGCTTCAGCAAGAAGAGCGCCATTGACTTTGTCCTTTGAGGATGCCTTGTGAGGTTATCGCTGCAGTGGAATGAATCAGATGAAAGGCTGATGGCAGAATTAATAAGAGATAAGGAAATGGAGGCATGTTTCAGAACTTTTGGCAGTTGAAAGGAAGAGATGGGAAGTCAGTTATATTTCAGTAAAGCTAGGGAGGGGAAAGGAAGGATAAAGAAGGCCCAGCTACGAGAACCAGCACACCGTCAGACAGGAGTCCATTCACGGTAGTTTTGTTCAGTCTTTTTTTGTGATGTACGTGCCCGGAGCTCATAGTGCAACTTCTACTCTCACCAGGTGTTTGGCTCTGGTACAGTTTGGAATTCCCAAAGCCTCACAATAAAGCTGTGTACACTAGAGAATTGTTTATGTCAATTATTGAAAATTATTTTAAGTATTTAAAGTACCTAACAGGGAACCCTCTGACTATACATTCATTCTGCCCCTAAAGTGTCTTCATGTCACCCTGTAATTGCCTCCTTGAGCGAATAGAAATGGTAGAGGTGAACATTTATCGGTTGCTCTCTGCATGGCTTCAGCAACTAGCCGTGTGAGCGTGCTGTGCTGCTCTGGCGGTGGCCAGTCTGGCTGTCCTAGACCGCTTTGCGCAGTGCTGGCTTTACCCTGACAGAGAGGACTTTTAAAGTGAGTGTGAATGAGATCCTTTATAAACAGTCTCCGGTTTTGCATTCACTTAGACTTAGGCTTTAATACGGGTTCTGAATCTCTGTCTTGCTAGAAGTTGCTTTTCTGTCCTTGGGGAAGGAAGGAGAGATGGTTTTTTACTTGCAGTGTTTCACAGTGAGTTTAGCAGTCATTGGCAGAAATGGTTTGACATACTCTATTTTTATCATTCACTTTCTTCTGTCTTTAACGTCTTTTGTTTTTTTTCCTTCTGGTTCCCCCCCCCCCCCCATTACAGTATATCATCTAATTGCTTTTTTCCCCTGTGCTTTCTTTTCAGCTCTTTGCCTTCCCACCTAAACATCAGTTATGAGGACTTTTTCTCTGCCCTTTGTCAATATGCAGCCTGTGAACAGCGTCTGGGAAAGTAGTGATCCCTGGTTGTCTATTTTGATTTCAGGCTTTTGGAGAAAAGGACCCAAGTGACTCTGATGTTTACAAAGCACCTATGAAACCCTGTACACACCTAGTTCATAATCCTCATAATTTATCAACAAACACAAAAAAGTGTCTTACTTGAGAGTAAGGGTATGTGTGAATATGTATGCGTGTGTGTGTGTGTGTGTGTGTGTATGTGTATGTGTGTTAATAAATTTATAAATGGGGGAAGTATTGGAGAAGGAAATTCGTAGACCTGCAACTTTGAGCAAATAGCAGCAATGTTTTAGGAGCTGAGATTTCAGATTTAAAGGCTTCAGTCTCAACTACTTCCCTGTTTTTGTGGGGAGAGCAGGGCATGACTAGAGCTATTTGGTTGTTTTGAGGGGAGGGGAATAATTTTTGTTCAGTCTTTCCTAGTGACCAAACTTAATTTTTAAGAATAATATATTGACTTATTAAATGGAACCGTTTTTTTTTTTTTTTTTGCTAGCTTTTATTTTTTTTTTTTACAAATAGTTTATTGTCAAATTAGTTTCCACATAACACTCAGTGCTCATCCCCAAAGTGCCCTCCTCCATGCCCATCCCCCCCACCCCCCCACATCCATCAGTCCTCAGTTTTTGTCAGCATTCAAGAGTCTCTCATGGTTTGCCTCTCTCCCTTTCCCCCACCATTTCCGCCCTTCTTCTCCCCCTTGTTCCTCCGTCAAGTTCCTCCTAATCCTCCTATACGTGCAAACATATGATATTTGTCCTTCTCTGCCTGACTTATTTCGCTCAGCATAACACCCTCAAGGTCCATCCATGTTGCTACACATGGCCAGATTTCATTGTTTCTCATTGCCATGTAGTATTCCATGGTATAGATAAACCACATCTTCTTGATCCATTCATCTGTTGATGGACACTTAGGCTCTTTCCATGTTTTAGCTATTGTGGAGAGTGCTGCTATGAACATTGGGGTACATGTGCTTAAATGGAACCGTTTTGAGTTTGAGGGATCTCCAGAGGAATGGAGTTCTGTGTAGGTCACATGTTAAAAGCTTGCTCACCTTTGGAGCAGAGGGAATACCTATTTTCAGATATCCGTCCATTTTCATCTCATTATAGTTAAACAGTGTGACTTATGAGTGTTGCTCTGATGTCTGTGTTCTGGGTTGTGAAGATCATTTGAAAAAGAACTCTTACTATGTTGAAATGCAGAATTAAAAAAACTTAAATATTGTATTAGTCCAAAAAAGGTGAAAAAGTTATAATCTTAAAGGTAAAGTTGGAAAATTTCCTAAAGTAGGAAAGAAAGTTCGGTTTCTTTTTTTATTTGGTAGGCAGTGTGTACCCAAAATTGGTTTAAAAAATATTCCCATTAACTTTTTATTTAAAATAAGCATCTGAGGGAAGTTATCAAGGCAGCTCTTTTCCCCAAAAGCAGTAACCTATTCCCCTTTGGAACAGCATATTTAGGGCTATGTTCGTACCCAGGAGTTTTATTCAGTCAATCCTGATGGTGGGGGACTTTGCCTAAATGATCTTTAAGTATGATTGAGGCCTGTGTAGGTACTAAAATATTACCAAAGTCTACAAAAGTAATTTAAGTTAACCTTACATGTTCTCTTTGATGACAGAGAATAGCACTGGTTCTGTTATTTTTAAATGAATAAATGATTTTTTGATGTTTAATATTTCTTCCCTCACTCCTGATCCTTGGACAGAAACCATTCTTTATCTTTGATGAACAGTTTTCAGAAAAATCTTAAGTGTACAATAGTTGTCTAAAATACTCATTTAGGATGGAGTAGCTTAAATACTAGGTCTCAGAAATCTGAAAAATGGCAAAGAAGATGGGGTTTGGAAAGCAAGGTCTGAAATTGCTTGTCGTATTCTAAAGCTGTGAGGAGGAATGAATGTTTGAACTTTGGACTATAAAACCCCATTTATGATTTTTAAAACTACACTTGAAATAAAATGATTAAACTAAATTTTGGTTCAGTGAGATTACTTTGCACCTCATAGTCCTTTGTACATTATAAGACTTTTTTTTTTAAGTCTTAATGTATTGCTGCAAGTTTTGTGTGAAACTATAGCATATCCCTGAACTACCAGTTTCTGATTTCTGCTCCCCTGTACTGTGATCCATGTTCTGTTGAGGTTTTTTTGCCTTAGTTTGAGACTGAATTTATGTCTTTTATAAACATGGTGTGTGTCTTTTATAAACATTCTGGAATATGTATGGCTTTAATGAATAAATTTAACGGGCCTGATTGAAGTGAAGGGATTTAATATTTCTTAAATGAAGTTAATCAAACACCACCCACTGGGATGTGGCCAAATTCTCTAAAAGTAATGATTGAGTCTTTGTACTTTCATTTTCTCCTTCCATTTCATGGCAGTGTAGTATTACACGTCAAAGTACATCTATGACCTGTGACTTGAGTCTGTTATAGTCCTAGAAAGAGACGCTTAAAACAAGTTGCTAAGGATTCTGAATTCAGATGTAAGCATTCCAGATCCTTCTCCTCATGAGTTTAACTGCTTGTATCCTCTCTACAACTTGAATGGCATTGGTCATTCTGGAATTCCTGCCAAAATCATCACAAGTTCTGCATCATCAGGACTCCCTTTGCATTCCCAAGAAGAACTGATAATCTTAAAGATTAATCAAACTGTTGTTTGTCTTTATGTGTACTCAAGGTATTTGTCTTTAAATTGTTTCTTCCCAACACCACTGACGATAGAAAGTAGTTACCTACTTTAAGGATGACAGGTTGGAGCATAGCAAAAAGATTGAGTGCTCGAATTCCAGTCCCAATTCTGGTTGTATTTTGTTTCTTAAAACTGATTACTGTTACAATAGAGTTTGAAAGCTGCTTTTGATGTGAATAACAAAATTCTGATATTTTGGGACTAAAGCTTAAGAATACCTGTCTCTGAGCGGAAGGTGTTCTGATGTTAATGAACAGTGCCAAATACACTGTGCGTATCTACAATTTAGCCTTTGAATGTATATTATTTGATCAGCTCCCTCCTGTGTGATGGCACCACGCATAGAGTCAAATCCTTGTGATGTTTTGTATGGCTGTAGACTTTGGCAACATGTACATAATGTGTAAAGCAAGTTTTTATGATTGAGGAATCAAATTTATTGAATTTTATTATTGAAAGTTGAAACTTAACATGTATGAACAAAAACAATAAAAGAATATACTCTTTTCATGGACTATAGTATTATGTGAATGCTACATTTATTCTTTTTTTTTTTTTTAATTTTTTTTTTAATGTTTTATTTATTTCTAGGAGAGAGAGAGAGAGACAGCATGAGCAGGGGAGGGCCAGAGAGAGAGGGAGTCACAGACTGAAACAGGCTCCAGGCTCTGAGCTGGTAGTCAGCACAGAGCCCGACGCGGGGCTCAAACCCACGAACCGAGAGATCATGACCTAAGCGAAAGTCGGACGCTTAACCGACTAAGCCACCCAGGCGCCCCTGAATGCTACATTTATTCTAAACATCTAGGGCCTGCAGAAATGTACTAAGAAACTCATGACTAGATAGCAATACTATTTTTTTTCCAATGGTATGGTCCTGATTGAAATATATTCTCATTTTTACCAGGTTAAACATTTGGAATCTTAATGGTATTTGCTTTTTGCTAGATAACAGCAAGATAAAATTCAGCTTTGCCATTGGTAGAGTTGTCAAAATTCCACAGTAATTAAGATCAAATTGGTTTTTACTGAACATGGAATGCCAAGTTAAAAATGTATGTGTGTACTCTTTTAAGAAATTTGACAGTCTTTGTCAAACTAGGAAATAGAAAGGTAAGAACTATGGTTTGTCTTACATTGCATAGAATATTCACTTTCTATGTATCTAATTGCAAGACAGATTTTCACCTGAAACCAAGTTTATCAAAGGGCACATTTTTAACTTTGGTTAATAGGAAATGCATTTAACAAAAATTAGTGTAGGAAGAATTCAGTATAGTTTGAAATAAGACCCATGAAACAAGAGTAATGTCAGCAGTTGTCCCAGAATCCTACTCGATAGTCCATAAACTGTGATAAAATTGGTGGGAAAGGGGAGTGCAGAAAGAATTTGCTTGTGGTTTTATTTATTTATTTATTTTTTATTTTTGGCTTGTGGTTTTAAAAAACACTCATTAATTATAGGGAAAAAAACAAAATTCAAAAAAGCTAAGTAAAGGAAAATAATTTCTAATACCATCATTCATTGGTTACATTTTTGGTGACAATCAAATTTTTTTGTACTTCTATTTGAAAAAAATGAATTCTGCTGTAACAGGTTTAATAAAGAGATCCTTTTTAAGCTACAAACTATAAATTGAGAGTCTTGCATTCTGTTTTGTATTTAGTTATTGTGTCTGGATATAACAATCACATGAGCACATGAAAATAAAATGTTTGGGAGAAGTTACAGTCCACATTCAGTTACCCTTAATGAGTATTTCACTTTAGTCCAAATTCTTCAAGTAATTTTATACTCTTCTTTTTTTCCCTCCATCTGTCTTGTAGAGATTCAAGGACTATGCATAAATTTTGGCCTCTGGATTCATACATCCAGATGAATGCAAAAAATAAAAATTAGATAGACTCCCAGGACAAACTATTTGCATTACGTGCTATTGACCATGTTTATACTTCTCATCATTAGTAGTAATAGTTTAAGTTGCTTTAATGGGGACAAGGAAGAAGCATAAGTTGTTTGGCTCAGAGAAGGAAAACCTGAGCAGAATGAAAAGATCTGAATGTAGGGCAGTCATAACAGCATAGTTCTACGTGTACAGAGTAATATTTCCATTCTGATAAAGATTTATTTCAACTGCTGTATCTTTTATGGATCTGGTTCTATGAAGCCTTCCTTTCTTTTTAGCAAATGTCTATTTTGCAAGGTTATTCCTCAGTTAACAGTTACACATAACTGCCTTAAGTTTCTTTTTTTTTTTTTTTAAATGTTTTATTTCTAGGAGAGAGACAGCATGAGCAGGGGAGGGTCAGAGAGAGAGGGAGTCACAGACTCTGAAACAGGCTCCAGGCTCTGAGCTGGCAGTCAGCACAGAGCCCGACGCGGGGCTCAAACCCACGAACCGAGAGATCATGACCTAAGAGAAAGTCGGACGCTTAACCGACTAAGCCACCCGGGCGCCCCTTAAGTTTCTTATTTTTACAAAATTTAATGGAAAAGGAAATAGATAATGGGAATAGTAACCAACTGTTTTCACCAGGAGAAACCAATATTTTAATTAGATTTCAGATAATTAAAACATGGAACATCAAGAAAAACGTGGAAGTTACTTAACAGATGTTTGACAGCATTTGTTTAAAGCAGCGTTTCTCAGCTGGAGTGATTACACCCCCCAGTGGACATGTGACAACATTGGGGGACATTATTTGTCACAACACAGGGCATACTGTTGATATCAAGTAGAAAGAGGCAAAGCTAGGGGTGGTGATGGATGGTGCATAAAATAAGCTGTAACATAACTTTAAAAAACAAATCAAGTTTAAATTTGAATCTATAGTTCATAGAGATGAAGTACACATTTACTTGTATATGCATATTTTAATTCTGTAAAATGATATGTTAGCTTTTTTACATGTACAAATTCTCATTATTTTCATTTTCCCTTGATGTTTTGAAACACCAGTTTCCCAAAGCCTGTCAGCTTGTTGTCTAAGCTTATTTGAAAGAAAACAGTGTCTTTTGAAAGATGGTAAATGCCTTACCCATGTATGATGTTATAAGAAACTCCATGCTTCAATTACCTGCTGTATAAAACATCAAATTAGCAAATTCTTTCCCTTTATCCTGCACATACTTGATTTCCACATTAATATTGTTCTTAAAGTTGGTTGTTATAACATCCTATGCTTGTTTTTGAGATCATATTTCACCAAGAATAATGATTAAACATTGTTATATTTTTTTTCTATATGCTTTTTTTTTTTTTTTTTTTGGCCTGGGACATAGTTAACAGAAGACAAGCTAACAAATAGCATACTAGTTTTAGAAATTTGTCTTTTTTTCTTAGTATATTGTCAAGTTGGTTTCCATATAACACCCAGTGCTCAACCCATCAAGTGCCCTCCTCCATGCTCATCACTCCTCTTCCCCTCTCCCCAACTATTTTTTTCCCTTCTCCTCCCCTATGGTCCTCTGTAAAGTTTCTCCTGATCCACTTATAAGTGAAAACATGGTATCTGTCTTTCTCTGCCTCACTTATTTTACTCAGCATAACACCCTCGATTTCCATCCACGTTGCTACAAATGGCCACATTTCATTCTTTCTCATTGCCATGTAGTATTCCATTGTGCAGATAAACCACATCTTGATCCATTCGTCAGTTGATGGACACTTAGGCTCTTTCCATGTTTTGGCTATTGTGGAGAGTGCTGCTATGAACATTGGGGAACATGTGCACCTATGCATCAGCAATACTGTATCCCTTAGATAAATACCTAGCAGTGCTATTGCTGGGTCATAGGGGAGTTTTGTTGTTAATTTTTTGAGAAACCTTCACAGTGTTTTCCAAAGGGGCTGCACCAGTTTACATTCCCACCAATAGTGTAGGAGGGTAAAAAAAATTTTTTAGTGTTTATTTATTTTTGAGAGATGAGACAGAGCGTGAGCTGGGGAGGGGCAGAGAGGGCGGCGGGCGGTGGGTGGGGGAGAGAAACACAGACTCTGAAGCAGGCTTCAGGCTCCATGTTGACAGCACAGAGCCAGATGCAGAGCTCAAGCCCACGAACTGTAAGACCATGACCTGAACTGAAGTCAGAGGCTTAACCGACTGAGCCACCCAGGCACCCCCGTTTTTAGTTTTAAGTAATTTATCCGGTGGCCTTTTTTAGTCTACTGAAAGTGATACTCAAGTGGCTTCAATCTAATGTGATTTTCCTAAATATTACCTGTAATTCAAATAAGTATTAAGAGTGCTTCTCATAAAGAGATTTTTCTTGGCCTGGAGAAAGATGACTTCTCTGAAAGAAAATTACGGAGAAATAAGCCTGCTTTCATTCAGGAGTACATGGGCTATGTATGTGTAAGTCCCGCCAAGTCTGTCACTGGGTTTGGAGTGTGAGATCCAACGCCAAATATAAAGCATTCAGGAGATGAACAGGAATGCACAAAACATCTCCAGGCAAATGATTTCATTAAATATTAATTTATGAGTTACTCAGAAGCAGAAGCTCATCTGTACGTAAATATGCAGAATACCTAATTGCTTGCAAAATCAGACGCTATCAGATGTACTCTGAGGTCCTCAGCTTATCAGATGCAGAAGACCAGCCACGATGCTCACAGCATATCAATTGGCGATGCTTTTAATTAATTTAGAAGAATATCATCTCTGCCCTGCTGCCTACTCATGTGGGCCCAAGGAGGGAAAAAAGAGAAGTTAAATAAACGAGTATGTGTGCTTTGGAATGTGAGTTTTTGTCAATATAAAAGAAGGAACAGATAGCACACATAAGCTAGTGTTACTTGAGTACTGAACTGGTGATTATGTCCAAGAATTCTCTGTATTTTTAAATCTAGCATGTTGTCCAAAAAGATGAACCTAAAACTTGTTAGTTAGAACTGGTTTAAAGAGGGCTTCTCCAACTAGGGGTCAGCATTGTTCCTTTTTACCTCAAAATCTGTCTTCACCTTGTGTGAGGAAAGGGCGTTTCTTCGTGTCACAACTAATCCTCACACTGTGCATCTGATACCATCTCTCCTCTCTTCAGGACTTTTGCTTTTTCCTTCCCATGTTCAGTCTCTCTGCTAAGTGCAGGGGATTCTTTCCCTGAGTTACAGATGTGCTCCCTCAAGTTATGGCCTCCCTCTTACCTTCGCTGCTAACCCTCTTGAAAGGCTGTGAACTGCCTATCTCCTTATTTCCCTAAAATTCCTGATCCTTCTACCTGCTTCCATTGTACTTATTACGTCTAACATGCTATGTGGTTTACTTACGTTTATTTTTTTCAACCTGCCTCCCCCTAGAATGTAATCTCAACTGAAGTGGAAATGTTGGTAGACTTTTATTCACGTACCAAGTGTTCAACAAATATTTGTTTAATGAATGAATATCTACTTTTTCTTTAATTAAAAAAATATTTTAAAGTAGGCTCCCCACCCAACGTGGGGCTTGAACTCATAACCCTGAGATCAAGAGACACATCCTCTACTGACTGAGCCAGCCAGGCACCCCTCTACTATATTCTAAATCTAACTTTTGCCAATCTGCTGTTAAACAATCAGCCTGAAAGTTACTAAGGCCAAATTTCATAATGTACTGCGGTATTTTACAATTCTTACAGTTATACGTTTTTTTTACATTTCTGTTTCTGGGATTCTATACTCTCCTACATACTTGGAGTTTATGATTCATTTGTTTTCGTAAAAAATGAATACTAAAAAGACCTAGTATTACTTCCTTAACCTGTCTTTGTTCTTTTCTTAAAAAATCTGCAAACTGGGTGCTTGGGTGGCTCGATGGGTTAGGTGTTGACTCTTGGTTTTTGGCTCAGGTCATGATCTTACAGTTTCTGAGTTCAAGCCCCAAGCTGGGATCTGCGCTGACAGCAGAGAGCCTGCTTGCAGTTCTCTCTCTCCTTCTCTCCCTGCCTTTCTGCTTGCTTACTCTCCCTCTCTTGAGCCAACTGAGCCACCCAGGTGCCCCAAATGTTTATTTTTGAGAGAGTTCAAGTGGGGGAGGGGCAGAGAGAGAGAGAGAGAGAGAGACAGAGGATCCAAAGTAAGATGCTCTGCACTGACAGCACAGAGCCCAATGTGGGGCTTGAACCCACCAACCGTGAGATCATGACCTTAGCCGAAGTAGAATACTCAACCAACTGAGCCACCCAGGTCACCCTGTGGTCATCTCTTTTATTCCAAGCATTATGCTAGATATTGGGGGTATGAAGACAAATGACAAAAGACCCCACCTTAACACACACAGTGTGAGATCAGTCTTCATAAGGAGGAATACTCTTACCCCAGAGACAGGTCAAGATATACTCGTGGGAAATGGATACCCAAATGGATCATAAGGCTGCAGTGTGATAAGCAAAATCATGGTCCCTTTCCCATTTTGAAGTAAGGATATCTACACCAGGGCAGGGATTGGAAGGCAGGAAAGGACTCAGAAAAAGAGTCTGAGCTGCAGAAGAATTGCCTATTGACAGTGAAGGCAGCTGGGTAAGTCCAGCATCTCAGGTCTAATTCTAAATTAGACCAATATTACGCACATAGATACCTCATAAGGAAAAGCATATCCCTGCCTTTCAAAAGAGATTTTAGATGAAAGCACTGTGGGTGATTGTCAAAAGGCTCTTCCTATGGGCCTTGTAGACCCAAGACTTAGATAATAAAGGGGGTTAAGAACACAAGAGTTACAACTGAGCCTGGCCCTGAGACAAAGAGCCTAATTTAGGTTAAGGAACAGATAAGGGTAGAACTTAAGTTAATACTTATACCTTTTCTAACTGGTGATGTATGGCAGTCCCTTCCCTAAGGCCTACTTTCTTTTTTTTTTTTCCTTTCCTTTTTTTTTTTTTTTTTTACAAATAGTTTATTGTCAAATTGGTTTCCATACAACACCCAATTGTTGTATCCAACATCCTTTCTTAATGAGTACTTTTCCACTTATGGATATACCACATTTTGTTTATCCATGCTCCTATTGAACTGTTAGACATTTTTGGTGGTTCTCAGTTTTGGGCTACTATAAATAATGATGCTATACGCATTATCTCTCTCACACCCTTCTCTTACACACATCCACATACTTGCCAAGTCAAAGAGTAACTTAGGATAAATTGCCAGAGAGTTTTCCAAAGTGATGGGTAAAATCTTAACAGGAATGAGGAGAGGCTTTTTTAGTTACTTTATATTGTCACAAACATTTGGTGTTGCCAGTCTTTTTAGCGTTCTAATTGATATTAAATCCTGTCTCATTGTAGCTTTTTTTCTGCATTTCTCTTATGACTAAACATGTTGGACACCTTTTGATGTAATCATTAGTCATTTGTATGCTTTCTTATGTCAAGTATCTTTAAGGTGTTTTCCCTTTTTTATATTTTTTTATATATTCTGAGACAAGCCCTATGTTTTAAAATTATTTTTATTCCCAGTCTGTGGATGCCTATTCATTTTCTTAATGATATTTTTTGATGAGCAAAAATGTTTCTGTTTGGTTAAAGCCATGTTCTAAATTTTTAATTTTATGGTTCGTGCTTTTTTGTTTGTCTAAAAATATTTTAATAGTCTAAGATCAGAAAAGGTATTTTTCCAAGTTTTTTGGTAGATACTCTATGCTTTTAGCTTTATATTTAGGTTGAGTTCCATTTAAGCTAATTGTTTGGAGCCATTGTGAGCTCTCTAGTTGAGAAAACTCCTTGTGAGGTTAAGGCAGGGTTTCAAGGGCTCCTGCCGTCGGATGATGACTGATATCCACCCCCAGTCAATTATTTCTGCTTAAGCACTGACTCCCAAGGCACCTTGTTGGTTGGTATCGGGAGTGACTTGTGCCCTTATTCTGGTCCTGGTTGATGATTGCACCTTGCGAAGGAACTTATTCTAGTAACTTCTTCTTTTGTGATTTTGGGAACAGACAGGGTGTCCCAAGCAGATCCCATTTTTCTTGATACTTTCCTTGACTATGAACAGGCTAATGACCCTCACTCACAATAGATGGACCTTTACGTGTACAATTCTGTTTCTTCTGTTGCATTAGTCCAAGAGGTTCATACAGCTCAACATGTAAATCAACTAACCAAAAATGTTTCTCATGCCCTAGCTATTCAAAAAACCATCGACAAAAAACTAGACACAAAGGTAAATGTGCTCCAAGAAGCTATTCTATGTATTGGAAATGAGCTAAGCTCTTTAAGGGTATGGTTTGCTCTTCGATGTCATAAGGAATATAACTGGACAATCATGTCTGGCCTAGAGACAAAGGGCCTAAGGAACAGATAAGGGCAGAACATAAGTTACCACATATACCTTTGCTAACTGGTGATGTATTGCAGTCCCTTCCCTAAGGCCTACATTTCACAAACACTTCTTTCCCTTGCACTGGCAGCTGTGATGAGGATGGATAAAATTAGTTAAAACATAAACCCAGATACAAAGGCTGACACTCTTAGGGCCCCCCATGGTGTTTACGAATTCATCATCAAATCAAAAAGTTATTAACCAGCTCAAATACATTCTTCCTCTTGTGAGCCAGACAGAATGACTCCTAACCTATCTATATACAACTTAACCTATGACTTAATCTTAGCATTATTAACTTAAACAAATGTGTATGTTATCCTGTTTTTCACTAAGACCACCCTGTTATTTTCTTATTTGAAGATTTACTCAACCTCACTGTAATTGGGGCAGTTCTGCAAGAATACTTCTGTAAAACCTGTTTCTGTACATTTTCCAAAAACATCTTATCACAGAGAACCATCCATTGTAAAAACTGCATTTTCTGATATTATGTTATCGTTTAACCTATAAATAAAGACACCAAAACTGACAAGACAGAGATGCCTGCCTGGCAATCAGAAAGAATCTCAGAGCTCTCTCACTCTTTCTCACTGAAACTCTTTCTCACTGACACCATCCATCCTTCAGGGACCTTTGAACTGGCTGGAGCCCGACTCCAACAGCTAATATTTGAACTTTCTTTTTTTTTTTTTTAATTTTTCTTTTTTACTGTTCATTTTAGGGAGAGACAGAGACAGAAGACGAGTGGGGGAGGGGCAGAGAGAGAGAGGGAGATACAGAATCCAAAGCAGGCTCCAGGCTCTGAGCCGCCAGCACGGAGCCCAGTGCGGGGCTCGAACCCATGAACTGTGAGATCATGACCTGAGCTGAAGTCGGATGCTCAACATACCGAGCCACCCAGGTGCCCCTGAACTTTCATTTTGAACTAATATAGTGTGAAATAAGTGCTGAGGTCTATTTTTTACATATGAATATCCAGTTGCCGCAGTCATATTTGAAAGAAAACGATTCTTCCCCTATTGAATTACCTTGGCATTTTGGTCAAAATAATTAGCGATATATATATATATATACATATTTTTTTTTCTAATTTCTTTGTTCTGGTTCACTGATCTAAGCTCATACCAATGTCACACTGTCTTGATTAATGTACTTTATATTAAGTCTTAAAATCATAGAAAGTAATTTCCTCAACTTTGTTCTTCTTCAAGTTTGTTTTGGCCATTCTAGACCTTTGTCTTTTTCTTTTCTTTTTTTATGTTTTTTAATTTAATTTTTATTTTTAATATATGTATTTTTAAAGTTGATTTTCTTATTTTGAGAGAAAAAGTGAGTGTGGGTGGGGGAGGGGCAGAGGGGAGGAGGAGCAGAGAGGGTGGGGGGAGAATCCCAGGCAGTTTCCATGCTGGCAGCAGGACTAGAACACATGAGCTGCAAATCCATGACCTGAGCTGAAATCAAGAATTGGCTTCTTAATCGACTGAGCCACCCAAGCACCCCTAGACCTTTTGCTTTTTCATATAAACTTTAGAATCAGCTCTTCAGTTTCTGACAAAGGGATTGCATTGACTCTATAGATCAATTTGGGAAGAATTAAATTTTAAAATTTGGGAGCCTATCAATCTATATACATGGCATATCTCTCTTGTAGATTTTCATGAATTTCTCTCTGTAATGCTTTGTGCGTGTGTGTTTTTAAGTGTACAGATTTGCACATCTATTAGGTTTATTTGTAGATAATTGATGTTTTTTGATATCCTGTAATATTGGTAATTTCGCCTATTAGCTTATTAGTTTTTGTAGATGCTATAGTATTTTCTTTCTTTAAAAAAAAATTTTTTTAATGTTTTATTTATTTCTAAGAGAGAGAGAGAGAGACAGCGTGAGCAGGGGAGGGTCAGAGAGAGAGGGAGTCACAGACTGAAACAGGCTCCAGGCTCTGAGCTGGCAGTCAGCGCAGAGCCCGACGCGGGGCTCGAACCCACGAACCGCGAGATCATGACCTAAGCGAAAGTTGGACGCTTAACCGACTAAGCCACCCAGGCGCCCCATCTTTTTAAAAAATTTTTAATGTTTTATTTATTTCAGAGAGAGAGAGAGAGAGAGAGAGTAGGGGAGCAGGGGAGGGTCAGAGACAGAGGGAGACACAGAATTTGAAACAGGCTCTGAGCTAGCTGTCAGCACAGAGCCTGACGCGGGGCTCGACGAACCCATGAACCGTGAGATCATGACCTGAGACGAAGTCCGCCGCTTAACCGACTGAGCCACCCACGCGACCCTATAATATTTTCTTTATAAACAATTATGGCACTTGTGTTTAAGGATAGTTTTACTTCTTTCTCTCTCATAGTTATGCTTCCTATTGCTTTTTCTTGCTTTATCAAACTAGCTAGAACTTCCACTACAATGTTAGAGAGAATACACATCTTTTTGTTTTCTCCAAGCTTAATGGACATATTGTAGCATTTCACCATTAAATATGATGTTGGCTGTTTATCAGATTAAGAGAGTCACCCTCTATTTCTTGTTTGCTGCAAGTTTTTATTTTTCAAGTCATTAATTGGTATTAAAACTTATTTTGTTGTTATTCTCTATCCCAGTAGTTTCATAACTTTTCTTACCATCTTAATGTGGTGAATTACATAGATTGATTTTCAAATGGTAAACCAATCTTACATTTCTGGGACAGAATCCACTTGGCTATGATATATCATACTTTTTATGTTTCTGGAATCAGTTTGCTAATTTTTGTTAAGGAGTTTTAAAATATGTGCTTATAAGGGATATTAATAGTGTACTTTTCTTTTACTGTAATGTATTTAGTTTTGGTATGAAGGATATGCTGGCTTCATAAAACAAGTTAGGAAATGTTCCTTCTTCCTTTATTTTATAAAAGAATTTATGACAGGTATTATTTCTTCCTTAAATGCCTGATGGAATTCATTGGGAAAGCCATCTGAGCCTGGAGTTTTCTTTGTGGTGAAGATTTTGATTATAACCTCAATTTCTTTCATAGATATATATATCTATTCAGGATATTTGTTTGTTTTCTCCTAAGTGAGTTTTGGCAGTTTGTATTTTTCAGGAGATTTATCCTCTTCATCTAGCTTGTTGAGTTTTACTGGCATAAAGTTGTATGTAATTTTCCTTTATAATTCTTTTAATATCTGTAAGGTCTGTAGTAATGTCCTCTTTTTTATTTGTGATACTGATAATTTATATGTTCTCTCTTTTCTTAGAAGCCTTTAAAGAGATTTGTCAATTTTACTAATATTTCTCAGGAATCAGAAGAAGCAGTCCCTATTCTAGTTTGGCTACTGAAGATAAGTTATTTAAGTTTTTCAGATCTTAACATACAGTGCAATGTTAGTGTCAGGTAGAGAATTTAGTGAATCATCATTTTCATATAACACCTGGTACTCATCACAAGTGCCCTCCTCAATATCCATCACCCATTTAACCCATTCCCCTGCCCACCCCCTCTCCAATAACCATCAGTTTGTTCTCTATACTTAAGAGTCTGTTTCTTGGTTTGCCTCTCCCTCACCCCCCATATTCATTTGTTTTCTTTCTTAAATTCCACATATGACTGAAATCATATGATACTTATCTTTCTCTGAGTGACTTATTTTTTTCTAAGTTTTTATTTAAATGCCAGCTAGTCAACATACAAACAAATAAACATAGGGAGGGAAAAAAAAAAGAGGCACTAACATGCACTGTATGTTAATTAGCTGGCATTTAAATAAAAACTTGGGGGGAAAAAAGTTTTTCAGGTCTTTATTTGTTCATTTGTTAGAGTTGATCTAAATCAGTTTTCAAATCTTTTATTTTAAAGTAGTAGAACTTCCTTTTCCATCAAAAATCTTACTTGAAGTCTTAAATATAAAGCAGATAAAAAAGAAACTTCTCCCATTAAAAATTCCTTATATGAAAGCCTGAATAATATCCCATTGTATGGATCTACCACATTTTCTCTATTCATTCATCTGTCAATAATCCATGGGGCTTGGCTTGGAGGCTGGGACCATCGGATCCAGTCTGGAGGCTGCGTCCATGGAGGGCGGTCTGGCACCAGGGGTCATTAGGGAATACTTGGTCCTTGGATTCACCATGAACTTGGGTGCTCATTTCACTCTCCTTAACCCACTGGGAGAGAGTCTACGTCTGTGCTGGGCTGCCTAGGTTTGGAGAAGGAGTGATGGGGGAGTCATGTGACACTGTTCTTCCTACCTTCCTCAATGCATCTTATCTCATTTCTGTTCTCTTTCTGGGTGCTGTAATCTCTTATCTGGAATCTTTAGCATTTGTGAAGGTATTTTCATGAGTGGATAGTTGTTCAAAATGATTTTTCCTTTTTTTTTAAAGTTTATTTATTTATTTAGAGAGACAGAGAGAGACAGAGACAGAGAGTAGGGAGAGGGGCAGAGAGAGAGGGAGAGAGAATCCCAATCAGGCCCCTCACTCTCAGTGCCGAGCCTGACGCCTGACATGAGGCTCAAACTCATGAACCATGTGATCATGACCTGAGTCAAAACCAAAAGTCAGACACTTAACTGACTGAGACACCCAAGTGCCCACAAATGATATTTCTGTGAGGGGACAAGCACTGGAAACATCTATCTTGCTATCTTGCTGATGTCATTCCAAACTATTTTAGAACTAGGCAACAAAGGCCATTTTTCACTGGAGTAATCTTGTTACTATCCATGGCTATTGTTATAAATTCTATTTCTTAAAAAGAGTTGCAGCATCAGCAAATTTTTACAAACTGGTTATTAAGTATATTGGCTCTGATGAAGGCAGATTTAGTTCCTAATGATCTTTATCATGCTGAAAACAACAAATCTTGTGTATGTCAGTTTTTGTGCAGTGAATATTAATGTCTTCTTTATTTTTCCCAGTGATATAGTATCAAATAGCTTTTGACAAAATCAGTAAACTAAAACAAAATTCTGAGGTCACCTTAATGCCTAGTCATTTCTTTTGGGGTAGAGTTATATGCACTGTGCTTATTTTTCTTGTTTTATTTTCATGGCAAGACACATGATTTCAGGGCAATTTACCTGGAGAAATCACATTTTTATTGCATAGATGACATGAAATAGGAAGGAAGGAATTCTGCCGTCAGAGTATAAGAATTGATTATCTATCTATGACCTATTATCTATTCATTTATCTCTAAATATATCTTACCTCCTAGGAGAGAGAAGATTCCTTTGGTATCTCTAGAGAATATTCAGGCATGGGGCTTCTGGAAAGAATTTGTTGTACTTCTAAGTTCCTAGTTGATGTTTCTTCTATCAGCAGTGTACATCTTCATCGAATAGGTCCTGTTTTCTCCCTTTGCATTGGCTACGAGGGTGCTCAGCACCAAATGAGTATTCCACTTTTATTGACTATTATTATTATTAACTCTGCCTTCATATTATAATTTTTAGCTTTATTTTTTGTTAAGCCTAGTTTTCTCATTTGCTTATTTTAGTTTTTGAAAAGTTTAACTTGCCATATCCAGGTTGTCCTAAAAAAGTGGATATTACCCCTACCCATATTAAATCAAAAAGTATTGGCAATAGGGTGAGGGTGTTACCCAGGTGTGAGCAACTTGAGCAATCATTCCCATCAGCAAAGATAACCCAAGTCTCGCTGATTCTTGTCCTTGTACTTCTCTACATTGGGCTCTGAGACCCGTGCACCTGGTGACAGATATGTGTCCTCTCACTCCCTTTCTCCTTTCCCAGGGGCAGAGGGCGGGGGAGGGGGGGAAGAGGGGAGGGACAGCGCAAGGGAGCATGACCTCCAGGAGGCGGATGTTCTCCACCCATTCTCTCTCTGATTCAAAGCAACTCATGCAGGTGCACCTGGGTGGCTTAGTCGGTTAAGCGTCCGACTTTCACTTAGGTCATGATCTTGCGGTTTGTGGGTTCAAGCCCCGCATCGGGCTCAGTGCTGACTGCCAGCTCAGAGCCTGGAGCCTGTTTCAGAGTCTGTGACTCCCTCTCTCTCTGACCCTCCCCTGCTCACGCTGTCTCTCTCTCTCTCTCTCCTAGACATAAATACAACATTAAAAAAAATTAAAAAAAAAAAAACAAAGCAACTCGTGCAAATAGATACCACAGACTTGCAAATGAACGACTTCATTAAAATTCCCGAAATCCATTAGCTCAACCTAGATCCACTCTATAAATTTATTCAACCTGGGAAGCCACAAAATGTAGCACAGAGCACAAGACAATGACCAGACTTGCTCTATTGTCTTTTTTTTTTTTTAACGTTTATTTATTATTGAGAGACAGAGACAGAGCATGAGCATGGTCATGGGAGGGGTAGAGAGAGAGGGAGACACAGAGTCTGAAGCAGGCTCCTGGCTCTGAGCTGTCTGCACAGAGCCAGACACTGGGCTCAAACTCACAATCTGAAAGATCAAGACCTGAGCCCAAGTTGGCTGCTTAAAGGACTGAGCCACCCAGGAGCCCCAGACTTTTCTATTGTCTTTCTCTCTGGTTTGTTTCTCTTCAGCCCCAGAGCTATGTTCCCATTCCAGGTAATCTAGACTCACTGCTCCCTCTCCTACCATTACTAGGTCACAGTGTCTCTACCAGGTACACTCATGTTGGTGACCTCTCAAGTAGTCTTATCCTTTGCGATTTTTAAGAAAATTTTTTGCCTCTGACTTACATGCTATTGGATACAGATGGAAATAGCTCAGTGAATTTCCTGACACTTGGATGAATATGTGCTTCTTGAGAAAGACAGTGTGTGCTGATAATCTATTGGGAAAAGTACAAAGGTCCTATGCCTTTTACAGATTCAAAGAAAAGAATATTAAGGAAATTATTCCCCTCTTTTTTATTTGAGTCCTTCCAAGTTATGTTATTTTCCCCATTCATGAATTATTCCCTTCAGCTATTTGATTCAAGTTAGTTCAATTAAATATTGAACTATATGTAAGGCAGAATTATAAGCTATAAAATAAATAAGGCACTACTCCTACTCATATGAAATTTTAGAGTAATATATTTTTTTTTCTCACCTCTGGCTGCATAGAAGAATCACTTGGAGAGGACATAAAAACACTGATGTCAGCAGTCTATTTGCAGGAACTCTGATTTAAATGCTTTGATGTGGGGTCTAGGACATTTTTTTCAGGTGATATGCATGCGCAGCTAGAGCTGAGGACCACTAAGGCCAGCATGTGGCCCGTGTACAGAATAGCTGTGCTATAAAGCAGAATATAATTTAAGGGTTATAAGACAGATAGCATGGCTAAGATAAGGTTCCTATTCCTCGTGACTTCTCATTAGCAACTGCTCCTCTCCTCCACTGTGTTCTGGATTAGTTGCCTCTCCCCCACCCCCAGTCTTGTTTCATAAATCCCTACAATGGCTGCAGACAGCATTTATCACTAACTCCCCCCGCCCCCCATTCATCTATAACCAATGTTTTTGTTTAGATCAGGGACCAAGGTCTGCAGTCAGATTAATGTGATTTCCCATCTGGGCAGCTCATGATGTAGGCAAGTTACTTAACCCGCTATGCATCCTAGTTATTTATCTGTAAAATGTCAATAATAATAGTGTCTAGCTGAGAGGCTGACATGAAGATGTAATAAAATATTGTCTGTAAAGCATTTGGTTAAGTGCCTGTAACATAATGAGTGAACCACTGGTTAGCTATTGTTATTACTAGTCTCTCTGGTCCCAGAATCGGATATACTGATTTGTACTTGTTAAATATTTAATACATAAAAATACCACTGTATTTGACTTCACAGGCCAGATTTATCAAACTCCGATGAGTGTGTAAACACTCCTTTAACAGAAGGCAGGCTGTTTGTCCACACTGTGTCTCTGTGCCACTTAAGGGACACTGGGCTGGTTTTGCTCTTTTTGTTTTGTTTTGCTTTGCTTTTTTTTCTTTCTTTTCTGAGATCAATCTGTTTTCCACACTTCCCTGCCATGGCTGGTGCCCCAGGAGCCTGACCATTCATGACTACATCGCGAGGGCTCCCTTGCCAAATGACTTGGGTTCTGCCAACGGGAGGTCCCAGAAGGAGTGTAAAAGGGCAGAGCAGAGGGAGAGATGGGATATTTACTCGCGCCCCCTCCCTGCTTGGGGCTGCACCTCTGGCAGTGGCCGCCATCGGTCCACACCGGCACCTTCTGCTGAGAGGGAGGCTAGAGCTCCAGTCTTCACTGGATTCTGAAAACACCATTTCCTTCTGTGCTCTCAGGTCTAGGAATGGTGATGGCTTCCTGTTCTTGACAGTCTCCAAGTGCAATATCCCTTACTGATCTCCTTAGCCTGGTCCACACACGGTCAGGGTGGGAAGGCAATCTCTTCATTAAAGTCTTTTGAACGGAGTTGGAAAAGCAGGTGCCTACTACCTGCTTTTTCCTCAATGACATTGTACTGCCCTCTGCTGGAAACTTGTGGTAAGCAACATACATCTATTAGGTCTCCAAAGGGAATGCTCCCACTTAGATGTGGGTTGAAGTAAACACCCCAAAGCACAGCAAAGTCAGAGGCACAACACTGATGATTTACTATACCTTTCCAGCCATCTTGTACCTCAGGAAGGGACCCCGAGCCTATACATTTAGTTATTCAGGGTGTCACCTGTGAATGCTTCTTCAATCCATTTCTCTCTTCAGCCTCTTTCATAAGAATAATTATTATTGGTTGGGGGGGGCACACTTATATGAAAAAGTATTCATTGTTTATCTGACGTTTAAAATTTAACAGGTCATCCGTATTTTTACATGCTTAAACTAGCAGCTACTCCTTGGATCATTAGCAGCACAAACATTGTTCTAGGGCCCAAAACATGAGATATGTAATTGATTCAGGGTCACACTTCTATAGGACAGGTCTGATTTGGTCTAAAAACCATATTCCTTCCCATTGTTGTTTGTCTTTTGAAGAAACTTCTCTTTATCAGTACTGGTGTGTTTCTTCCAAGTGTGGCTGTGTCCTTTCCGGGATGTGAAAAGAACAAATATTACCACTTAGAGTAGGAATGTAGCTTTATTATTTCTGTAAGATCCAGATAGTAAGCAACATCGAAAATCAAGGGGGAGGTTTTGTTATGTTCACATAATTTTCATTTTCAACTTTAATCTCTTAATATTATTTATTGATGACTAATAATAAAGCTTCCTTTAAACACCTCATTTTTATTATTTTGACACATATTGCTGATGCTCTGGTGTAATATACCATCATTTATCTCAAACACCTTATTAAAACACTACTAGTTATTCAGTTTTTGACCAGATCAAAAAGTTATAAAAATGCCAAGAATACCCTTACTGAAGGCTATTGTCTATGCTACATCTGTCTCTTTGTTATGTTTACATTTACTCTTCATTCACCAGCAAATATTTAATACATATAATGATAATAACATTATTTATTTATTTATTTTTGAGAGAGATGGGGAGAGGAAGAGAGGGAGAGAGAGCAAGAACAAGGGAGAGGGAGAGAGAGAATCCCAAGCAGGCTCCACACTGTTAGCACAGAGCTAGATGGGGCTTGATCCCACAAACGATGAGGTCATGACCTGAGTTGACATCAAGAGTTGGATGCTCAACCGACTGAGCCACCCTGGCGACCCAGACATTTGATAGACACAGTGGGCAAACAGTGTAAGACCCCCCTCACTGGCTCTCAACTTCATACTTTGACAAGGGCACCAGAAATACTTGGTGGTTTATATTAGTTACTGCTATATAACAAATTAATTCATGTTAGTGGTTTGAAACAACAGCATTCATAGCTCACAGTTTCTGTAAAAATGGCGCAATATTTAGTATTTCCTTTTTTCTTTTTTGCCTCTGCCTTGAACCTCATAACTATCCCTTCCATCCCATAGCTGCTATCCTGGTTGGAACCAGCCATCTCTCTCTGCTGGATCACCGCCAGAGCCTCCCCTTGTAGCCACTCCTGCCCTTTGAACATCTTCTACACAGCAGGAGAATGGTCTTAAAGCTAGATCATACCATTCTCATCTCTAGACCCACCCAAAGTCTCATGCATTTAAATCCCACAGGATCTGGGTGCACAGCTTAGCTGGGTCCTTTGCTCCAGAGTCTCATCAGCTGAGGTCTGGGATGGCCATGGCTACAATCACGTCTCAAGGCTTGAGTGGGGAAAGAGTTGCTCTCAGCTCACTTTTTTTTTTTTTAAGATTTCATAGAACTGAAATCTGGGTACAAAATATTTGTGTAGTCTGGGTACATATCTGGGGGAAAAATTGCGGGGTAACATCCCTGTAAATGCTGTCTTTCATCCTTGGCAGGTTCCTCATCAAGTGCGTCCCTTATTGGCAGGATTCAGCTCCTAAAGGATTGCTGGGCTGAGGGCCTTAGTTCCTCACTGGCTGGCGTGTTGCCCTCAGTTTCTTTTCACATAGCCTTCTCTATACTGCAGCACAGAACATGGCAGCCAGTTTCTACCAGAGCAAGGAAGCAAGAGGGCCAGGAAGTGCCAGCAGTAAGTCGCCATCCTCTGTAACTTAAAAATGAAGTTACACCCTCATACTTTTGCTATGTTCTGTTTGTTAAAAGGAGGTCTTTAAATCCAGCCCTTAGGAGAAATTAATTTTAGGAGCAAAAACTAAAGTCACCTTTAATATACTTTAATTTATGGCTTTGTTTTCTAAAAAGTCTGAGCTCATTGAAGTGATTACCTTGACAGAGGAGAATAGAGGGAGATACTTTTTAAATTAAGGACTTCGGGGGTGAGCCGTGGTGGTGGTGGGAGGTGGGGTGAGGGGTGGCAAGAGAGATTTCCTAAGGACAGAAGTTGGCAGCCAAGAGAGCTGTTCAGAGTTACTGCCTTCCGGTTGAGTGGGGTGAGGGGTCAGCATTGGTTTTAGCTCGATTTAAAGATAGTAAGTGCATATATCTCATATACCCATGTAGATTTGTGGACTGAGAGTCATAGTCACTTCTGATATTAGTTAATGTTTATTCACTTTAAGAGCAGACACATGATTGAGAGGGACTGACACCCAATGCCTTAAACTAACTGCATAGTCATTTTATGGATTTAAATCTTGGCGTGTCTAATTTAAATTGGTTGTTTGTAGAATTCTGTAAAACCTATATTAAATCATGTTAGGTAGAATTAGTTCCAGAGCAATTATTGATGCTTCCACCAGGCTTAATATTCCTTTTCATAATTATTTTCCAATACATGAAATACTGAAAAAAAAGACCAGAACAAATGAGTTTTTGCTCATTTAACTTGCTATTCTTAGTTATCAGAATATAGTGTTTATTGGACTTGGGAGATAAAAACGCTACAGACATTTTTGAGTTGGAGATAAAATCTTAGTAAAATGAACAAAATTGATGATACATTCCATGCCTCATTCTTAATTCTATTGCTTCTTCCATTTGGGGCGGGGTGGGGAGGGGTGGAAGCGGAGGTGCTGGCAAAGGCATACACCTTGGTAAAAGAATCAAGAATTCACATAATGAGGCCGCCATTGTATCAATAGAGTTTCAATGTAAAAATGTCCCTCCACCCAACAAAACATAAAGCTGTTTCAAACAAATGTATAGTTAAAAAAAACCAAAAAGGCATGTTTCTCTTTTGGCACAAGAAAGCTACAAAGAACAAATGACATACCGTGTTTCCATGTCATTGCTTAGTTGATTGGAAGACTATGTAAAATTATGATAATAAACATTATTGCTCAAGAAAAAAATTCAAACATTTAGTTCTTGTTTCTTCTATCCGGGACCTCAGCAGTCAGATCACAGGACTCAAGACCCATTCAGAGCTTCTCATCCAGCTTTGAATAAAGACTGTTCGAATCTCCCCAGCCAGCCTCTCCAACAGCAACCCCACTCTCCTCCATCCTCTGTTCCTGTCATCATACTCACTAAATTCTAGAGCAGTCAAATTTAGATGAGTCAAGCATGCTGAAAAACAAACAAATGAATAAGCAGAAAGTAAATCTGCTGGAGGTAGTCAAAGTATGCACACTGATTATTTTCAATAGACAGGTTTCCCATTAGCTTTTGCCTGGATCCATTCAGGTTCTGTCTCACGTTATAGCCTCTGGTTCATTCTGCCAAATGACTGAATATAATTGAGGACTTAGTGTGGGAAGCAGATTAACACAACCTTCTTTGCCATTATTCTCCAAGGTGAGTGAAAATGCCTTGTTTGGTTGTTCAGCAAAATCTTTTGAGGAGAGTTAAAAGATTCATAATGTATCTGTTTGATGAAGTTTAGCAGCAGTATCTGTGGGCCAGATATTTCATGGTATTTAGAGACCAGGCAGTGGATTGTGAGCTTGGGGCAAATTTATTTGTTAAATTCCCTCTCCTTCAGCTCACCAGTCCTCATGAGCGGACATACAGTTTTCAAAAATAACCTGTCAACAACTTTGGAATTCCCCAGTTGGGTAGGTCCTTAAGGAGGAGATAGATTTTCTTGATTAAACAATATACCATCACACTGGACAGGCTTGAAAGGGGTGGAAAAAAATGGAGTTATTAACCATTCTCAGTGCTTTTCAGAAAATGCAATTTCTATTTCAGCAAGGCAAATCATTTATCTTTGGCTAAATAACAGAAGTGGACTGTAAACTCTCCTTACCTTTGTGCCATGCCTGAGATCTCAGGTCTGGGAAGATTCCATAGGTTCACTTCCTTCTCTGGGGTATTCCTTCTTCCAGTGGTCTGTGAATGGTGGACAGAGTTAAGGCTTGGAGACGTTATGTTATGACTTTTAGAGATCTCCCAGAGCACATCCTGCCTACTGGGCTTCAAGTTGCTCAAAAGAAAATATAGGACGATGTGCAAACCACAGAAATATATTACCAAGATGATGATATATAACAAATATATTAACAAAACACAAGATGGTACATTAAAAGCTTTCATCGTTTCCTCCAGAGATTCAAAGACATGCCTGTCAGGCACCTACAATGTACTTAGTAATTGGTTAGGATGAACAAGCCATTTATTGGGCATTCAGCAATGACATATATACGATGAATAATAGGAGTCATATATAGCATGATAGAAGACAAAAATCAAATACCGTAGGAACCAGAAAGATGGTGGTCGAGAGAATTGAGATAATCAGCAAAACCTTTAAGAGTCTTCACTGGTGAGAATGATTTGCCTAGTAGCCAAAGCCTTAATTGTTTTCCTTATGGAGACAACATGATACCTTCCCTTATTGTTTTTTATCAGCAGACATTCCATGCCCTCAGAAATGTGATCATTTAGGCCATAGTGGGCTCCTTTGACACAGGCCCAAGTCCTCCTGAGTTCTTCTACTTACCTGGGGACTCCACAAATTTGCAGTGTATGGTCAGGCTTATGAACCATATAGTCAAGGAGCCCCTCAAAAGGCTGCTGGGCTTCAAAGACATGCCCAAGGGTGACCCTTTGGAAGAGATACTTGGCCAGGCCAGCCTATGGGACAGCCAGCCTGCAGAGCTTAGCCAGTTGGTTGCCCATATCCTTGATAAGTTTTACCTCTACATCCAGGAAGTGGTTCTCCAGGAAGTTACAGACATGGGTGTCTACTCAGGCAGAACCTAGGGCATGCAGATTCAGAAGGGCCTCATCCAGGCTCTTTTCCAGAAGCAGGGTGGCTTCCATGGTGTCCAGTGTTTTACCCACTCATCCTGGGATGGTTTCTGCACATTCTGGAAGAGGGTACGGCTGCTATGCTGGTTTTGCATCTTCAAGAGAAGCTCAGTGCCCTCCAGTCTCTTCTCAGCCAACCACAAAGAAGTGCCCCCCTTCCCCACCCTCCAGCCTCATCCTTGCAATGGAAATAGAAGCCAACAGAGAGGTAGATGTAGGAGGCCTGCAGATGCATGTTGACCAGGAGGTTGTTGGCAACCTCCACCTCGGTGGAATAATTCTAACTAATGTGGGAGCTCATAGTTGATGGGTAAATAGGAGCCAAGCTCAAAATAAAGTGTTGGCTGGTCCCAGAGGCAGATGGTGGCCAAGAAGATGGCTCTGAAGGTTGCAACTGGACAAAAGGTTGGAGGGTGGCCGGAGACTGGTAGAAGGGGCATTCCTAGGTCTGTTTTTTCCAATACTGTTGAAGCAAAAGACAGATCCCTGGGACCACTGGGCACACTGCCTCACTATCCCCCTCTTCATCTCAAACCCTTCCGTTATTTTTTTTTTATGGTTTTTTTTTTTTTTTTTTTTTTTTTTTGAGAACACAAGCAGGGGAGGGGCAGAGAGAGAGGAGGACAGAGGATCCAAAGTGGGCTCTGTGCTGAAAGTAGAGAGCCCAATGCAGGGCTTGAACTCACAAAATGTTAGATCATGACCTGAGCTGAAGTCCGACTCTCAACCAACTGAGCCACCCAGATGCTCCTTAAGCCCCATCATTACTGAAGGGGCATAGACTTTGGAATCAAAGTGAACTGGGTTTGAGGGGCGCCTGGGTATTCAGTCGGTTAAGCGTCTGACTTTGGCTCAGGTCATGATCTCATGGTTTGTGAGTCTGAGCCCCACGCCAGGCTCTGTGCTGGCAGCTCAGAACCTGGAACCTGCTTTTGATTCTGGATACCTCATAGCATTCAAAATTGCTCCTCCAGAAAAATCCTAGTATCTACATTTTATACATTATATTTTCATATTATTCTAGCCCTCTTATTTCTGTACTCATATTATACCTATTCTCCAATTTTTTCTTGATTCTCCATTCTTCCTTATTCTTCCTTTCCTGTCTCGTGTCTCAAAGTATAGGCATGATCAATAACGTTCTTTGACAACTTTCTTGCTTCCTCATCTTTCCAGCAAAACTCCACTGCTAAATCAAACCACATGATTACCTCTTCTGTTTTTATATGCAGTCTCTAGAGAGCTATTAGAAAAACAAGATTAACCTTTGGTGAGTATCTATAAATATACTTTTTCCAGCCCAGCTCTGGTGAGGTTCTTCTGTGCTCTTCACATTTCAAAACACAACATTCTCCTTGGGTTTCCTACACATCCCCTCTCTGAAAGCTCCTAGCTGAAACTCTAGCCATCTGCATTGTGAGAGAAACTTCCTTACTTTTTCTGCTACTTCCCATCTCTCAATCCTTTCCCAGTTCCTTTCTCTATAAATTACATAGATCCACATAGTAGAAGGTTCTGAACTTATCTTTTCCTATTTACTTTAGGTCGTCATTGTATTGTTCACCTCTGCTCTCTTCTGTTGCTTTACTCTTCATCCACATACTTTCTTTTTCTCTCAAAATAGAAATGTGTCCAGGGTCTTCTCTCCTTCCTACACTCCCCTTCCCCAGACACTATATTTTCCTTAATGTTTATTTATTTAGTTTGAGAGAGAGAGAGAGAAAGTGTGCATGTGAGTGGGGAAAGGACAGAGAGAGAGAGAGAGAGAGAATTCCAAGCAGGCTTTGCACTCTCAGCACAGAGCCTGACACAGAGCTCCATCTCACAAACCGTGAGATGATGACCTGAGCCAAGATGGAGTTGGGATGCTTAGCAGACTGAGCCATGTAGGTGCCCCTCCCCTGACATTACTAACTCTCAGCTTGAAACATTCTTCCTGATCTTTGCTGTTATAGACCTCCTACCTCCACTTCCTTCTCTTTCTCTCCTTCTCCTTTCACTTCCTCCCCTCTTCATCTTTGGTCTTCTAGTAAATACACGAACATTTTGTAGGGTTCTATCCTCAACTCTTTCCTACTGTCATTCTGGATCATCTCATATGGAGGTGATGGTCACAATACTTAATAACTCACATAGGTGGGCACAGACAAACCAAAATAGATTCTGGCCATAAGCATCTAAAAGAGCCATGCCAGAGCATCACAGCTGAGCATTAACCCTGCCTCCATGGCATCCACAGTCACCTGAGTCCCTAGTCTATACCACCATCCTGAACCTCTTTCATAAATCAAAGTGGGCACATTCACTGGGACGTAGTACAGGCACCATAAGTTTAATATTTCCTAAACTGAGCTCTTCTTTCCTTCTTTTCTCCAAATGTGTCTTCTACATTGCCTGTACTTCTAGGAAGTACAGAGAGGGGAATGGCATCTGAGTAAATCTGTTTCACCACTGTGATATTGGGTCCATTTTCTACCTTTGCTGCAGTGAGAAGAATACAAATCTTAAACCGGACTTCCCTGCTAAAATCCTACAATGGCTTTGAGGATAACAATCATACTCCTTAGCACATACGAAGCTCTTCAGGATGTGACTTCTGCTTACCTCCTTAACCTGATTGACCTCTCAGCATGTCTCTCACCACCCATAACCCTATATGCCCTCTACTCCATGCTGTGTAGAGCCCCAAATATCAACCCTCAAAGATTGTACTGGTTTTTCCTCGTGCCTTTCCACAGCACCTCTTGGCTATCTGGGCCATTGTTATCACCACCAACTTGCCCTCACCTCTTTGTTAGAATAGCTCCTGCTTAACTTTAAAAACTTAAAACTTGGGGGAAAAAACAAAAACCAAAAACAACCCCCCAAAATAAAAAAAAACCCCACCTAATCAGAGATATCATTCCTATTAGGAAGACTTCTTGAGCTCCCCACTTTCCAGCTTGGGTTAAATACACTCCCCCTACTCTCATTACGCCTCATGGTTACCTCTTCCATTTCACTTATCAGAAACTATTGCATCTCTCGACTTACCTGTTTGTGCTTCACCACAACGTGAAGTCCTCAAAGCATTCAGATTAGTGGTTGGGACACAGTAGGAGCTCAAGAGCTTATGGATTAAGGGGCTGATTGCACTAAGCAGGAAGATCATAAATGATGAACACCAACGTGTGGCATCGTGGTGTCTGTTCTTTGTTGGCATATAGGTTTGTTTATCATTTAGAAATCCTTGAAACACGGCTTGGTCTTTGTTCAGTGTTTGGAAAAACTATCAAGACGCAATGTGTCCCTCAGGAGTTTCTGAGAATCTAAAACTGATGATAGGGCTCCATGAGCACCTGCTGCCCCCCTGTGGGCACTGCAAGCGCCTCATGAATCTTGACTGACTGACTACCTCTCTCAGTGCTTTGCCAAAACAAGCCCAGAAGGCTTTAGGTTTGTTTCATTTATCGTCCTTCTTTCTAGACTTTTCTTTCATAGAGTAGAAATGGTAGCCAAATCGACTTAAGTAATATTCTTGTTTTGTATTTTGGGTGCTTTCTCAAATCCTGTTGCTATTTTAATCATTTCAGTAGAACTAAATAATTTATCTTTTAAGGTTTCTCTGTTGCCCTCTAATTTTGTCACATCAAAGTGTGTTCCAGACACAAACTGTGATTTAGCATGTATTGTTCTGGATCTTGTATTGCCTGCACCCATTTGATTTAAAATTCTAGAGAGAGATGTTGAGCTTACTGGAGGCTGAGCCAAGTGTGTCTGGGTGGGGGTGGGGTGGGGTGGTAAACATGTGGGGGAAAAAGCAAGTCTGTGAGCAGTGAAAGAAGAGGTCACCTTTAGTCATTACAGCAGGCAAAGTAATTGGGAGCAGATTAACTCCACAGTAGAAAAGGTCTCCTTCTTCAGAATCATCTTTAAATTATTGTCCAAATTGTGGTTAAAACATTCCCTCACTTGCCCTTTCCATTCTCATCTCTTACTGGTCCCCCTCCACACACGAAAAGATTAACAAAAAGTGGACAAAATTATTTCTCAAATTCTTAAGTAGAGAGAAGTTCAAGTCAATTATATCAGGAATTATATATTTTAAAAAATTTTAATGTTTTTTATTTATTGCTGAGAGAGAGAGAGAGAGAGCAGAGGAGGGTCAGAGAGAGAGGGAGACACAGAATCCAAGACAGGCTCCAGGCTTTGAGCTAGCTGTCAGCACAGAGCCTGACGCGGGCTCGAACCCACAAACCATGAGATCATGACCTGAGCCAAAGTTGGACGCTTAACCAACTGAGCCACCCAGGCACTCCTATCAGGCCATTTTATCCTTCTTGTACAAATGTTATTGATGATAATTTGAATTTTGCTTGTGGTTGAAATAAAAAGTAACTTCTTCCATTCTGTGATCCTTGCTGGAGCTTCCTGATCTTATTGTCTGTCTCAGAACATTCTCAGTTTCTTTCCTTCCAAGGCTAACCACCACTGGGCCTTGTGTTGTGTTGTGAATGTCCAAATGGAAAGCTGGTGTTTATTAATTCCACATTAGCATTAAGGGATGTAAGGCAATTAGCATTGATTGATCACACATGATGTGCTAGTTGCTTACAGATGCTATCTCATCTAATTCTCACTGTAATCTACTGATGAAGAAATCATTTTCAGCCTGTTAGATAAGTATATTGGGGTTCAGAGAGCTTAAGTAAGTTGATTTGACCAATAGAGCACAGAATGTGGGGGAGCCTGGACTTGAGTCCAATTAAGGTTGATTCTGAAAGTTCATTATCATTCTATTGCAAAGGCCACGTCCTGCTATGACCAGGGACTATCACAAATTTAGTTAATTTCTGTTATTCTTAATTGAGTTTTTCTCTTAAACATTTCATTGTGGTTCTTTAAAAATATTTTTTAAATGTTTATTTCTTTTTGAGAGACAGAAAGAGACAGAGCATGAGCAGGGGAGGAGCAGAGAGAGAGAGAGAGACACAGAATCAAAGCAGCAAGCTCCAAGCTCTGAGCTGTCAGCACAGAGCCTTATGCAGGGCTTGAACTCAAAAACTATGAGAGCAGGACCTGAGCTGAAGGTGGACATTTAACTGACTGTGCCACCCAAGCGCCCCTCACTGTGGTTCTTAATGAATTCTCTACGTCTCTTATAGAGTCCTTCAGAGGATACTGTGCATGCACGTACACATACATGGATGTGCATTAGAAATTAGGCATAGTTTTGTTTATACATTAGGATATTTAGCCAATAGCATTTTCTATCGACAATTCTTCCCTTTTCTATACTTCCCAAATTGAGAGTTTTATAAAATGGCCTATAATTGTGAATAGCTCCTCTGCACAAACTTTGGTGTAGTTGACATAGTCCAAATTCTTTTGCTCTTCTTTATCTGTTCTCATCACCTCCCAACCTTATTTTCATCTGCTTGCATTGTGTGCCCTTACAACTTGGTCTCAGTTGAAATCAATTCCTAGCAGCCTACTCCGTCCCGTTTTCCCCTCTTCTCTTTTCCTGAGCTGGTTTGTGTTCTTTCCTATGAAACCTTTCTCTGTCTATTCTCATCTTTGAGTTCTTCTTAGTCAGAAAAACCCAGATGAAACAGCGAGATAAAGGATAAGTGTTTGTTAGCTGTATTTCTACGACTAAATTAAAGGTGCGAGGACATTGGTTTATGATGTTTTTCTCTTTTTAAAACACATCCGCAGTGGTTGGACAAGGCTGCTAAATGCTGAGCCCTAAACAAATTTTCCAGGTGGTTCATCAGGGATGCCTATGAGGCGATGAAAACACGGGGTTATACAAAATGGGATTTTTTTTTGAGGCGAGGGGAGAGAAGAAGCATGTGGAGGAGGGGCATAGAGAGAATCTCAAGCAGACTCCACACTGTCAGCACACAGAGCCCAATGCAAGGCTCGAACTCACAAACCCGTGAGATCATGGCATGAGCCTAAATCAAGAGTCAGATGCTTAACTAACTGAGTCAACCAGGCACCCCCAAAATGGCATATTTTAACTGTTGTTCATTTCCATGTCATGCTCTCTGAAAGTGACCAACCCAGTGAATGAGTAGAGGCCTACCATCTGCCAGGTATGTCTAGAATAAAAAGTGTTAGTGAGGGAAGGTTCCTTAATACAAGGAACATTTTGGCATTATCTAAGCACCAAGTTAATTGGATGTTGTGATATAAATTACACAGTATCTCACATGACACAAGCTTTCTAGCCTTGTTGTTCTGTCCTAAACAAACTCGGCATTTTGGCTTCCTAACACCTGCTTTGTGCCATTGGCCCCAGTCATCACCTTTTCTCCATTTTCACTTGCTGAAATTCCTTAAGGCTCATATGTGCTCCCGGAGCATCTCATACTCCTGCTAGCAAAGCACTTACAACAATTTAAGTTATGTGTGTGGCCAATAGCTAAAACACGGAAAGAGCCTAAGTGTCCATCAACAGATGAATGGATCAAGAAGATGTGGTTTATCTATACCATGGAATACTGCATGGCAATGAGAAACAATGAAATCTGGCCTTGTGTAGCAACATGGATGGACCTTGAGGGTGTTATGCTGAGCGAAATAAGTCAGGCAGAGAAGGACAGATATCATATGTTTGCACGTATAGGAGGATTAGGAGGAACTTGACGGAGGAACAAGGGGGAGAAGAAGGGCGGAAATGGTGGGGTAAAGGGAGAGAGGCAAACCATGAGAGACTCTTGAATGCTGACAAAAACTGAGGACTGATGGATGTGGGGGGCAGGGGGGGTGGGCATGGAGGAGGGCACTTTGGGGATGAGCACTGAGTGTTATGTAGAAACTAATTTGACAATAAACTATTTGTAAAAAAAAAAAAAAATTATGTGTGTGGCTGGGTAATGTATCATAACCTCCCTGTGAGGCTATTATGTGCTCATTGCTTCAGAGGAACAATGTGGAGAGCAGAAAGCAAAAGGCTCCTTCAACATTTTGCAGGGAGAAGGGCTTCCCCCTGTGGCAGAATTTGCTATCACGATCATCAAAACCTGTTTCTTTTTTCTCTTGGACACACAGCAAGATGACACTTTTCAGACTCCTTTGCAGTCACATGAGACCATAACTAAGTGTGACACATGGACTGTTGACAAAAGGGATCTCTGCTCTTCCATACGTGGGCCCAGAGACCCCCAAGCAGCCCTCCGCTCCCCGTCTCTTCCATGGCTGCGTGGAGAGCACGCTAAGGGCACAAGAGGTCAGTGGAGCTGCAAAATGGAAGGAAAGTAGGTCTCTGCATCACCACCTGGAAGGTTTTGGGCTGAATACTTTCAACAAACTATTAAATGAGGTTCGGTGGGTGGAGGGCAGAAAGACCTGATACAGCCGGGTGTGTGGAATCGGAGAACACAGTGGATACCCTGGTTGGTAGCAGAACTCTAGCAGATGAGCAGGAATGGCGTGAGTCTAGGGTACCAGAACAACGTGCAGGAAAATAATTCCTATCTGTACAAGGACAACTCAAGCACAGTACACAGAACTGCTGGACATGCGGGGCTGCAGGGATGGGTCAAGGGTCACTTCTCAGTGGCAACTGCATGGGCTGATACCAAGCATCAGATGGAATGCTGGCTGTCTCAGCAGATCCAAGTGCTCAGGTAGCCTCAAGTGGCCTCAAGAGATAGTGACACCCTTCCCAATCTCTCCCAGGAATTCCTCAATGCTTTGTCTTACAAAGCGTCTTTGGATATTCTATTCCAAAAGAATATCCTATTTTGGAATATTCTATTCCAAAAGAATCTCATGGAAAGAGAAAGTCTCTAATGGGCTGAGATGAAGTTTCTGTTACTCTGGGGCAATGGGAGCTTGAAATGAAAGTAGGTTAGGTCATAAAAAACTGAATATACATATACATATATTTTTTTTTCCACCACTGAGTATGAAGAGTAAGATTCATCCTCACTCCCTCCTTTGTTTGTCTGTCTTTCCTGCCATACTGTGAGCTCTATGAGATAGGGTCTGTCCAGTTCAGTTGAGCATGCCCTGCACATGGTAGACAGTCCATGACTATTTATGAATGTGTGAACAAATGAAGACTCTGTGAGCGAAAGAGTGATTCCATTTATATCAGTGGTGGCTGTGGAGAATTAACTTGACATCAGTAAGAGCAACAAACAGGTTGGGAGAGCCTTCTGTTGGGGATTTGGCCTTTACTTCTCAAGGCCAAAAAGCTAAATGTCACAGAATCTATTTTTTGGAAGACAACATGAGCTACTTAAAATGATATTTACCAATGGCAGAACACTATCACCGTTGTGAAGGCTCACTCTCATCCGTGTTTAACTCTTAGGGTGCCAAGCTCCGAAGATAACAGGCAGGTATTCCATAGCAGGCTTCCACTGTGATATTTGTTTTTATACAACATGAGCTTAAGCATTTCATACATTGTATCTTCATAACTTTGATTTCAGTCATAATGAGCATGAGCAGATATAAATAGTGGTTTTATATGAGCTAGAAATAGATTGTTCACGACTTGAGAGTAGTTATTTTTGATATATGATGATGTAAGATAATTTCAATACTGGGTTTTAATTTTACATGGTAATTATAACCACAGCCATAATTATCAACATTGTCATGATGGGGACCATTTGTTGAGTGCTTACTTGGAATGCCAGTTCTTTTAAAAATAATTTTGAACCTGTGGTTTAACTTTTTTTTCGACGTTTATTCATTTTTGAGAGAAAGAGAGAAAAAATGCATGCAAGCAAGGGAGGGGCAGTAAGAGATGGGGACAGAGTATCCCAAGCAGGCTCTGCACTGCCAGCAGAGATCTCAGTGTGGGGCTTGAACCCACAAGCCCGAGCTTTGAGGTCGTGACCTGCACTGAAATCAGACACATAACTTACTGAGCCATCTGGGTGCCCTGGTTTAACTGGTTTTGAACCTATGCCTAGAAAAGAAGGAGATGTCCTTCTCCCATCCCTCTAGGGATCACATCTTGAGAGCCATATGGGAGCAGCAGAAACTTCCAGAGTGACCTTGGGGAAACAGAGTATGGGACGCTGGAGTCTCACCTTCCTGAACATAGCCTGACAGGGGTGCCAAGACTAAGAGAGTGTCTGAATTCAGGATGGTAGAGGGTTGAATTGTGGACTCCAAAGGATAAGTGTATCCAGAAGCTCAGGATGTGACTTATTTGGAATGAAGCCCTTTCTGATGAAATTAAGGGAAAAACCTTGAGATGATATCATCCAGGATTAGTTGGACCCTAAATCCAATGATGAGCATCCTTATTAGAGATAGAAAGAGATACAGAGAGAAGAAGGCTTGTGAAGAGGAGGGCAGACATTGGAATAATGCAACCTTAAGCCCAAAAAAGCCAAGGCTTGCCAGTGCCCACCAGAAGTTTGAGAGAGAGTCTCAGAACAGATTCTTCCTTAGATCCTCCAGAAGGAGATAACCCTGCAACACCTTGATTTCAGATTTCTGGCCTCCAGGACTATGAAAGGATACACTTCTGTTGTTTATGCCACCCAGTTTGTGATAATTTGTTACGCCAGCCCTAGGAAACTAACACAAGAGCGCCAAGAGTCAGGCATGGGCCTGAAAGCCATCTTCCAGTCACAATTCGCAAATCATCACACAGACAGCCCCCGAGCGTCCCAGCTCAAGGGGTGGTTGTCCAGCACACAGCTGTCGAGGTCCACAAGAGGTCCCAGGCCAGGAAAGGAGGAGGAGGGAGGACAACAGTGTGGGCTGGTTGTCTATTAAGTTGTAAAAGTCCTTTATGTAGTCTAGAAAAAATCCGCCATTTGGAATTTTTTTCTCCAAGTGTGTGGCTGCCTTTTAATTTTTCACAGCTGTGTCTTTGGAAGAACAAAGCGTATAATTCTGGTGATGGCGAGGCCTGCAACTTTGCCTGTATAGATCTAGGAGATGCACTATGACTCTGGCCCCAATAGTTGTAGATGCAGTGGTTTCTTGATCCCTGCATTAGACCTAGGGTAGGAGATTCCTGGTGCTAACGGCTATAGAAACTGTTCCCTGTCCCCCTAATATGCTGGTCATTTGCCTATTTGCTTCCACTTCACCTTGACTTTCTGTGCTCTGTGTGTCAAGGCAAGCTCCCTTTGCAGATTCCATCCCCTGGCTATGTTTGGCCAATGGGTGGCGATGTCAGAAGACTGGCAAAGCAGGAATAGAGAAGAAGTGAATTCTGTCCTTCTTCCAACATTGGGAGGAATAGTGCTGAGAGCTACGGTGGCTGAGGCTGCACCAGCAGTAAAAGTAGCTGCAGTACAGGCTCTGGGTTCTGCACAGGCAGCTCAGGTCCAACGGGCAGCTCAGCAGCACATTGATCCTGGGCTACAGGTGATGCTACTTTCCCTTTCTGCTCCTCCCGCTCCGGCCGGTAGTGGTTTCCCACAATCATGGATCTCCGAGGAATGTTATTTTTCTTCTTTTGTCTTTCCGGCTGTGCCAACACCCTTGCAACCAATCCTATATTGAATTTCCTCTGCTGGAAATTGAGAGACTTTTTTTGTTTCTTTCCCTTGATTGAACTTGACTGATGTCTTGCTTCCAAGTGTGGCAGAGAGTCCTGTCCACTAGTAGGTTAGCTCTACAGAATTGTTCTGGGAAGTATTCCTGATGGCTCCACCTAAGGACTCTCCCTCTGCCCTTCTCAATTATTCAGGAAGTGCCAAATTTCCTACCTTAACACTATTTCTGATTAAAATGGCCAAAGTGATTTCCATTCTTTACAACTGATAAAAGAAGATTCCGGGGTTTGATGAAGGCTTAGTCACCTTTTGAAAACTATGTAGCTAAAATATCTGTACACCTATCTCTCTGATCTAGCTTGGGGCTGTGGCCAGGGAGCCACACATACAATCTGGTGACCAGAGACCTAGCATCCCTGAGTGTCCTTAGAGTGAGTGCTGACTGCTAGCAAGGACACAGTTGGACAGTTTGGGAGTGTTTGTGGACTTCACTTTGTTGGATATTTATGACCGCACTTATATGATGTTATTTGTAGGTATTTTGTTTTTTGTTGTTGCTGTTTTGGGGGGGCGGTTGGCACACATTGACAGTGAAAGGAAGTGTGGCAGATATGCACACAAGTTTTAATCTGACAGATCTGGGTGAATCCAACTCTTCCACTTATGGCCTGTAGGTTAATGTCACATAGTCTCTGTTTTCTCACTGGGATGAGGGTAAAATGTCAGCAACAACCCTTAAGATTTTTGTACAGGATTAAGTGAGAGGACCTGTGGATATATATGTAAAGCACTTAGCTGAGAGATTAGTATATAGGTAAGTATTCAATAAAAAAATTAACTATTACATTCTTGGATTTGCAACATGGTTTTGTCTGTAGGCATTCCCTTTAAGGACATGAAGGTACACATTACCAATTTTAGCAAATCCACCAACTTGAGAGATGGCCTGGGCCAGGGTCAGGTTGTGTCACTGGATACTGTGCCTTCTCCTGACACACAAACTCAGAGGTCTGTTTTGAGGAGTAGATGAGAAAATGGCTACTTACTCCTTCTAGCCATAGTGATGGTTGATCATTCAAGAAAGAGCATGAGAGGAGCACATTAGGAGGAGCCCAGGTAAACTCCCAGCTGGTTTTGTTCACAGATCTTTCTTTCCCAAGAGGCAAATGTAGTCACCACCATTTCAGAGAAGTCTGCAAAAGCCTGCTGATGAATGTGTTCCACTTTCTCAGTAGAGTGCAAGTCTTGAATTTGGGGACAATTTTTTGAAGGGAATGTCTTCCCTCATCAACAACTAAAAAAATTTTTTTAAATGTTTATTTGTTTTTGAGAGACAGAGCATGAGTAGAGGAGGGGCAGAGAGAGAGGGAGACATGGAAGCTGAAGCAGGCTCCAAGATCTGTGCTGTCAGCACAGAGCCCAATGTGGGGCCTGAATGCACAAATGGTGAGATTATGACCTGAGCTGAAGTCTGACGCTTAATCAACTGAGAGACCCAGGCGTCCTACTCATCAATAGTTTTTTAAGAAAGTCTCCTTGAAACAAAGGTTGTTTACTGTTACCATGTTTACAAACCTCATGGGTCTTCCCATTCTTGGGAGGAAACCTGTAGAGAAAATTTTGGACAACAAAGTGGCCAAAAAGCTGCCATGTCCATTAATGTGGGAACCTTATTTTCTATGTTACACACTGCTGATAGCCTTTTCAGTGGTTGTTCCCCCACTTCCTTGCTAAAAGAATGCAATTTTATTTGCACTGCAGCTTGCATAGCCTCAGGGGATGAGTCATGACTGAAATAAGTCAATCATAGCAATCCTTCTCCCTTTTCCTAATGATTGGTTTAGAGGTCTAGCCAATGACATAAGAAGTCAGCTGGGGGATTCTAGGAAAGATCTTTCCTGCTGCTGGAGACTCACCCCACCTTTCCTGCTTTGGAACTTGACAACATTGTGAGAAGTTTTGATGCTTGGTGCTGCTGCAGCCATCTTACAATTATAAGGTCAAGAGAATCACAGAGATGCACAGGAAGCACTCTTAAATTACAACCTCACCCCATCTATTGTATTGCTTTGACCTTGATGCAGTCTGAGTGCAGTAGGATGTCCTAGTCAGAGTTTGAGTAGATAATTTGGTACAAGGCCTGGCTGGTAATACCTATTTGAGTGTTGCTCCCAAATTTTTCTCATTATATTTTCTGTACTGGACTACGCTTTCAAATACATGGCAAAGGAGCCTGAGTCCATTGGTAGGTACTTTCTGTCTCTGAATCCATCTGGTACAGAAGAAGATTATGTAGTGTGGCCACTCCTCATCCTGGTGTGTCTCTGGTAAACAGGCTTACCCACACAATTGTGCTGGGATGCCAGAGATTTCCATACTGAGAGATATTGGGCTGTATTACTGCTGGCTGGTTGCAGACAGGCTCAGGCTTGCTGTTATAGCCTCAGTAATTGGTTCTGCAAATAACCCTTCCAACCTCCACACCAACCCAAGCAATATATTCCTGATCATATTTCTTTTATTTTTTTATATTGGCTCTTATACAACATTTTTGTGTCATCCTGGTTTTTTTCTGTTTTTTGGTTTTTTTGCTTTTTTAATTCTTGAAATCTACTGCATGCTTGGCACAAAAATGTGTTTTGCTTGCCTTAATGGCTAATTAATTGAAATGGGAAAAAATATGAACTATGGACTGATTAATAACATAAACTTGGAAGTTACCACTCACATGTGGAGCCACTCTTTTTCTATGAAAATATTTCCTAGATTTACATGAACCCATAAAGAAAATTAAACCATATATTTTGGGAGAAGAGGAAGCAGGCTTCCTTCAGAAAGACTCTTGTGACATGTATTTAACCACAACAAAGACCTATTTGTATGGTTATAGCCCTGGCATATTTTAGAGTCAAGAACAGGCAATGAAATTTTGAGAATTTTGCTCAAATAACTTGACCAGATGTATATATTTAACAAGAAGTTTTAGAAAAAGTTATTATTCCAACAATTTCCATAAGATATAATATTTATACTTAATACCACTTGAATAACATTCTGTAAACTTGAAAAAGAGCTTCTCTTCTTTTAAGAGAGATAGCTTGATTTTGTTTTGATTGTAAAAGTAACATATGCTCTGTGACAAAAATTCAAACTACACGTTCAAGTGTTCAAATGTGTAGTGTGGAGGTTCCCTGGAAGCTCATCTCTCAGAGACAACCACCAATAACTATTTAGTGCATAGACTTCCAGTTTTTCATGCATACATAATATAGTTATATAAATGGGATCTTACTCTACATATAGTTTTATAAACCACTTTTGTTACTTAAAAATATATCTTGAATATCTTTTCAAGTTAAAAGTTACATATTTCATCTTTTAAAACAGATGCAAACTGGTGTAGCCACTCTGGAAAAAAACATGAAAGTTCCTCAAAAAATTAAAAATAGAACTACCTATGACCCAGCAATTGCAGTACTAGGTATTTATCCAAAGGACATAAAAATGCTGATTCAAAGGGACACATACATCCCAATGCTTATAACAGCATTATTAATAGTAGCCAAATTATGGAAAGAGCCCAAATGTTCATCAACTGATGAATGGATAAAGATGTGGTATATGTATACAATGGAACACTACTTGGCAATAAAGAATAATGAAATCATACCATTTGCAACAACGTGGATGGAGCTAGAATGTATTATGCTAAGTGAAAGAAGTCAGTTAAAGAAAGACAAATGCCATATGATTTGTCATATGCAGAACTGAAGGAACAAAACAGATGAACAGAAGGGAAGGTAAGGAAAAATAATATAAAAATAGAGAGGGAGACAAACCACAAGAGACTCCTAAATACAGAGAACAAATACTGAGGGTTGCTGGAGGGGACATGGTGGGGGGAATGGGCTAAATGGGTGATGGGCATTAAAGAGGGCACTTGTTGGGATGAGCACTGAGTGTTATATGTAAGCAATGAATCACTAGGTTCTCCTCCTGAAACCAATACTACACTGTAGGTTAATTAACTTGAATTCAAATAAATTAATAAATAAATAACAGATGCATCATAGTACAATGGGTAACTATACTATATTTTATTTAATCAAATAAATATTTAAAAACGTTTTTTTACTGTTTCAAACAAATCTACAGGTAACGCCTATATACCTGCATCTTCATATACTTTATTTTTCTGAGAATACATTCTAAGAAATTGAATGACTTTATTAAAGGATAGTGGTTTAAAATTTTAACACAATTTGCCAAATTTCTCTAGAAAATTTATTTGCATACTTGCACACGATGAATGAGATGATCCCTTGACCAATATCTTTACTACTGCAAGCAGTAACAATTGTTTGAATATTGTCAATCTGAAAGATAATATCACTGATGTTCTGTTCTTTATTCAATTAATGATTGGTGAGGTTGAACATCTTTTCATTGGTTTTTTGGCCACTTGCACTTTATACTTTGTTAGTTGCTTGAGCATATCCTTTGCCTATGGTCAATAGGAGGGTTAATCTTTTACACATGAGAAGTTTTATAATTAGAGGCTTCAACTATAGGTTTGTAGAAGTGACTTGCTTATTGACGATTATTTATCCAGTTTGTGGAAGGCTAGTCACTCACATGGCCCCAGGCTTCCTGGGAAACAAGTTGAGTTAGATGGTGCCTCCTCTTTGTTTCTGTGCACCTCAGGTGTGCATTCACTAGAACACTTTTCACTCAGTACCAACTCCTTCATTAGACATGTAGCTCATGAAACACAGGGAAAATCCTTGTTCATCTGTGTGCCTTGGTATGAACATGACACTCTGAGAAAGTCTCTGAAAGTGGTAACCAAAGCAAAACCACTTGGGTTTCCTTTTTTTCTCCATCTTCCTAAGTGCAGCCCAGGCTGAATCTGCATAGTAGCAGGGTGTGCACGTTTGCTCTCCTCAGGCCAGTGTTGAGCACTTGCAGTGTGCCAGCATTATAGCAGAGGCGGGTGTTAGCCAGAAGAGAAGGACTAGACCCTTTTGGTCATTTGCCTACTTTTCAGTTCAAGGGAACTCTCTCCCAAATTTGGAAAGTAAGGGCCAAACTGTCTGTATATGTAATACTGTATATGAATGGAGAAAATTGAAACAAAATGACTGATGCTGGCAAGATTTAGCCTTACAAATGCCTCAAAAATGATAGCTATACAAAGGACAATGACTACATTTCAAACTACAATTAGGTATTTACTCATTTATTTCTAGATGCAAATGTATCTAGCTTTTGTAATTTCATTTTGCAGCTTATTCTCTGTTTAGTGATCATGCTGATAACTGAAATTTCTGAAGAGCTGTTGCTAAGCAATGTAACTTGAAGCATGTAATGAAGCTTTCTGGTGGCTGCTTAAATGTAAGGAAGTCCTATCTTAAGTTTATTATTTCATTATCAATCTACTTTTAATGTTTGTGTGATTGCATCATTCCTCCTTACTTAACTGAATTTATTTTACAGTCATCTAAAACTGATCTAATAATCTAACTGAAGATTAAGGGGAAAAATGTTTATATAGTGACAAGGAGACAAGACTTTGGTATTCAACATTGGGTTAATTGTCATTATCTAGCTGGGTGACTTGGAGCACGTCCCTCCCTCTTTCCAACTTGAGACTTTACTGGAAGTCCCAGCCAATGTGATAAGATAAAGGACATGGAAAGTAAGGGGAAAAGACAACATGTCCTGAAGAGGTTGTCTTCTATTGTATATGTCGACAACCCAAATGACTTTATGGACAAATTATTAAATATAATAAAATAGTTCAGAAAGGTTTCTGCATAAAAGATCGACATACAAAAATCATTTGTATTGCCATCTGCAATAAACTAGTAAGAATAAAACATGAAAAAAAGATTCCATTCCAAGAGCAACAAAAAACTGAAGGTAACCTAGAAGTAAATGCATGTGAGCTACACACGGAGAATATTAAAATACATTACTAAAGGACCTAAGGAAAAAAATCTGAACAAGTAGAGGTATATACTATGTTAATAGATGAAAAGAATTGATATTGTTGTTTTTAAAATACTTGATGTTATTTCTTCTCCCCCAAAACTTATAAACTCAATAACACTCCAATAAAATCTCAATAGAGTTTTTCATGGAACTTGACAAATTCATCCTGAAATTCATATGAAAAAGGCCAACAGGCATCTCATATAAGGGCCAAGAGGAGCTAAAACAATTTTGAAGAAAGCAAGGAGGGGAAGCTCACCCTTCAGATATGAAGATAAATTATAAAACTATGGTAATGCAAGATGGTGCTTTTTCTCCAGAGATAAACAGAAAGATTAATGGAACAGATTGGTACAAAATAGAGCTCAGCAAAAGCCCAAACTCAGATGAGCATTTGATACATGCCAAGGAGACCAGTATAAATCAGTAGAAAAACCATGGACCTTATTAAATGGTGACAGTATAATTTAATAGCATTAGATAAATTTAAAGATAAATTTCAGGCAGATTAGAGAATTAAATATGAAGGACAGAATTTGATAAATTTGATAAATTTAAATATATAAACATTTAAAAGTTCTTTTGTTATAAAAGATACTTAAAAGGTTCATTTACAACTGACAGACTGGGTAAGATATTTGAAATAAATATAATTGGAGCACTTGGCTGGTTCAGTCAATAGAGCATGTGACTCTTGATCTCAGGTTTGTGAGTTCAAGCCCCATGTTGGGGGAAGAGGTTACTTTAAAAATAATAATAACTAGGGGCGCCTGGGTGGCTTAGTCGGTTAAGCGTCCGACTTTCGCTTAGGTCATGATCTCGCGGTTCGTGGGTTCGAGCCCCGTGTCGGGCTCTGTGCTGACTGCCAGCTCAGAGCCTGGAGCCTATTTCAGAGTTTGTGTCTCCCTCTCTCTCTGACCCTCCCCTGCTCACGCTCTCTCTCTCTCTCCTAGAAATAAAAATAAAAATATAAAATAATAATAATAATAATAACTAAAAAAAACCCTTCCAGCTTTTTAAATTTATTTAATTTTTAAAACTTGTTTTTAGTGTTTATTGATTTTTGAGAGACAGGAGAGAGACAGAGCGCAAATTTGGGAGGAGCAGAGAGAGAATCTGACGGAGGCTCCAGGCTCTGAGCTGTCAGCACAGAGCCCAATTTGGGATTCGAACTCACAGACCTGAGATCATGACCTGAGCCGAAGTTGGCAATCAACTGACTGAGTCACCCAGGCGCCCCAACTGCCAGCTTTTTTTTTTTTTTTTAAAAAGAAGCATAATGGACAGAATTAATATCTAGGATATGTAGAAAAGACCTATGAATCAATGAAAAAAAAAAAGCAAACAGCCCCATTATAAAAATGGGCCAAAGATACATATGAACAGTCAATCACAGTAGAAGAGAACAGCTGAATGGCCAATGAACCTGTGAAAAACAGCTCAACTTCTAGTTAGGAATGTGAAAATAAACGCAATAATGAAATAGCATCTCACATACACAAGATTGGCAGAAATGGAAAAGCTTGATAGTTTGATAGCATCAGGTGTTGCAAGCCTTTGGCGAAATGAAAACTCTCTTCTATGACTTTTGGAGGCCAAAGACAGGAGTGCTCAGTGTTTACAAGTGTGGAGTCTGGAGCTATGTGACATACTTCAAATACCCAGACCTCTGCTCTCTTGTCTACAAAACACAAATAATATAATAATAATAATAATAATAATAGCCACACTTAAAAAGAGTTTCCTGATACTGGACCAGGCTCTGTTCTAAGGTACCTTATAGGGTTTGTGTGAGGATTTAGTGAAAACAGTGCCTTCTCCCAGTGCTTAACTCACAAGAGTTAATGCTCTACTAGTGTCAGGTTTTTGGTTTTTTTTTTTTTTAAGTTTCTTTATTTACCTTGAGAGAAAGAGTGAAGGAGAGCACACATGAGCTGCAAAGAAGCAGAGAGAGGGAGAGGGCGAGAATCTCAAACAGTGACAGTGTGGAGTCTGACTTGGAGCCCAAACTCCCGAACTATAAGATCATGACCTGAGCTGAAATCAAGAGTCAGATGATTAACCGATTGAGCCACCCAGACACCGCAAGTGTTAGGTGTTTTTATTGGTTATTATCTAGTAAAGCTACAGCTGTCCATACACTTCAGTCTGATGCTTCCAGTTTGAAGTGCAGACTCTTGTACACGTGCTTCAGGGAATTTAAAATATGTATTACTGTGTTGCTTATTACAGCAGAAAGTAAAAACCCAAATACATAGGAGGAAAACAGATAAGTAAATGGTGGTACTTTTATTCAATCTTGTAAGAGCTCCAAAAATATATTTTTCCCATTTATTTAAAGTTTAAACACATTTATTTAAAGTTTAAACACATGCAAAACAACATGATGTGTTTAAGGACAAATATAAATGGGGCAAAAGCATAAAAACAGTTATGAAGGACCTCCCAACTTCAAGATAATGGCCACATGAAGGTAAGAGAGGGGCATCAGGAATGAGGGGAATCAGGGATCCAGGCTGATGGGAACACAGTCACATCATGGTTGCATCATCTGGAATGCACAACCTCTTCTGTTGCTGCAGAAGCAGACAAGCAAGACAAGAAAGGCACTAAAAGGCTTTCTACAACCTCAGCCCAGGTCATTTCTGCTCACGTTTCACTAGCTAGAACTCGTCACAGGATCCCACCCATCTTAAAAGGCACTGGAAAGGGCATACTTTTGACAAGCACTATTGATGTTCGCCCGCACTTGGCCTGCAACCTAAATGTAGACAGATCACACTTAGATCCAGAATAAATAACCTTATATTGTCTTTTTTTCCCCTCTTGGTCTGAAACTCCTCAATAATTCACTCTCTGGATCCTTTGATTATTGGATCTTCAAGGACTAGATCTGTTGTCAGATACCTTGAATGCCTTCATAGATACCAACGGTTCATTTCACAGAATCACCAGAAGGGAGCAGAGGTTACTAGGATTTTCTCTGACAGTTGACTCGAAAAGAATGTTTGGAGTGGTTCCCAATCTTTTGGAGGTTTTGTGCAAGTGTCTAGAATATTTTGGTTAAAAAAGTAAATGTTAAATAGTGCTGGTTTGTAATTATCCTTTTAAAATAATTTAGGATTACTCCTTAGTGACTTAATAGAGCTCTTTGATTAGAGTCTTTGAATGAGGTGCATGCTTACTGGTGGATCATCCACGAGCTTGGGAAGCTTTGAAAGGCTCATTCATCAAAGACAGCAGTTTTGGCAAACTCTGAGCTACAGCTTTAATTAGCATTATGTTGCTTTCTTCAGTTTGGATTTTGCATAAGTTAAAGCAGCCAGGGAAATATTTTACTCAAATCCACATGCTCACTCAGCATCACCTACCCCTTTGGTTTTCCATAAATAGCTCAGGATGAAGAGTTGATAGTCTCCATGTTTCCGTACTCACAGCTTGGGTGCCTGCATTGAACATATGGAAAGGTAGAGTTCAGGGGCTTTGTGACTCTTCTTGAGCCAGGGAAATGCATAACTGAGGCTGTTTTCTTAGTGCCTTCCTTGCTCTCCATCTGGCAGTTATGTTTGGAGCTGGCCTTATAATTAAGTCAGAGCTCTAGCTGGCTTTGATGTTGCCCTGGCATGATCTTCTACTTTTTCTGACTACCTTCGGAAACCAGCACTCTCATAAGTCACTCTCGGAACTGCCTACTTCCTTTCTGTAGACACCTGTGTCAATCTGACTCATAATTAAGTATAAGTGATAAATAATTTGGGTCTATCATTAGGCCAATTCTTATAACCATAGAATTGAAAGAGAACAAAAACTTCTCTGCAGGATGTATTGTATTTTACAGTTAGTTCTCCCTGTTATTTGTATATTCTTCACTCATTTCTAATTGAATAGCATATGGGTTTTGAGCATTTCTCCCAGCACTGGAGGGGAGAGGAAGAGGAACGTGGATGAAGGTGTGCCAATTGTAATGGGGCTAGCCATTAACCATGCTAGGAGATAACTTAATGCTTTCTGGTAGGTTAGGTGGATTCTCTTTGTCCTCCTTTGTTTATGGAAATAGATACCTGACTATAGAGAGATCCCATATATCACAGAGATTATTGATCCACGTTGAACCAGTTGAGCACTTTCAGTGCCTTCCAGGATATAAAGGGAAGTGGATCCTTTCTTTCCACATTCCATGTTCTTCTCTCTATGAGCAGATGAGCATGAGAGTTCACTTTATGTAAGTAAGAGTGTGTTGAACATGGAGATGCATCTCCTGTATTCTTTCCAGTGGAGAATTTATTGCTAGCTGTCTGTAGAAAGTCTCTCACTGCTCCTTCAGCCTCAGCTGCCTCACTCAAGGGCTCAGCTGGTCAAGATGAGGCTATAAAGGCCTGGACATTTGGGCCTGATGTGGACCAACTTTTCTCTGAAGGCCCCATGGGATTGGCTGAAGCTTTATTATGCTTGCATCGTGTTTCCTTCCACCCAATACTGCATCTTTCCTCTCCCTTACATAGGTGCTGATCTTTCATAATTCCCTCCATGCCCACTCTGTCTCAGCATCTGGTTTTGGATAACTGACCCTGTAATATGAAACAAGGCTCTTTCCCTTTCAGTCAATCATATATGCCAAGCTCAGCTATGACTTCTCTATATCTAAGAGCAGTGGCGGTGGTGGTGGGAGGAGGAGTATAGAACCCAGTTGGGCCATAAAATTATGGATTCCAAAGCTATTGATAACCAAGGGTGTGAGTCCTTTGAGTTCATGGAGTCCAGATTTTCTGAAATTGTATTCTGAGGAAGATGTTAATGAGCATTCCCTGAAACAAAGTTCCCAGGGCGAAAACGTTTAGGAACTACAGCACACTACATTTCTCTTTGGAGACTTGTCATGCATATTAATGAGAAATTCTGTTGTAAAGAACATAATTTAACTTTAGCTTAATGATCATTATCCAAATTTATTTGACTTTGGAATTCTTTTAATCCCATGAAACAACCATTAGCAACCCACAATGCTACAATTCTTTTGCTAGCCCTTTGGGAAGCTTCAATGAAGACATATGTAGAAACTGAATCTTAAATAGACAAAGTAACTCCCAATGGTGGTAGAATCAACTCTTGGTAGAATCAGGATTAGAACTCTTGATTTTTTTTCGCTCCGTACTTTACCTGTGAGGCCCAGCTGCCTCTCTCATGTGATCCTAAGGATGTGCTAAGATTGTTTGGTCTCATTTTCAGCTGAGGCTCAAAGCCAATAAGAGCAAACTACTACTGTATTCCAAAATAATGGTGTTAGACCTCTGAGCAAGACTCCCACATGATGAGGCAGACCACTCAGAGCCAGTATTCACTAAGAGACTGAAGTCGGAAACTGGACTTAATTGTCTTAAGAGAATGGTCATTATATAATGACATATGGGTGTTCCCTTTCCCTTCAAGTACAATGACAGTGGCTTCCAGGGACTATCCCACAGGCTACTTCACATCTCCTGCCCAAAAGGAGGCTGGAAATCAGCCTGCAGGTGCAGATCAAAAAGCCATGCTTTAGGAAATAACCACAAGCCCACCAGTGACGGGACAAAAGGGACATTTTCCCACCATGGGCTCATGAGAGAGCTAACCTGGAGTCCTTATAAAAGACTTGGCACAGGAGGGCTTCTGGGATTGGGGGTCAAAACAGAAAAATGATTGTGAAGTTGGATTATTGAGACTCAGAGCCAAAGAAGGGTTTTTATTTTATTTAATAGTGTTCCATTTTTAATTTTTTAAATGTTTTTATTTATTTATGAGGGAGAGAGAGAGAGACAGCATGGGCAGGGGAAGGTCAGAGAGAGAGGGAGACACAGAATCCAAGTCAGGCTCCAGGCTCTGAGCTAGCTGTCAGCAAGCACAGAGCCCGACGTGAGGCTAGAACCCATGAACCCACGAACCGTGAGATCATGACCTGAGCCGAAGTCAGACGCTGAACTGACTGAGCCACCCAGGTGCCCTAAAAGAAGGGTTTTTAAAAGCTACTCTGAAGGCACAGCAGGTGTGTCATCCGGTGACTGGGGATTCTCTGAGAGTCACAGAGTTCTGGCCCAGAGACCAAGTCGGCTTTTAACATTAGTGTGGCCAAGGTGAGTTATGCTGCTTCAGTGTAGGAGGAAAGGTCCCCCAGTTCTCCCTTACCTACTTTCTTTTTCCTTCCACATCATGGCAGCTGGCTCATGGAGAACTGGAGGAACTGGCAGGCTGAACAAAGAAGCAGCCAACCAAGACCTGTCTCCTCGAGCAATGCCTGCAACAGCCACTAGCTCAGAAGTGCTAGGTGCTAAGTACTAAGCTCTAAGAGATACTTGTTTAGAGCTTACAAGTTAATATTACATTATACTTCATCTGTTATTTACCCTGTTCTTATGCCTCCAGGTTACTGGAAGCCTTTTATTCTCCAAGAGAAAGGCTGTGAGATGCCCAGGATTTCATTTAGTGGGGGAGTGGGGTACAGGTTATGTAGAGAAAGGAGCTGACAACAGATTTGCAGAAGCAGTGCTGAGAAAGAAACGTCACTGGATGAATCCACAAGAACAGTATAGTGGTTAAGAGTACGGACTGTGGAGCCAGATCATCTCAGTTCACATCCTACATGTTGCTGTTTCCAAGTTATTTAAATTCTCTGTTCCTCTGTTTCCTCATCTGTAAAGTGGGAATAATAATAGAAACTACCTCATGAAGTTATTTTGAGAATTAAATTGGTTAACACATAGAATAGTGCCAGACACCATAATAAATGCTTTATAAATATTGGCTATTACGGGTCTAGCACTTTTGTTACTTGTTACATAAGTACGTATGAGGGTCCCAAGAATGATTGTGTCAGAGTTGTTGGTAAACCAAAAACAAACAAACAAAAACCCCCAAGTTATTAAGTGAAATATCTCCCCTCGTGAACTACTTTCTGCAGTTCAGGGATTGATCTGTGTCCCATGATAATGAGGTAAGCTCATTATCATTCTGTTGATATTCCACAGATTTCCTTTCTCTCTAGGAAGAACTATGACGTAGGCACAGCTGGCTGTGTACACTCTGGCATAACTCCCTAGTCTTCCAGTCTTCCCTGGGGCTCCTGCACCAGGCCTTAGTGTTGACGGCAGATTTCATCTGCATGTCAGCAGGAAGTCCTGTCCCTAGGCAAATCTAGCACAAGTGGCGCGTGCCATTCAGGATTCAGGACCTTGTGCTCTAAAGTGAATGTTTAGTATCACCTGAAAAAAATTTCGAGTCTGACTTGTTGACTCACATAGTTTGTGAATTCCAGAGTTCCCTAATACAAAATCTTTTTCAGTCCCTTGCCCGTGGCTTCAATCTGTACCTTTGCAAAAGAGGAGGGGGTAGAACTCAGAGTTTTTTCCATCTCTTGGAAAATGAGTTGTTTGAGGTTGAAATCTGCCTAGTGGTTTCCAACTATTCAAGGCAGAATTTAAAACAGGAAATTTAATAGAATTTGACATTTAATTTCTATATTAATGAGTCATGTCACTTGTTCTTAACTATGATCTACACACTTAGCATTTAAAATCAGCAATCCATTTTGCACCATATGCAGTTGAGTTAAATAATAGTCACATATGAGCAAGAAGGTCAAAGATGTATTTTTTTTTAGTTTTATGTTCCCAGTTGGCTTGTCTCTGTTTTGTATTTATTTCTTCTCTTGTCACATAAGTGATCTGAAACATGATATTCCAGCACTAGGGAAATGACTGAGACTATATCAATATGATGACTTTATATATGAATGTAACTAAATTATTAGGAATACAGAATAGATATCACAACAACAGAATAGTTGTCAATGTGGAACTTACACACGCACACACACACACACACACACACACACAAATTAATTGGAGGTGTGTTGTTTGGATTTCTTATGTATCTTTATCTGTGTGACAAATCTTTAAGTTCTTAAAAAATATAACTGAAGTTAATGACTGTTAATTTTGTCCCCTGTATTGGCTTTTGAAACCAAGAGCCATTTAGTTAGTTCTGTCTTCCTAAGATTGTTGTCTCTTCACTGGAAACGTCTAAAGGAGGTTTTGCCTGGATACGGGTATGTCGGAAAAAGTGCTTTAGGCATCTTCATCTAGAATGACTGGACAGCTCTGCAAAGTTAATTTTCTGGCAGTTTATTTCACATTTTGCTATGTACTTATTAGAAGGAACAAATGTCTAAAATTCTATTTATGGTAGGAGAGTGTTTGCCATTAGCAGTGACTGAGCATTCAATGGCTCCATGATATTGGTTTCATAAGATGCAATTGACCCCTATGCAATGTGAGAATATCTGTTTCCTTTAATGTGAATTCAACTTTTCTAAAACTCCGAATCTCTTATACACAGTAAATATTAAAATCCAAATAGCTCTTATCAATCACACATATTCCAGGTAAGAGAGAGACCCCAAGCAATTAATTGGTTCCAGAAGAAACAATCATTAATCTTATGTTTTACCATAGTGTAATTATACCCAAACCTAGAGGCAGACCTACTCTGGCTTTAAATATAATACATTTAGCCTGTAGTTGGTCATAGGTTTTTTATAAGCTCTCTGGATGCATCTCAACCAGAAATGAAGCTAATTGGTGAGTCAGTCACTGTGGATTCTAATGCACCTCTCAAGGGAGAATGAAGTCAGATAGGAATGTTTCTAGCCCAAGAGTTGAACCCTTAGCCAGATGAAGACTGGAGAAAATTTGCTCTATAGAGCTTGGTAGGATTTATGTCAGTCCAGTTAAATGCGTGAATTAGATGGTATATTCACAAGAAGTCAGAACTAACCAGAAGAAACCCATGACTCCGTGAAGCAGGAATATGCTGCTTTTCCATTATTGCCTGGTAAACTTTTGATAAAAGCCAGGGACGAAGACCAAACCAAAAGCTTTGTAACCATTAAGGACAATAGGGTAGGAAGAGGTTTAGAAACTAAGAAAGATTCTCTTTAGTTTGGAGGACAACTGAAAACTCACTTGTTTGTTGTCTGTTTCATCTTTTATCACTGGCATATGTGTAGAAGCTATAAAATCATTAAAAAGTGAGAACAATTATTCCTGAGCATTTTAATGAAGTTTAACTTAATTTGAGTTATAGCAACTCCTAAGGAATTTTCTTCACTGCAGATTAGTTATTGGCAACTCATTAACAACCCACCAAAGACATTAAAAAGTGTCAGGGATCAAAATATGCCACTCTACTCATTCTACTTGTGAATTAAGTGTAAAAAAATTCATCCAGTTTTGGTGAGTTTTCCATTATTACCTAATATTTTCAGATTTGCCTGAAATCCAGTAAAGGTAAGACGCATCCAGTTAATAAATGGTAAAAAGAAGACTATATTTGTGCATATCAGAAGGGTTGTCCTGGATCAGACTACATGTGTAACTACTACAATTGAGCTAGACCTTGGCTGTGAGTGGCCTCACATGGGAGATAGCATGAAATAGTTGAAATCATAGTGACCTTGGTTTAGGCAGATCCCTTAGCGAAAACTTCAAAGCCATTGGACTTTTATGAACCAAGTCCTGAGTTACGATTGGAGAGATGGTAGCAGGTCATGCTGTTTGGCTCAGGCCTAACTTTCTTCATACTAATGGGCTTCTTTTTCAGACTTTGATGTCATTTCCAAATCAACCTACCAAATATCACAGATATAGTTACAGCATTGAAAGATGACATTTATCATCAACTTCCACTTGAGTCCCATTCCCAGGCCACACTGACTATAGTGGACTATGAATTAATATTCTATTGCAGGTATTTTATGTTAAAGGATATATTAAATGTAAACATTCAAAATATACAATTTGTGATGTTTTGTTTTGAATATAATGGTAGTCTTGTAAATAAATGGAAGTAGCTTCCTCTCTGCTATATTGTATGTAATTCACCGTCTACTTAAAAGTGATTAGTTAGCAGCATTTGTAAAACAGTAATCAGGAATCCAAACTCCAGAGCTAGCTAGTTAAATATTGTTATCTAAATCTGTGAGATGGTTTTGTTATTTAGATAAAGGGGTGTTACAAATAATTCTTCACTGGAGGAATAAGCAGTGTTCAGGGTAAATAGTTGGCTAGAAAGATTGCACAAGCATTTTTATCTTTTTATATATATATATATATATATATGAAAAAAAAGTAACCCAGCAAAAGCCAGTAAATACAGCGGCATGAAATGTATGGAGTGACACCTTAGCTTGAAAACTCCTTTTAGTCATTTGTGTCTCTTATAATGGAAATCTAAAAGGCTTATTGATCCTATCTTCAAAATATCATTAGCTCTGCTTTGGAATTTCCTACAGGATGCTTTTTTTTAGAGCCAAGAGTTGTCTTAGCTCAGGCTGCAATAACAGACACTTATTTCTCACAGTTCTAGAGGCTGAGAAGTCCAAGATCAGGTTGTTATTATGGCCCCAGTTCTGGAGTGAACCCTCTTCTTGGCTTGTAGATGGTTGTCTTCTTGATGTATCCTCACATAATGGAGAAACAGAGAGAGAGAGAGAGAGAGAGAGAGAGAGAGAGACTCTGGTTTCTGAGTCTTCTTGTGAGTGCACTACTTCCATCATGGAGGGTTAACTCTCATGACTTCAGTGAAGCCTAATTACCACTGACAGACCCCACCTTCCAATACCTAGGGGTTAAAGCTTCAACTATGAATTTGGGGTGGGGCACAGAACTTCAGTTCATAACAGGGGTACTCTGAGGGAAGACTTTATTAAGCTTACAGGAACTGGTTGCCTGTTTTGTACCTGCTCGTAAAGACATGGTTGCATGTGTGGCACAATTCAGTCTGACTTATTTTCATTTAACATACACTGTGGCAGCCAGGTGGTGGGGAGGAGACACATAGTCCTGTTCTCTAATTGTCACTGTCAACCTTGGGAGGCCATGCTCCGAATATAACAACTTCATTCTGTAGCGTTCATTAACCTTTCAAACTGGAGGAGCATTTCTCACCTGGATTGCATCTTTTCATCAACAAACCCAAACCATGTAAATAATGTGAAATCATATTAATGAACTATGTGTGCAAAGAATTTCAGACTTGTTGGGATGAGCACTGGGTGTTGTATGGAAACCAATCTGACAATTAATTATATTTAAAAAAGAATTTCAAACATAATCTGGAGATATTTCTCATGCAAAGAAATCATTTTTGATTGCTCTGGGTCCTGAACCAGAGAGATAGTTCAAAAGGATCACAGCAGAAAGGTGTGAGGCCCTGAAAACTGTCCTCAGAGATAAACAGAAGCAATCGGGGCAATTAATTAATTATTTAACTCTCAGTGACTCAGATTCTTTCCAGATTCTTCCATTAACTGTGGAATTCTATTTAATTTTCATGTTTCTAGTCTGCAAGTCAGAAAAGCATTCTTTTCATTTTTAATTAAAAAAATTTTTTTAATTTAAGGTATAGTTGACACACAAGGTTACATTAATTTCAGGTATAGAAAGGCATTTTTTTAGTGCAAGTGTTGCACTAAAGTATTGCACTATAGACACTGCCTGTAGAAAACAAGTTATTTAGGGGCACTTGGGTGGCTCAGTCGGTTAAGTGTCTGACTTCAGCTCAGGTCATGATCTCACAGCTTATGAGTTCAAGGCCCAAGCTGAACTGTCAGCCTAGAGCCTGGAGCCTGCTTCAGGTTCTGTGTCTCCCTTTCTCTCTGTCCCTCCCCTGCTCATGCTCTGTCTCTCTCTCTCTTAAAAATAAATAAAAATTAAAAAAAGAAAGCAAATTATTTATTTAGAATTTACTTTTATCTTTTTTTCTTAAATAGAAAAGTGCTTATTTCAGGAATAGCACTAATTCCATAATTTATAGCATTTATAGGCTTTTGCTTTTATTATTTATTTACTTTATTTATTGTTTAAATGTTTGTTTATTTTTGACAGAGAGACAGAGTGCGAGTGGGGGAGGGGCAGAGAGAGGGAGACAGAGAATCAGAAGCAGCCTCCAGGCTTTGAGCTGTCAGCAGAGTCCAAGGTGGGCTGGAACCCACAAACAGTGAGATCTTGACCTGAGCAGAAGTCAGATGCTTAACTGACTGTGCCACCTGACATCCCGATAGACTTTTGATTTTAAAACAGTGACAATTTTGAATCTCTTTGCATGGGTGACTATGTTATTTTTAGACCTATTGCAGATACCTTATTGACTCTATTGGCTCAGGGATGAGGTATTTGGACTGTGGAGTTTGAAGTAGAAATTCAAAAATGAAGGAAGAAACAAACAGATAAAAGATACCAGGCACAGATCAGTGATAAATTAGTGTAATATGCCTTAAGGATTTGCTTGTGCTAGATTAAGAGCCTTGTATATGTAGAGCTGAGTAAAATAACATGTACAATTAGGAACTTAGTATATTTTGACCAGGGTTTGGAAAGAATTATCTCAAAGCTCTCTGAGGCATTAAATCAGGCATGCAGGATTTTGCCTGACAAAAAACAGGTTCCCTCTTCCCACATTGGATGCTTGTGTGTCCAGAGACCCTACTTGCCAGTAAAGAAATAAGACCCACTGACTTTAGAATCCAGGTTATCCCCTGTAATCTTTCATGTGGATGAATCTTAAGAGCAGTCCATGAGAACCACCAGCCATGAGGTCTTGTGAATGTCAACGATTCTACAATTAAACTCTCGAGGGGCGCCTGGGTGTCTCAGTCGGTTAAGCGTCCGTCTTCGGCTCAGGTCATGATCTCACGGTTCGTGGGTTCGAGCCCAAGCCCCGTGTCAGGCTCTGTGCTGACAGCTCAGAGCTTGGAGCCTGCTTCCGATTCTGTGCCTCCCTCTCTCTCTGACTCTCTCTTGCTCACGCTGTCTCTCTCTCAGAAATAAATAAAACATTAAAAAATTTAAAAAAACCTCTTGAGTTTCTTCAAAAGTTTAGCACAGATTATTATTATTTTTAGCTCTAATTTACTTCCTAGTGTATTTTGATTAGGTATAGGGTGTCAGGATGTTTATTATTCAATATAATATCTTTGATATCTCTGCTTCAAAAGGCAATTTGAAAGTAGAAATCTTCCTTTTTCTAAAGTAAAGACCAAAAAGGATATCAAATAAATCCACTTTATTTGTTTAATAATTTTTTTAAGTTTATTTTGAGAGAGATAGGGCATGAGCTGGGGACAGGCAGAGAGAATGAGAGAGAGAGAGAGAGAGAGAATCTGAGGCAGGCTCTGTAGAGTAAACGCGGAGGCTGATGTGGGGTTTGAGCTCATGAAACTGTGCGATCATGACCTGAGCTGAAATCAAGAGTGGGATGCTTAACCAACTAAGCCACCAAATGAACCCACAAATGAACCCACTTTAAAAAAAACTGAGTGGTCTTCATGTTCTAGACACTGTGCTAAATGCTCTAAACAACAGCCAAAGACATGTTGCTTTTGCCTTTAAATCTACTGATTGTACCCTTTGCTCTATAATTATGAAATGTTCCCTCAGAATTTGAACCTGGTTATCTCTCTTGAAATTTTAAAAATGAATTTTCAGTCCTTTGCAAAATTGTCCCTGAATTTCTTCTTTTGGTTTCTGCATAATTTCTGGTTTCTTCTTAATTTCTACTTTGAATTTGATTCTCCTTTCTTTAGCCATTTTTTTTCTGTTTTAAAAGGATGTTTTGCTCTTCGTAATACTCCTCCACCCCCAACCTCAGGTCTCATTATTTTGTGCTTTGGCCGATATTTATTCAAGGACTTTGAGAAGCTGTATTATTTCCAGGCTTCTTGGGGGCTTCAGAGGCTTCTGTTCTAAAAGTTAATTATTTGTCCTTTACTAACTTTGTTTTTCAATCTCTTACGATGAAATAAAAATTCTCCATTATTATTATTATTATCTGACTTACTCCTTCTTCTTGAAGGTTCCTATAGCTTTTTGGTCAGTTGCATTTTCCAGTCCAAGTTAATTTTATCAAGCACAGAACCACCCATAGAGGTTTTGTAGTATCTTACTTACTTTTTAGAAATGTTTATTTACTTATTTTTGAGAAAGACAGAGACAGCATGAGTGAGGGGAGGAACAGAGAGTGAGGTGGGCAGAAAAGATTCCCAGGTGGGCTCTGTGCGGACAGCAACAAGCCCAATGCAGGGCTGAAACTCATGTGAGATCATGACCTGAACTGAAATCCAGAGGTGGACGCTTAACTGACTGAGCCATGCAGGAATTCCTGTAGTTTCTTTTTTGTCCAGTAAGTTGTTTTTTGCAAAATTTCTATGTTTATTTCATGGAGAGAGTCTATTTTAGTACCATTATGCATGTTTCTGACCCCTTTAGAATTCCTGGCTCCATTGGCTGTGCTCATGTCTTCAAGGATGCTGTTTTAGTCAGCTTGAACTACTGTAAAAAAAAAAAAAAAATACCATAGACTGGGAGGCTTAAACAGCAGACATTTCTTTTTCACACTTCTAGAGGCCTGGAAATTGAGATCAAGGTGCTGACAGATTCAGCGTCTAGTAAGGAAATTCTTCCTCGTTTGCAAATGGCTACCTTCTTGCTATATCTTCACATGGTAGAGAGAAAGGACTCTTCTCTTTCTTCTGAGGGCACTAATCCCACCCTGAAGGCTCCACCTCCATGACTTTATCTAAACCTAATTACGTCCCAAACGTTTCACCTCCAAATATTCTCACATTGGAGTTTAAGGCTTCAACACATGAATTTGAGGGGAGCAGAGACATTCAGTCCATAGTAGATGCTTATTATATGAAAGGCCTTGATTGTTTTTTCCATGGAAAGCTTTAGGAATACACACACACACACACACACACACACACACACACACACTTTTTTTAAAGAAAAAGTTAATGAAGAAAAACCATCTAATTATGTTGATGATGATCATTATATTGGGTAAGATCACATGTCATACAAAATTTGAGATAAAAATCATCTTAAAATAAGATATCTTTGATCAGTAGATCTTTGGAAGTAAGCGATCATTGCAGTGTATGTCTGTGTGCTAATTCTATTAGGCTCACTCTATAATATAAATGTAATCAATATTTAATCAGCTCTTCAATGGAACAAAATTATTTGTTCTCTCATGGATAGATTCATAAGGAATCACAGTTTTAACTGTGATATTTGAAATGCAAACCGGAGTAAGAGGGAAGGTCAGAAGCTGTTGGTGAATTTACATATTGTTGCTGCATTTATTTCTTAAGGGAACACAAATATCTTGGGAGGGGGCAGAAAGAAGGGACAGTTTTATTTCCTGCCAGGTACAGTCAAATGCAAGGGCTTTATTTCTTTTTAAAACACATTATGTATCCATGCCTGATCTTCTAAAGTTATGACGACAACTGAGACTTTGATTATTTAAAAATATTTAAAAATATGGTACAAAACATCAGGCTTTCTGGGGTTGACTTTTAGAAACCTTAGAAAAATGCATAATAAGCAAGAGGAAAATGTATTCTTTTTGGTGACATTTCTAACACCATATGTTTTCGTTTGAAAAAAATGTAATTCAGGGTCCCTTGGTGGCTCAGTTGGTTGAGCAGTTTGAGCGACTGACTCTTGGTTTTGTCTCAGGTCCTGATCTCATAGTTGTGGGACCAAACCGGGAGATGGGCTCCAAGCTGATAGCACAGAGCCTGCTTAGGATTATCTCTCTCCCTCTCTCTCTTCCCCTCCCCCACTTACATGCATTTGTTCTCTCTTTCTCAAAATAAATAAATAAACTTAAAGATAAGAAAAAATGTAATTCAGCGTCATAAGGAGTAACAATATAAATAACCAAAATGCATCAGCAAGTAAATTCTTAAGTATTTCTTCTGAACCACCTTTTTTTCTGTGAAAATTCTGTTTTCTAACACCGACTCTGACTTATTCAGTGGATGGCTCTGTTCTCTGCTTCTTGGCATTAGAACTAGGCTGTCCTATTAGGCAATGAAGATATTCTAATACTGATATATATATATATATATATATATATTTTTTTTTTTTACAAATACTTTATTGTCAAGTTGGTTTCCATATAACACCCATGCTCATCCCCACAAGTGCCCTCCTCCATGTCCATCCTC